>NC_092336.1:594512500-595112500 GCF_046630445.1 Rutidosis leptorrhynchoides | reverse complement strand
CAACAAAACCTTGCATCCTCGCTTCTTGATCTAATCGAACCCCACTTGTTAAAAGTTACTGCACTATCTGTTATGTTTCTGTTTTAAACGTCATCAAAACAGCCTTTGTTACTCAATTATTGATTAATTTATCCATCCACCGAATTCCCATTTGCTAGCTAACAAATATGTTGAACCAAAGACCCCACCCCTTTTATTCATGTCGACTCAGTTTATCATCCACGTTTTATTTCTATTTTGTTCAGCTGTCCCTTCTTTTCTAATCGATCAAGCCCCACACCCACTATCCCCTTGTTCAAATTTGTTTTGGACTCTATCTTTCTTTTATTCATGCCCTCACAATTGTAAACCAACAAAACACCATTCAAAGCAATCGGTTATTATGTGGCCAATATATTTTTTTTGAGGGCCACGTACCTGTGATGAGCCAAAAAAATATAATTCTGGCCGACAACTTGGGATACATATATCAAATGGCGTATTTCTTTTTATATAGTAAAGATATTGATAATTAAAAGTGATGGGTGGATGATAAAGGAAATATCAATGATTGTTATAGTGGGAAAAAGGGTAGACATGTATCACCACTTTAGACTAGTGGGACGAATTCTTTGAGGGTCTAAGGTCGATGCAAGAACTCGAGTGATCATATCAATAATATTGTGGGACTAGATGGCCAACAATTTCTAAAGCAGTGAGATTGTTTATTACTTCTCTTGCAAATAGACTAATGCGAATAATTAAGATACCTGGTGAACCAAACTATAGATAGTGGGATATTAGAAAATAAAAGCGACACATGGGGAGGTAATAAATTACATTTTTAGTTTATAAAGTTATGGTATGGTCTGCGAACATGTGTGTCGAATTGTACATGGATATAAATAAATCAAGTTGTATACAATTGGGTGCTTTTCCTTGCTCATGGCCGACAACATTAATCACCTAAAAGGAAGTGGTGATATATATACACGTAGGATTTCTTATGAAGTCAATAAGTTATATAGAGAAAAGGCTCTCTTTTCTATTCGAATCCTAGGATACAACAACGGGATGAAAAAGGGCCGCTAAGTTTATAATTGTTGGGTTTATGCTTGGTCATAACAGTAGTGGACCGAGATTTAATCAAATCGCTGAGCCTTAATAAATTATTGGGCTGATATGACTTAATTCGGTTATTAGGCTTTGTAATTTGTTGTTGGGCCGAAAAAGATAATAGAAATTGAAAACTTGTAAGTAGTCGATGATGATAATAAGTTGATGATTATGATCATGATAATGATTATAGTTATGGCAACGATGCATGATGAACATAATCATGAAGATGATAAAATAATGGAGATGAGAATGGAGATCGATTCGTTTGTGGAAGAAAATGAAAACACAAATATTCAAGTTAAATACAAATGGGTTGTGTTATTAATCCGAAAAAAATAAATAGTGCAATGGTTAAGGATGTTATCGGGTTAGCGGGACGTTGCGGGTTCAAACCCGGACTTGGGAATTTTTTTTAGGACTACTCCTTTGAGGTTCGTGAATCCGAGGCCAACCATGCATTGTTCAATATAGTCATATGTATTTTTACTACAAAATACATTAGGTGAGTTTCATTTGCTCCCTTTTTAATTGCTTTTGCAATATATATTTTTGGGCTGAGAATACATGCGCTGTTTTATAAATGTTTTACGAAATAGGCACAAGTACTAAAACAAATTCTACGTGGGTTTAAACCAGAAATATACCCTTAGCTTGGTAATATTAAACTACTTGTCTATGTACGGTAGGCGCGAATCCTAAATATAGATCTATTGGGCCTGACAAACCCCATCCTGACTATGGGATGCTTTAGTACTTCGAGGTTATTTTAAACACACCTGATCTGGTGTACTTCAGAGGGTAAAACATGAACGTTAAGGCTTGTTACCGGGTGCCTACAACTTATAAAATACTTTTATACATTTGCGAGTGTACATATATTTATAAACGGAAATCTTGTGGTCTATTAATATATTGAAATGATTATTATGATAAACCTATGAACTCACCAACCTTTTGGTTGACACTTTTAAGCATGTTTATTCTCAGGTATGAAAGAAATCTTCCACTGTGCATTTGCTCATATTAAAGATATTACTTGGAGTCATTCATGGCATATTTAGGTCAGTACCTCGCAATGAGACCAGATGTTGATGACTTCGTCCGGGTGGATTAGGACGGGTCACTACAGGTGGTATCAGAGCGTTGGTCCTAGTGAACCAGGTCTTGTATTAGTGTGTCTAACTGATAGTTTTTAGGATACATTAGTGAGTCTGGACTTCGACCTTAGCTGCATATTATAAGTATTGTTTGTTATTCCTACTGGAAAATTACCTGCTTATCATTCCTAAGTCTAGACATGACTTCCTGCACTTATTTGATAGATAGTGTACAGATAAATTCATATCTTAGCGTATCTGCTAATTCATATCTTAGCGTATCTGTTACTGTAGACTTTATCTGACACGTTTCCTTAAATCTCTCCGTAATCTACGGGATCTTCTATACTATACATAGATATTCTATGTAATTAGAATATCATCCGATATTCGAAGATCATTACATATCAAAAGCTCTTTATCTAACATATCAAATGAAACTCACCACTAGTTCAAATCACTTGGATTCTGATATGGAGTCCCACTTCAGCTCCGAAAGCAGCGTCACCAGAATGAATCAGTCAATCATCCATCCTCAATTCATCTGATGAGTTCGTAGTTGACTTAATCAATGAAGACGAGAAAAAGGCGATCCTTTTCACCAACCAAATTACTCTCTTGGCGAAGAACCTGAAGCAATTACCGGCGAACCTATTCGAAACACCATTTCCACCCTTACTCCCAGGGTACCTCGTCACGATTATATTCTATTTAAAATCCAAAACTTTATTCATCCGCTCGTTCCAACCGTCAACCTTTTCGCCGTAATGGAAGAAGTTAACGAACTTCGCGCTCGAGTAGTGGCTTTGGAGAATATGGTGCAAAACTTAACAGCTCCAGCAACATCACCAGCACCAACAGTACTATCAACATCAACACCAGTACCACCAACAACCCAAGTTTAAACATCACACGCTTCAACATCTCATTCTGTACCTCGAGGATAATTTTCGTTCTACGTATCGATCTACACCGACTATCTTTGTTCTACATATCGTCCTATATCAATTACCTTTGTTCTACATGACGATTATGTAATCTCTAATGTTTTAGAGATTATATATTCTTATTCTAACGGTAAATCCAATGAGTCTAATATCATATTGACTCATTAAATCCATGATTACATCTGAAGAAAATATATATGTAAGTATATTTTCATAAAGATTGTAACTAAAAATTCTTTTGTACAAACTGTTAATGGTGAAAATATTTTAACAGGTAGGTAATACCAGAGGAATATTTAGATTTCACATTAATAAGTTACACTGTACATTCGACGAAGCTGATTCAACAGTCATTTACTATCCTACTTACAACCACCGATATACGTATCCGTTCACCGTAGAATAACCATTTTCATTCAATTTCATATTAGGATTTTGACCTATCAGAATCCAACAAGTGGCATAATGAAGAAAACATTTGACGAAATAAAAATATGATAGAAACAAACAAATTAACTACAAAAAAAAAAAAACCAAAAAAAAAAAAAAACTTTGTTAAGAATCCACGCTAACTGTTCCAGCTAACTGTTCCTAGCTAACTGATTACATTTTATTTATCGCAGTTTATTTATCGCAATTTAATTATCGCAATTTTATTTATCGTCATTTAATTTCTGTTATTTACTTTTACGCACTTTAAATAACGGGACACGTATACAAGGTTTCGACATATCATATTGACTCATCTATATATATATCTTGGAACAACCATAGACACTCTATATACAAATGATGGAGTTAGCTATACAGGATTGAGGTTGATTCCAAAATATATATATAGTTTGAGTTGTGATCAATACTGAGACCGGTACACGGGTCACGATACGTATTAATTAATACGAATATTATATATTAAACTATATATGAATCATTGGACTATTGGACTATTGGACTGTTGGACTACTAACTTTGGACAATTAAAATGAATTAAAATATTGATTATAACATATGAAACTAAACAATTCTTCAAGTTTGCCACTTGATTTCATCTTAAACCTCATTTGTATCTTGACGATTCTAATTTGCATTCAAACCTTTCTTAATTCTTGAAAACACCTCAATCGAAAGGATGAACCAACCGCACTTCATCTACAGAAGAAAAGATTGATGCATATAGTTATGCACCTGAAAAACCCTCGGAAACTGAGTAAAAGATTAACACTTAACCGTGCTAATTCCTTTAGTGTTATTATTACCCAAAATAATTTGGTAATCCCTTTCAATGTAGCAAATTTTGTCACAGCTCCAGCAAGTCAACTCCGACTTTTCATCCGAAACAGCCTTATTATAATCTTGATATATATGCGTACTCTTTATTGTTACTGGGAAACCTTTTATATTCCACCATATTACCACCAGCGTTTAATCAGCTAAAAACACAATTCTCTTGAAAACACCTAGGATTGCTAACCAATGAATTCAGATATGGCTGCATTAAATGCAGAGAAAACAGTAAAATTGTAGATGGCCTGGATGGCTAAGAGTTTGATGTGAAAGAATGGAGTGATTGGAAACGCTCGATTAAAAATCTGGTACTGAAAGAACGGATTGAGAAAACCATGAAAGAGACCAAGGACAAATACAAGGACCATACCATATATTCAAAGAATTCAGGTAATTCTGGATACAATGAAACCTTCAACGAATATCTTGCTCCATACTCATGCTAAAATCTTGCGGAAAATTTTTCTTCATCAACCTTCGAACTTAGAAATTTTCAAAATATCATCATAAAATATCTTCGATATTTCTGAGGATATTTTCATAAATATTCTTGTCCGAAATTATCTACCTCTTTGTGTTTTCTGTATTCCATTATATTGGAAACATCTGAAAAATCTAAGTATGAATTATGAATGAATTGTGGAGAAGTGTTGGGAATTGAAGCATGGGTTAGTATAATATAATGACACTTGGCCAATGTGATTATATTACAGTAAGTTATGCTAAATTTCTAATGGAATGTGATGATGGTTCACAGATCTTACCCTCATCATGTGCTATGTTACACGACTCTTTCACTCTACTTAATCTCTAAGCATATAACGAAAATATTTTCTTGATATTTCTGTTCTTCTGTAATTCCAAAAGTTGCTAATAAATCGTGCTTTTTCATTTTCTATCTAATTAGAAGATTTCTTTAAATTCCTTGAATTCTGATGTAAGACCCGTGTATTCCTTGTATATATGTAAATATAAATGATTCGGAAGTTGGGGTTTTGTTTTACAATTTAAAAAGGGGAAGCTGTTACTGTCCAGGTACCTGCGCGCCGCGCAGATGAGGCGCGCGCCGCGCATAATCGAGCTGCCAGATTCCTTGTTCTATTTAATTTAAAGCGAGGGCAAATTGGTAAATTCACCTATAACCCGAATTTATTACCTAGATCAGTTAGTTGGGAACTCATTTACTCCCACTACACCAACCTTATCTTCTCCCATTCACTCTAGAGAGAGAGAGTTGATTGTTGAGAGAGGAAGCTCATTTTGAAGGAGAAGGAGTTCGTTTCGGGTTTAATCGCAAGCTTTAAAGTTGTTCATCTCGTCATTTGCTACATTTTGATAGTTGTGGTATGCCTTAACTTCCATTTCTTGTTTTGATTTTGTGTATGGGTTAGGGTTTGTGTTGAAGATGAACACTAAGACCCATTTCTAGGTAAATTGGGTGTTTTGGGTAAATTGGGTCATGTAGACTCAATAATGGGTTAGCTAGGGTTTTAAAAGTGTTAATTGATGTTAAGAAACCCTAATTGGCTAATAATTGGTTAGAACACTTGCTTGATGTATAAATGGGTGCTATTTGGGTATAGATGACCCAAAATGAGTGTATTGACTTTTATTAGGTCAAATGGGTCAAAATGGACCAATGTTGGTTAATGTTAGTGTTTTGTGTTGGAACCTAGTGATTAAATGTGTATGAAGACCTTAAATGTTAAGAGTTAGGGTTTTTGGTGAAGTTGACCCAATTTTAGGGTTAAGTATTAAAATGGGTCAAATGAGTCAAGGTTGACCTAATGGGGTGAAATGGGCATGAAATACCCTAAGTTTATGCTAGTTGAAGTTAATAGACTTTAATTCACTAGCTTTATTGATGTTAGTTGAGTCTTGGCCATTTATGGGCGGTTTTGGTATAGTCGAGCTATTTAATGCATATTGGGTCATTAAATGCTCAAGTGTAAGTATTGTGGTTAATTTCACTAGTTGCGTAATTGAATGTGTACTTATGTATTAGGTACGATTGCTTTGAAGATCGGAAGTGCATAATCATCATCTAAGCTTTGCTAAGGTGAGTGGAATAATTATGCGTGTACGTATATAATGTATTTATTTGTGTGTACGAATGTGGAATTGTCGCGGTGTTTAAGACACCACATTCTAGGTAACGAGTAGTATTGTCGCGGTGTTTAAGACACTACTCATAGTATGTTTGACGAGTGGTATTGTCGCGGTGTTTAAGACACTACTCATTGTTTAATTGACATGTGGTATTGTCGCGGTGTTTAAGACACCACATTGTCATGGGAGTGGAATTGTCGCGGTGTTTAAGACACCACTCATTATATTGAATGAAGTGTGGATTCGTCGCGGTGTTTAAGACGCCACATTGTCGTAAGGGTGAGTTAGTCGCGGTGTTCAAGACATCATCCGGGGGATTAGTGATTACGCGGTGTGTAAGTAACACTAGTGGATGTTATGAACTCCAACGGTCTTGTAAGTACCGTTTCCCTTGTTCGAATTGGTTAACCAAGGTTGCGTGAATTATGTATTGAATGTATTTAATTATAAATCGTATGCTATTGTATTATTAGCTACTCGTGGATTTGCGGTTTATGGTATATGCATAATATTGTTGTATGACTGTCGAAATGTTAAACCGAGTATGATGTTGTGTAAGTGATGCAAGTAGGTAGATTATATATGTATATGTATAATTATTTTGCTCACTAAGCTTTGCTTACCCTCTCGTTGTTTACCTTTTTATAGGTTCGTGTGTGGATAAGGGTAAGGGCATTACCTTGGATTAAGTTTCCCGCTTTGATGATTAGGAAGCGCTTTTGGCTTTGGCTTGGAGTTTGACCGAGACTTGGGTAGTTTAACCCCAAACACCATGCTCGTTGTGTCGTTTGGCAATTAAACTTTTTGTGGTCGAAACTCTAATTTGTATTAAATTTGTATTTTTACACTTAGCGGCGTTTTGGGCACGTGTGGGCCCCACTTTGTAAAACTCGTTTAAACCTTAGTTATGTGTTAGTTTTACATATATAAATGTTCGGTTAAAAGCGTTTTGGCTAAATGTGTCGGGAAGCACCTAATCTTTTTCGCATTAAAGCGCACCGGGGACAGCCCCTTTTTGCGCGGCGCGCAAGGGTGTCCGCGCGGCGCGCAACCTGTCATCCAGCAAATTTTTTTTTTTTGTGTCACAAATTACAATGGTTTTTGTCGCGTTTTGGTTTGGGATGTTACAAGTGGTATCAGAGCATGGTCTAAGGGATTTAGGTGACTTGAGATAGGCGCCTAGACTTAGACTTTTGTGTGTGCATTGTGCGGGACTTGTAGGACTTTGGGTCGGACCGGGACTTGGTTAGCACATAGATTAATATGAACTAATCATGCGTTATTTGTTTGTGTTGTGTAGCGATCATCAAGCGAAATGGACATTGTACTAGCGAGTTAACGCGACGTGCTCGCGTAGTAATGATTAGCTACCCTTACTACGGGTGCAAATCGTGTCAAACAAGCGATGTACGACGATTGTTAAGCAAGATGGGGTAGTGCGGCATATGTATATATATATGTATATATATACATACGTGTTATATCTTTTCGTTTCATTGGTTAATCTATTTTGTTTCTTAAGAATGAAGATGGAAGATGAATACGGAACGGAAGGGTCTACTAATGAAAAGAAGAACGAATTAGCGGTAATGGTTGAAGCCGCGATTGAACAATGTGTCTCGGGTGTCGCCAACGGAGTTGGCCAAGTAGTCAAAGAGTCAATCGAAGGACGGGTAACCGAAATGGTCCGAGACCAAGTGACGAAGGTCGTAAGGGAAGAGTTTGAGAAGAGGTTTCCTAAACCTCGAGGTAGGGGTGACGAAGAAGTACATGCAAGGCTAGAGCCACATGGTACTTCGGGTAAAAGGAAAAGAGGTACGCCTGAAGGCGTAGAGTATGTGAAAAAGAAGAACAAGGGAAGTTACACATCTAGATGTTTCAATTGTGGTGTTAGGGGCCACAAGATATGGGAGTGCACGTTGCCGAGAAACGAAAACAGAATGTGCTACCATTGCCATAAAGAGGGACACCGAAGGTCGGAGTGTCCCGAGTTGCTCAATGATCAAGGTAGAAGTGTAAATGAGGCGTCTAGTAGCATGAGGAAGGTAGTAACGGGCTCCGGTGGGTCTAAGTGTTACAATTGTGGGCAACGGGGACATAAGTCTCGCGATTGTCCGTCGGGCAAAACTGTATGTTTTTATTGTTGGAAGGAAGGGCACCAAAGGTCTGAGTGTCCCGATTTAGCTAGTAATCAGACTAGGAGGCTTGGAGGTTGGGTGCTTACGTGTTTTAAGTGTGGAGGACGAGGCCATTTGGCACGGGATTGTACGGGTACACCTTTGAGCACGATCAAGTGCTTTGCTTGCCAGAAGGAGGGACATCGAAAGTCAGAGTGTTCGGAAGCGTTTGCCGATCGGGTTAAGAGGTTAGAGCGCGAGTATTCGATGGGTGGTGAAGCACCGAGCGATGTTGTTTCAGGTACCTTCACTTCTCGATGCAAATATGCCTTACTATTATTGATGTTGTGTGCCAATGTATTCGGTTATGAAATTGAGACCTAAATCTCATTACCAAACCTAATAAGTTTTAAGCGAACGTATATTTTAACCGTACCCTTACGGGCGCGGGGCTAGTGATAAGATGACAGCGCACTAGGGTAGCGTTTGAGTCATTGACTCATGTGAATGCGACTTGAGGGGCGAATGCATTAGTGTAAATACGTGGTATTGTTACGGGTAGCATTCCTAACGGAATTACCCTACGTTGGAGTTGGGATCGTCGACCGCAGGGCGTAAGACTTGGTGCAACCAAGCATTCCTTAATGTTTGGGAAATGTTTTCTACTAAGCCATGGAGACGGGCTTTGGTTTTGGATGTTAGGGCGTGTTCGTCTTCGTGTGGAAAATTGATGAGCTATAGCAATGGGATTATTGCAAGTGCAAGGTTGTGTATATCGTGGTAAACTCTACGTTTAAAGAGTTTAAGGTTAGGTTAAATTCCTTCGTATGCTCGGGGTTGGAGCAAGGTTTTGGTGACGTGCGTATTAAGAGATGCAAGACGGGAGAACCTCGTCTCTCTTATAGGAATTACGATAATGCGATTTGGCGAATTAGTTGTTAGGTTAGTGGTCACTCTTTCTGCGAACGCGAATATGTGTTTATCGTCGGGATTTATTGTTAAGGATGAATTCGCGAGAATTCGAGAACTATGACCAATGAGGACATCGATGGTGTATGTGGATAAGTGGACCTCCCACGGGATGCTATTATTCCACGATGTGGTTACGGAACAGAGTCCTAAGTGGGGGAGTTATACTCTCGCACGAAGGTGCTCTATTGTAATGTTATTTTGGATGACGTTCGTATGGATACGAAGCTAGTGTTGAGACCTACATTGGTCGACGGTGGCAAAAGTACAATTTGGAATAAATTGTGCTTATGGTTTTGGGTTCAAATTACCACCAAGGTGGTAATGTGGAAAATCTCCTTGGGAGATAATTGATGTATTCGACGAGTAAGGTAAGGTCCCTCGGTTAAGGGATGTGCGTACCGGATTCTCTTCTAGGGGATTATTGTTGCGCCTATGCGCAATATGGGTTGTTTTTGGCTCGATTGTGTTAGCCGTTTGGTTACCTTGGAAATGGCATAATGGGACTTTGAGAAAGGGCACGATGCCTCATTATCGTATACTTTGAGTGATAGTTACACAATAGCCATTATTGTGTATTACGAGATGGTTACATGTAAGTATTTATTTGGGGTTATCTCTAGGTTGACCGCGTTTGACTAGTAATAGGTGATGAGTGATATCCGGGAGGATTAGCTCTTCGTTAACCACTCTTGGTTGTGGTTGGTGGTGAGCGGTTTTCGGAAAGAACCGTTACTCGTAGGTTTATGATGTTAATTGCCCGTGTAAATTGTGCACTTAGCCGTTTTGTGCACATGGTGGTGAGTAATAGTAGTTTTCGACATTAACGGTTTTTGGTCGCTTGCTTACGATCTTACGATAGCTGTGTACTAGTCGTGGTTGCGCGCTACTAAGAATGTTGAGTAATAAGTGTTATCCGTAAGGATTTTCTTTTGTCCGGTCTTCATCGTTTGGGTCGTTGACCTTGGGTTGAGAATTTTGGTTGCTTTTAGCATTGTACTAGGTAAGAGTACGCTAAGGGGTACGTGACGGTTGAGTTCGGTTGTTTTTGGCATTGGTATCTCGGTACGAGGTCGGTTGAGTTTTTTTTCCTGAAGAAAGGGATTTTGACAAATCGCGAGTGACGAATCAATTTTGGTGATGACTCTTAGGGGAGGATTGCATAGAAGAGTGGAAAGGGTACGTGGCGTTCTCGCGTATCCTGAGTTCTCGTTATAGACTTCGGGTGTGGTGTGTATTGCACGTTACGGAATGCGTGCAAATGTGTATTTAGTTCTTGGGTCAATCTTTGGGTTAATGCGTGTTGTGATGGAAATCAGATCGTAACGTTTGTTAAGTACCATAGAGCGTGGTTCCGGGTGGTTAAGTGACATGGATCACGAGGACGTGATCGATTCTAAGTGGGGGAGAGTTGTAAGACCCGTGTATTCCTTGTATATATGTAAATATAAATGATTCGGAAGTTGGGGTTTTGTTTTACAATTTAAAAAGGGGAAGCTGTTACTGTCCAGGTACCTGCGCGCCGCGCAGATGAGGCGCGCGCCGCGCATAATCGAGCTGCCAGATTCCTTGTTCTATTTAATTTAAAGCGAGGGCAAATTGGTAAATTCACCTATAACCCGAATTTATTACCTAGATCAGTTGGTTGGGAACTCATTTACTCCCACTACACCAACCTTATCTTCTCCCATTCACTCTAGAGAGAGAGTTGATTGTTGAGAGAGGAATCTCATTTTGAAGGAGAAGGAGTTCGTTTCGGGTTTAATCGCAAGCTTTAAAGTTGTTCATCTCGTCATTTGCTACATTTTGATAGTTGTGGTATGCCTTAACTTCCATTTCTTGTTATGATTTTGTGTATGGGTTAGGGTTTGTGTTGAAGATGAACACTAAGACCCATTTCTAGGTAAATTGGGTGTTTTGGGTAAATTGGGTCATGTAGACTCAATAATGGGTTAGCTAGGGTTTTAAAAGTGTTAATTGATGTTAAGAAACCCTAATTGGCTAATAATTGGTTAGAACACTTGCTTGATGTATAAATGGGTGCTATTTGGGTATAGATGACCCAAAATGAGTGTATTGACTTTTATTAGGTCAAATGGGTCAAAATGGACCAATGTTGGTTAATGTTAGTGTTTTGTGTTGGAACCTAGTGATTAAATGTGTATGAAGACCTTAAATGTTAAGAGTTAGGGTTTTTGGTGAAGTTGACCCAATTTTAGGGTTAAGTATTAAAATGGGTCAAATGAGTCAAGGTTGACCTAATGGGGTGAAATGGGCATGAAATACCCTAAGTTTATGCTAGTTGAAGTTAATAGACTTTAATTCACTAGCTTTATTGATGTTAGTTGAGTCTTGGCCATTTATGGGCGGTTTTGGTATAGTCGAGCTATTTAATGCATATTGGGTCATTAAATGCTCAAGTGTAAGTATTGTGGTTAATTCCTCTAGTTGCGTAATTGAATGTGTACTTATGTATTAGGTACGATTGCTTTGAAGATCGGAAGTGCATAATCATCATCTAAGCTTTGCTAAGGTGAGTGGAATAATTATGCGTGTACGTATATAATGTATTTATTTGTGTGTACGAATGTGGAATTGTCGCGGTGTTTAAGACACCACATTCTAGGTAACGAGTAGTATTGTCGCGGTGTTTAAGACACTACTCATAGTATGTTTGACGAGTGGTATTGTCGCGGTGTTTAAGACACTACTCATTGTTTAATTGACATGTGGTATTGTCGCGGTGTTTAAGACACCACATTGTCATGGGAGTGGAATTGTCGCGGTGTTTAAGACACCACTCATTGTATTGAATGAAGTGTGGATTCATCGCGGTGTTTAAGACGCCACATTGTCGTAAGGGTGAGTTAGTCGCGGTGTTCAAGACATCACCCGGGGGATTAGTGATTACGCGGTGTGTAAGTAACATTAGTGGATGTTATGAACTCCAACGGTCTTGTAAGTACCGTTTCCCTTGTTCGAATTGGTTAACCAAGGTTGCGTGAATTATGTATTGAATGTATTTAATTATGAATCGTATGCTATTGTATTATTAGCTACTCGTGGATTTGCGGTTTATGGTATATGCATAATATTGTTGTATGACTGTCGAAATGTTAAACCGAGTATGATGTTGTGTAAGTGATGCAAGTAGGTAGATTATATATGTATATGTATAATTATTTTGCTCACTAAGCTTTGCTTACCCTCTCGTTGTTTACCTTTTTATAGGTTCGTGTGTGGATAAGGGTAAGGGCATTACCTTGGATTAAGTTTCCCGCTTTGATGATTAGGAAGCGCTTTTGGCTTTGGCTTGGAGTTTGACCGAGACTTGGGTAGTTTAACCCCAAACACCATGCTCGTTGTGTCGTTTGGCAATTAAACTTTTTGTGGTCGAAACTCTAATTTGTATTAAATTTGTATTTTTACACTTAGCGGCGTTTTGGGCACGTGTGGGCCCCACTTTGTAAAACTCGTTTAAACCTTAGTTATGTGTTAGTTTTACATATATAAATGTTCGGTTAAAAGCGTTTTGGCTAAATGTGTCGGGAAGCACCTAATCTTTTTCGCATTAAAGCGCACCGGGGACAGCCCCTTTTTGCGCGGCGATCAAGGGTGTCCGCGCGGCGCGCAACCTGTCATCCAGCAAAATTTTTTTTTTGTGTCACAAATTACAATGGTTTTTGTCGCGTTTTGGTTTGGGATGTTACATCTGAAAATCAACCTTGACTGTCAGAAGTTAAGATGAACCTCTAATCACTTCATTTCACTCTTTTGTGATAGCTTCACTCATACGTTTCGCATGATCGAATCGTTTTATCCTTATTAATCGAAAATAATAAAACACTATTCATATTCGTCATGAAAAACATTTTTATTATTAGCCATAACGACCTCTATCAAATTTCGGGACGAAATTTCTTTAACGGGTGGGTACTGTCATCACCCGGAAATTTCCGATCAAATTTAAACTTAATCTTTATATTATTCGACATGATAAGCAAAGTTTGTTAAGTTAAATCTCAAAAACTTTGAACTGTGTTCATATATGCATTTACCCCTAGACTGTTCTTGACGGTTCACGAATAATTAATTGTAAATAAATATGTGTGTATATATATATAAATAATAATTGAAAGTAAAATTTGAAATATTTAATGTTAATGTTATAAAATATGATATTATAATAATTATTATCTAAAACATATCAATATATATACATAAAAAGATATTACAATAAATATTAAATAATTGTAATACTCTTTGGACGTTTCGATTATTATTTAGAGAAGTTTAATTCGAACTTATTTGATTTTAAAATAAACGGTGATCCGAAGATGAGTTATATAATTATTAAGCTTTTATCCGCCACTGATTAACAACGCTGTACGATATAACATTTGTGTTAAAACTGTCGGCAGTTAGTATAAAATGGAAACTATTGATTTCATTGTCATACGTTTAATGGAGTCAAGATATTTATATTTATTATTATTATATTCATTTCTTTTTCATTATTATAATTCTGATCACTTTCGAATATATATATATATTGATACATGCATGTGGATACAAGTGACTTATTTGATCCGTGATTAACTTTATGAATGTGATTATTTCCGTGGCCTTACTGTTTTTCCTTTTCAATTAGCACGATCTTTATTTGCATCATTAATCTAATATCAATATTATCACATATCTACATCTATATATGTAAGATTGGATAGGCTTGATGAACCCACACTTTCTCTTCTCCAAACCATCTTATGCTACCTTATTTTTCTGTCAACGTACCATTGCCAAACCACCACCTTCAACTTCTCCAACCCCGGTCATCTTTTATAACTGCCACCCATCAACATACCATGTTCAAGAATCATTACCCTAAACCGCCAACTACACGTTCTAATTCCTTTCTTGCTAAACCATAAACCTACTCTCCAAGAACAACCACACCGACCACCATCTTCTTCCTTTCTTTCTTTCCTCTTATTATTTTTGTTTATGACCTGCTATCTACTTCTATTTATTCCTGTTTCTGTCTTAGAATATCACACAAGAACCGAACCATCATCAACCGGTTGCTTGGTCTTTTCTGTTTTAATTGTAAACCGAGCACAACACTAAACCTATACCACACCCACACCGTCACCAACACCACCATGACCCGTTGCAATTGACACTAAACCATCTCCACCGCTGCCATGAACCACCACAACCGTGAACCATCTCAATCCTTCTCTTCTCTGTTGAAACAACCACCGCCACCTGCCATTTTGTTTTCAAATTATTACGCCTGTTGTCGCTATTTCTGGCCACCAAAACAACCATGACCACAATCCTATTACTACTATAAACCGTGACCCAACAAAACCTTGCATCCTCGCTTCTTGATCTAATCGAACCCCACTTGTTAAAAGTTACTGCACTATCTGTTATGTTTCTGTTTTAAACGTCATCAAAACAGCCTTTGTTACTCAATTATTGATTAATTTATCCATCCACCGAATTCCCATTTGCTAGCTAACAAATATGTTGAACCAAAGACCCCACCCCTTTTATTCATGTCGACTCAGTTTATCATCCACGTTTTATTTCTATTTTGTTCAGCTGTCCTTTCTTTTCTAATCGATCAAGCCCCACACCCACTATCCCCTTGTTCAAATTTGTTTTGGACTCTATCTTTCTTTTATTCATGCCCTCACAATTGTAAACCAACAAAACACCATTCAAAGCAATCGGTTATTATGTGGCCAATATATTTTTTTTGAGGGCCACGTACCTGTGATGAGCCAAAAAAATATAATTCTGGCCGACAACTTGGGATACATATATCAAATGGCGTATTTCTTTTTATATAGTAAAGATATTGATAATTAAAAGTGATGGGTGGATGATAAAGGAAATATCAATGATTGTTATTGTAGTGACCCGAACTTTTCCATGTTTATATATATTAATTGAGATTGATATTTACATGATTAAATGTTTCCAACATGTTAAGCAATCAAACTTGTTAAGACTTGATTAATTAAAATAGGTTTCATTTAGACAATTGACCACCCAAGTTGACCGGTGATTCACGAACGTTAAAACTTGTAAAAACTATACAATGACATATATATGGTTATATATATAGTTAACATGTTTTTATTATAAGTATGTATCTCATTAGGTATTTTAACAATGAGTTATATACATAAAAATGAGACTATTAATTTAAGAAACTCGAAAACGATATATATAACGATTATCGTTATAACAACGTCTTACTAGGTACATATGAATCATATTAAGATATTGATACACTTGGTTAATTATGTTAAATGATAAGTAAATATATTATTAATTGTATTAACAATGAAATACATATGTAAAAATAAGACGACTAACTTAATGATTTCGAAACGAGACATATATGTAACGATTATCGTTGTAACGACATTTAACTGTATATACATCATACTAAGATATATTATATATCATAATATCATGATAATATAATAATTTAACATCTCATTTGTTATAATAAATAATGGGTTAACAACATTCAACAAGATCGTTAACCTAAAGGTTTCAAAACAACATTTACATGTAACGACTAACGATGACTTAACGACTCAGTTAAAATGTATATACATGTAGTGTTTTAATATGTATTCATACACTTTTGAAAGACTTCAAGACACTTATCAAAATACTTCTACTTAACAAAAATGCTTACAATTACATCCTCGTTCAGTTTCATCAACAATTCTACTCGTATGCACCCGTATTCGTACTCGTACAATACACAGCTTTTAGATGTATGTACTATTGGTATATACACTCCAATGATCAGCTCTTAGCAGCCCATGTGAGTCACCTAACACATGTGGGAACCATCATTTGGCAACTAGCATGAAATATCTCATAAAATTACAAAAATATGAGTAATCATTCATGACTTATTTACATGAAAACAAAATTACATATCCTTTATATCTAATCCATACACCAACGACCAAAAACACCTACAAACACTTTCATTCTTCAATTTTCTTCATCTAATTGATCTCTCTCAAGTTCTATCTTCAAGTTCTAAGTGTTCTTCATAAATTCCAAAAGTTCTAGTTTCATAAAATCAAGAATACTTTCAAGATTGCTAGCTCACTTCCAATCTTGTAAGGTGATCATCCAACCTCAAGAAATCTTTGTTTCTTACAGTAGGTTATCATTCTAATACAAGGTAATAATCATATTCAAACTTTGGTTCAATTTCTATAACTATAACAATCTTATTTCAAGTGATGATCTTACTTGAACTTGTTTTCGTGTCATGATTTTGCTTCAAGAACTTTGAGCCATCCAAGGATCCATTGAAGCTAGATCCATTTTTCTATTTTCCAGTAGGTTCATCCAAGGAACTTAAGGTAGTAATGATGTTCATAACATCATTTGATTCATACATATAAAGCTATCTTATTCGAAGGTTTAAACTTGTAATCACTAGAACATAGTTTAGTTAATTCTAAACTTGTTCGCAAACAAAAGTTAATCCTTCTAACTTGACTTTTAAAATCAACTAAACACATGTTCTATATCTATATGATATGCTAACTTAATGATTTAAAACCTGGAAACACGAAAAACACCGTAAAACCGGATTTACGCCGTCGTAGTAACACCGCGGGCTGTTTTGGGTTAGTTAATTAAAAACTATGATAAACTTTGATTTAAAAGTTGTTATTCTGAGAAAATGATTTTTATTATGAACATGAAACTATATCCAAAAATTATGGTTAAACTCAAAGTGGAAGTATGTTTTCTAAAATGGTCATCTAGACGTCGTTCTTTCGACTGAAATGACTACCTTTACAAAAACGACTTGTAACTTATTTTTCCGACTATAAACCTATACTTTTTCTGTTTAGATTCATAAAATAGAGTTCAATATGAAACCATAGCAATTTGATTCACTCAAAACGGATTTAAAATGAAGAAGTTATGGGTAAAACAAGATTGGATAATTTTTCTCATTTTAGCTACGTGAAAATTGGTAACAAATCTATTCCAACCATAACTTAAGCAACTTATATTGTATATTATGTAATCTTGAGATACCATAGACACGTATACAATGTTTCGACCTATCATGTTGACACATCTATATATATTTCGGAACAACCATAGACACTCTATATGTGAATGTTGGAGTTAGCTATACACGGTTGAGGTTGATTCCAAAATATATATAGTTTGAGTTGTGATCAATACTGAGATACTTATACACTGGGTCGTGGATTGATTCAAGATAATATTTATCGATTTATTTCTGTACATCTAACTGTGGACAACTAGTTGTAGGTTACTAACGAGGACAGCTGACTTAATAAACTTAAAACATCAAAATATATTAAAAGTGTTGTAAATATATTTTGAACATACTTTAATATATATGTATATATTGTTATAGGTTCGTGAATCAACAGTGGCCAAGTCTTACTTCTCGACGAAGTAAAAATCTGTGAAAGTGAGTTATAGTCCCACTTTTAAAATCTAATATTTTTGGGATGGGAATACATGCAGGTTTTATAAATGATTTACAAAATAGACACAAGTACGTGAAACTACATTCTATGGTTGAATTATCGAAATCGAATATGCCCCTTTTTATTAAGTCTGGTAATCTAAGAATTAGGGAACAGACACCCTAATTGACGCGAATCCTAAAGATAGATCTATCGGGCCCAACAAGCCCCATCCAAAGTACCGGATGCTTTAGTACTTCGAAATTTATATCATATCCGAAGGGTGTCCCGGAATGATGGGGATATTCTTATATATGCATTTTGTTAATGTCGGTTACCAGGTGTTCACCATATGAATGATTTTTATCTCTATGTATGGGATGTGTATGGAAATATGAAATCTTGTGGTCTATTATTATGATTTGATATATATAGGTTAAACCTATAACTCACCAACATTTTTGTTGACGTTTTAAGCATGTTTATTCTCAGGTGATTATTAAGAGCTTCCGCTGTCGCATACTTAAATAAGGATGAGATTTGGAGTCCATGCTTGTATGATATTGTGTAAAAACTGCATTCAAGAAACTTATTTTGTTGTAACATATTTGTATTGTAAACCATTATGTAATGGTCGTGTGTAAACAGGATATTTTAGATTATCATTATTTGATAATCTACGTAAAGCTTTTTAAACCTTTATTGATGAAATAAAGGTTATGGTTTGTTTTAAAATGAATGCAGTCTTTGAAAAACGTCTCATATAGAGGTCAAAACCTCGCAACGAAATCAATTAATATGGAACGTTTTTAATCAATAAGAACGGGACATTTCAGTTGGTATCAGAGCGTTGGTCTTAGAGAACCAGAAAATTTGCATTATTGTGTCTTATCGAGTTTGTTAGGATGCATTAGTGATTCTGGACTTCGACCGTGTTTTCTTTAAAAATGATTGCTTAACATTTTTGTTGGAAACTATATATTTTTAACATATGAATATTATGTGATATATTAATCTCTTAACGTGTTTGATATTATGTGATAGATGTCTACCTCTGGAACAAGTCCCATTGACTCACCTAATAATAATGAAGAGTCAAATGTAAATTGGAATTATTCGTGGACTGATTCACAAGTTCCCGAAGAGGAACCGGAAGAAGAGTCGGAACCGGAAGAAGAATCGGAACCGGACGAAGAATCGGAACCGGAAGAAGAATCGGAACCGGTGGGGGAAATAATAAAACGGTTAAGTAAAAGAGAATCCTCAACCAACCGACCAAGGTTAATTATGGTCAATGGTGTTTCCGCCAAGGAAGCAAAATATTGGGAGGATTACCAATTCTCCGATGAATCGGATTCCGACGAGAATTCCAATGATGTTATAGAAATTACCCCAACTGAATTTAAAAAGGCAAAAGAAAATAATAAGGGAAAGGGCATAAAAATAGAGAAATCTAATTCCAACCCCGATGAACTTTATATGTATCGTCAACCCCCGAAGTTCTTAAGTTGTAACAATGACCCGGGAACCTCTAAACCACCAGGTTTTTCTAAACCAATGTGGACAACGACGGCTCGTATTAGGGGAACATCATATATCCCTAGAAACTTGGCAAAACGAACCAAAACCGAAGAAGAGGAAACGACCGAGTCGGAATAAGATAGTTGTATTCGTGTGGTGTAATATATGTAATATAGTGTTCTTATGCTTTATGATATATGTAAAAATTGCTTGTATTAATAAGTATTTTTTTTATGAATCTAACTCTTGTCTATTTTACAGTTTAAAAACACAAAATGGATAGACAACCCAATATTTTAAGAGACCTACCCGGAGACATGATTGATGAAATCTTGTCTAGAGTCGGCCAGAATTCCTCGGCACAACTATTTAAGGCGAGATCAGTTTGTAAGACATTCGAAGAACGTTCCAAGAATGTCTTGGTTTATAAGAGACTTTCGTTTAAAAGATGGGGGATATCACATTGGGAAACCCATAAGTTACGATGTGTTTACTTTGACGCATATATTGCGGGGAACCCAAATGCTATTTTACGCAACGGGTTAAGAAATTATTTTGACTCAATATATCCGAATATTGGAATTCGTGATTTAGAAAAAGCGGCTAACATGCAACATAAAGAAGCATGTTATGCTTACGGATTAGTAATGTTCGCTTCTCACCAAAGTGAGAACAAGAACATCGGGCTACAACTATTAAACAAAACGTTTCCACAAGTGACGGAGTCGGTAATTGGGGTAAGAAATGAGGTTTTTAGATTATTACGGGACTGTTGGACATTACGTAACCCTCGTCCCTTTGACGACGTTACAACACGCTGTCTTATCAACGGCCATAACGGTTATGTTGCATAAGACCAAGGATGGGAAGTAGTCCTAGTAAAATCAGAATGCATGACTTGTTTCTGGACGTATGAATTACGTGTCTTTATTGCCTTTGCTGAACGACTTGTGTACTAGCTAGAATTATCTTCACAACTATCTTGTATCAAAATTATTGTGTGCTATATTTCATGCTTTATGTAAAATAAGCGGTATTGTAAGTTTGTAAAATATTGTATAAAAGTTTGAACGCGAAATATTATTATAATCAGTTTTTCATATAGAATTGTAGTAGTTGAATTGTATATTAGCTACTAAGTATGAACTTAACGGGTAGGTACTACCCGAATTTAAACTTATAAAACGCTAATATGAAGAAAAAGCTTTTATAAATGAGTTCATATTATGCTACGAAATACTATTAACTACTCTTAATATTCTGTATGATTAACTTGTTCCATTTGACTATTTTGAAGGAAATGGCACCGACTACTCGACACACCGTGAATATGAATGAAGAGGAATTCCGTACTTTTCTAGCTTCAAACATAGCCGCAGTACAGGCTGCGCTACATACCAACAATAACCTTGGATCTAGCAGTACAGGAAATCGTGTAGGATGCACCTACAAAGAATTCACTGCCTGCAAACCTTTGGAATTTGATGGAACCGAAGGACCGATCGGATTGAAACGGTGGACCGAGAAGGTCGAATCGGTGTTTGCCATAAGTAAGTGTACTGAAGAGGACAAATTGAAGTACGCTACGCATACCTTCACAGGTTCTGCGTTAACATGGTGGAATACCTATCTAGAGCAAGTGGGACAAGACGACGCGTACGCACTACCGTGGTCAGCATTCAAGCACTTGATGAACGAGAAGTACCGTCCCAGAACCGAGGTCAATAAGCTCAAGACAGAACTTAGAGGGTTACGAACCCAAGGATTTGATATTACCACGTACGAAAGACGATTCACAGAATTGTGCCTATTGTGTCCGGGAGCATTCGAAGATGAGGAAGAGAAGATCGACGCGTTTGTGAAAGGATTACCGGAAAGAATCCAAGAAGATATAAGTTCACACGAGCCCGCCTCCATACAACAGGCATGTAGAATGGCTCACAAACTAGTGAACCAGATTGAAGAAAGAATTAAAGAACAGACTGCTGAAGAGGCCAATGTGAAGCAAGTCAAAAGAAAGTGGGAGGAAAACGGTGATAAGAATCGCCAATACAGCAACAACAGCAATTACAACAATAATCGCAACAATTATCCCAACAATCGCAACTACAACAAACGGCCCAACAACAACAACAACAACAACAACAACAACAACAACAGCAACTACAACAATCATCCCAACAACAATAATAACCGTAACAGCAACAACAATCAGAAGCAGCTATGCCAAAGGTGTGAAAAGTATCACTCGGGGTTCTGCACCAAATTTTGCAACAATTGTAAAAGAAATGGTCATAGAGCGGCGAAGTGTGAGGTTTACGGACCAGGGGTTAATAGAACGAAAGGAACAAATGGTGTCGGAACGAGTAATGGCGGATCAAGTAGTGTCGGAGCAAGTTATGCCAATGTAGTTTGTTATAAATGTGGAAAACCGGGCCACATTATTAGAAATTGCCCGAACCAGGAGAACACGAATGGACAAGGCCGCGGAAGAGTTTTCAATATTAATGCGGCAGAGGCACAGGAAGACCCGGAGCTTGTTACGGGTACGTTTCTTATTGACAATAAATCTGCTTACGTTTTATTTGATTCGGGTGCGGATAGAAGCTATATGAGTAGAGATTTTTGTGCTAAATTAAGTTGTCCATTGACGCCTTTGGATAGTAAATTTTTACTCGAATTAGCAAATGGTAAATTAATTTCAGCAGATAATATATGTCGGAATCGAGAAATTAAACTGGTTAGCGAAACATTTAAGATTGATTTGATACCAGTAGAGTTAGGGAGTTTTGATGTGATAATCGGTATGGACTGGTTGAAAGAAGTGAAAGCAGAGATCGTCTTTTACAAAAATGCAATTCGCATTATACGACAAAAAGGAAAACCCTTAATGGTGTACGGAGAAAAGGGCAACACAAAGCTACATCTTATTAGTAATTTGAAGGCACAAAAACTAATAAGAAAAGGTTGCTATGCTGTTCTAGCACACGTCGAGAAAGTACAAACTGAAGAAAAGAGCATCAATGATGTTCCCATTGCAAAAGAATTTCCCGATGTATTTCCGAAAGAATTACCGGGATTACCCCCACATCGATCAGTTGAATTTCAAATAGATCTTGTACCAGGAGCTGCACCAATAGCTCGTGCTCCTTACAGACTCGCACCCAGCGAGATGAAAGAACTGCAAAGCCAATTACAAGAACTTTTAGAGCGTGGTTTCATTCGACCAAGCACATCACCGTGGGGAGCTCCTGTTTTGTTTGTCAAGAAGAAAGATGGTACATTCAGGTTGTGTATCGACTACCGAGAGTTGAACAAACTTACCATCAAGAACCGCTACCCACTACCGAGAATCGACGACTTATTTGATCAACTACAAGGCTCGTCTGTTTATTCAAAGATTGACTTACGTTCCGGGTACCATCAAATGCGGGTGAAAGAAGATGATATTCCAAAGACTGCTTTCAGAACACGTTACGGTCATTACGAGTTTATGGTCATGCCGTTTGGTTTAACTAATGCACCAGCTGTGTTCATGGACCTTATGAACCGAGTGTGTGGACCATACCTTGACAAGTTTGTCATTGTTTTCATTGATGACATACTTATTTACTCAAAGAATGACCAAGAACACGGTGAACATTTGAGAAAGGTGTTAGAAGTATTGAGGAAAGAAGAATTGTGCGCTAAGTTTTCAAAGTGTGCATTTTGGTTGGAAGAAGTTCAATTCCTCGGTCACATAGTGAACAAAGAAGGTATTAAGGTGGATCCGGCAAAGATAGAAACTGTTGAAAAGTGGGAAACCCCGAAAACTCCGAAACACATACGCCAGTTTTTAGGACTAGCTGGTTACTACAGAAGGTTCATCCAAGACTTTTCCAGAATAGCAAAACCCTTGACTGCATTAACGCATAAAGGGAAGAAATTTGAATGGAATGATGAACACGAGAAAGCGTTTCAGTTATTGAAGAAAAAGCTAACTACGGCACCTATATTGTCATTGCCTGAAGGGAATGATGATTTTGTGATTTATTGTGACGCATCAAAGCAAGGTCTCGGTTGTGTATTAATGCAACGAACGAAGGTGATTGCTTATGCGTCTAGACAATTGAAGATTCACGAACAAAATTATACGACGCATGATTTGGAATTAGGCGCGGTTGTTTTTGCATTAAAGACTTGGAGGCACTACTTATATGGGGTCAAAAGTATTATATATACCGACCACAAAAGTCTTCAACACATATTTAATCAGAAACAACTGAATATGAGGCAGCGTAGGTGGATTGAATTGTTGAATGATTACGACTTTGAGATTCGTTACCACCCGGGGAAGGCAAATGTGGTAGCCGATGCCTTGAGCAGGAAGGACAGAGAACCCATTCGAGTAAAATCTATGAATATAATGATTCATAATAACCTTACTACTCAAATAAAGGAGGCGCAACAAGGAGTTTTAAAAGAGGGAAATTTAAAGGATGAAATACCCAAAGGATCGGAGAAGCATCTTAATATTCGGGAAGACGGAACCCGGTATAGGGCTGAAAGGATTTGGGTACCAAAATTTGGAGATATGAGAGAAATGGTACTTAGAGAAGCTCATAAAACCAGATACTCAATACATCCTGGAACGGGGAAGATGTACAAGGATCTCAAGAAACATTTTTGGTGGCCGGGTATGAAAGCCGATGTTGCTAAATACGTAGGAGAATGTTTGACGTGTTCTAAGGTCAAAGCTGAGCATCAGAAACCATCAGGTCTACTTCAACAACCTGAAATCCCGGAATGGAAATGGGAAAACATTACCATGGATTTCATCACTAAATTGCCAAGGACTGCAAGTGGTTTTGATACTATTTGGGTAATAGTTGATCGTCTCACCAAATCAGCACACTTCTTGCCAATAAGAGAAGATGACAAGATGGAGAAGTTAGCACGACTGTATTTGAAGGAAGTCATCTCCAGACATGGAATACCAATCTCTATTATCTCTGATAGGGATGGCAGATTTATTTCAAGATTCTGGCAGACATTACAGCAAGCATTAGGAACTCGTCTAGACATGAGTACTGCCTATCATCCACAAACTGATGGGCAGAGCGAAAGGACGATACAAACGCTTGAAGACATGCTACGAGCATGTGTTATTGATTTCGGGAACAGTTGGGATCGACATCTACCATTAGCAGAATTTTCCTACAACAACAGCTACCATTCAAGCATTGAGATGGCGCCGTTTGAAGCACTTTATGGTAGAAAGTGCAGGTCTCCGATTTGTTGGAGTGAAGTGGGGGATAGACAGATTACGGGTCCAGAGATTATACAAGAAACTACCGAGAAGATCATCCAAATTCAACAACGGTTGAAAACCGCCCAAAGTCGACAAAAGAGCTACGCTGACAGTAAAAGAAAAGATATAGAATTTGAAATTGGAGAGATGGTCATGCTTAAAGTTGCACCTTGGAAAGGCGTTGTTCGATTTGGTAAACGAGGGAAATTAAATCCAAGGTATATTGGACCATTCAAGATTATTGATCGTGTCGGACCAGTAGCTTACCGACTTGAGTTACCTCAACAACTCGCGGCTGTACATAACACTTTCCACGTCTCGAATTTGAAGAAATGTTTTGCTAAAGAAGATCTCATTATTCCGTTAGATGAAATCCAAATCAACGAAAAACTTCAATTCATCGAAGAACCCGTCGAAATAATGGATCGTGAGGTTAAAAGACTTAAGCAAAACAAGATACCAATTGTTAAGGTTCGATGGAATGCTCGTAGAGGACCCGAGTTCACCTGGGAGCGTGAAGATCAGATGAAGAAGAAATACCCGCATCTATTTCCAGAAGATTCGTCAACACCTTCAACAGCTTAAAATTTCGGGACGAAATTTATTTAACGGGTAGGTACTGTAGTGACCCGAACTTTTCCATGTTTATATATATTAATTGAGATTGATATTTACATGATTAAATGTTTCCAACATGTTAAGCAATCAAACTTGTTAAGACTTGATTAATTAAAATAGGTTTCATTTAGACAATTGACCACCCAAGTTGACCGGTGATTCACGAACGTTAAAACTTGTAAAAACTATACAATGACATATATATGGATATATATATAGTTAACATGTTTTTATTATAAGTATGTATCTCATTAGGTATTTTAACAATGAGTTATATACATAAAAATGAGACTATTAATTTAAGAAACTCGAAAACGATATATATAACGATTATCGTTATAACAACGTCTTACTAGGTACATATGAATCATATTAAGATATTGATACACTTGGTTAATTATGTTAAATGATAAGTAAATATATTATTAATTGTATTAACAATGAAATACATATGTAAAAATAAGACGACTAACTTAATGATTTCGAAACGAGACATATATGTAACGATTATCGTTGTAACGACATTTAACTGTATATACATCATACTAAGATATATTATATATCATAATATCATGATAATATAATAATTTAACATCTCATTTGTTATAATAAATAATGGGTTAACAACATTCAACAAGATCGTTAACCTAAAGGTTTCAAAACAACATTTACATGTAACGACTAACGATGACTTAACGACTCAGTTAAAATGTATATACATGTAGTGTTTTAATATGTATTCATACACTTTTGAAAGACTTCAAGACACTTATCAAAATACTTCTACTTAACAAAAATGCTTACAATTACATCCTCGTTCAGTTTCATCAACAATTCTACTCGTATGCACCCGTATTCGTACTCGTACAATACACAGCTTTTATATGTATGTACTATTGGTATATACACTCCAATGATCAGCTCTTAGCAGCCCATGTGAGTCACCTAACACATGTGGGAACCATCATTTGGCAACTAGCATGAAATATCTCATAAAATTACAAAAATATGAGTAATCATTCATGACTTATTTACATGAAAACAAAATTACATATCCTTTATATCTAATCCATACACCAACGACCAAAAACACCTACAAACACTTTCATTCTTCAATTTTCTTCATCTAATTGATCTCTCTCAAGTTCTATCTTCAAGTTCTAAGTGTTCTTCATAAATTCCAAAAGTTCTAGTTTCATAAAATCAAGAATACTTTCAAGATTGCTAGCTCACTTCCAATCTTGTAAGGTGATTATCCAACCTCAAGAAATCTTTGTTTCTTACAGTAGGTTATCATTCTAATACAAGGTAATAATCATATTCAAACTTTGGTTCAATTTCTATAACTATAACAATCTTATTTCAAGTGATGATCTTACTTGAACTTGTTTTCGTGTCATGATTTTGCTTCAAGAACTTTGAGCCATCCAAGGATCCATTGAAGCTAGATCCATTTTTCTATTTTCCAGTAGGTTCATCCAAGGAACTTAAGGTAGTAATGATGTTCATAACATCATTTGATTCATACATATAAAGCTATCTTATTCGAAGGTTTAAACTTGTAATCACTAGAACATAGTTTAGTTAATTCTAAACTTGTTCGCAAACAAAAGTTAATCCTTCTAACTTGACTTTTAAAATCAACTAAACACATGTTCTATATCTATATGATATGCTAACTTAATGATTTAAAACCTGGAAACACGAAAAACACCGTAAAACCGGATTTACGCCGTCGTAGTAACACCGCGGGCTGTTTTGGGTTAGTTAATTAAAAACTATGATAAACTTTGATTTAAAAGTTGTTATTCTGAGACAATGATTTTTATTATGAACATGAAACTATATCCAAAAATTATGGTTAAACTCAAAGTGGAAGTATGTTTTCTAAAATGGTCATCTAGACGTCGTTCTTTCGACTGAAATGACTATCTTTACAAAAACGACTTGTAACTTATTTTTCCGACTATAAACCTATACTTTTTCTGTTTAGATTCATAAAATAGAGTTCAATATGAAACCATAGCAATTTGATTCACTCAAAACGGATTTAAAATGAAGAAGTTATGGGTAAAACAAGATTGGATAATTTTTCTCATTTTAGCTACGTGAAAATTGGTAACAAATCTATTCCAACCATAACTTAATCAACTTGTATTGTATATTATGTAATCTTGAGATACCATAGACACGTATACAATGTTTTGACCTATCATGTCGACACATCTATATATATTTCGGAACAACCATAGACACTCTATATGTGAATGTTGGAGTTAGCTATACAGGGTTGAGGTTGATTCCAAAATATATATAGTTTGAGTTGTGATCAATACTGAGATACGTATACACTGGGTCGTGGATTGATTCAAGATAATATTTATCGATTTATTTCTGTACATCTAACTGTGGACAACTAGTTGTAGGTTACTAACGAGGACAGCTGACTTAATAAACTTAAAACATCAAAATATATTAAAAGTGTTGTAAATATATTTTGAACATACTTTGATATATATGTATATATTGTTATAGGTTCGTGAATCAACCAGTGGCCAAGTCTTACTTCCCGACGAAGTAAAAATCTGTGAAAGTGAGTTATAGTCCCACTTTTAAAATCTAATATTTTTGGGATGGGAATACATGCAGGTTTTATAAATGATTTACAAAATAGACACAAGTACGTGAAACTACATTCTATGGTTGAATTATCGAAATCGAATATGCCCCTTTTTATTAAGTCTGGTAATCTAAGAATTAGGGAACAGACACCCTAATTGACGCGAATCCTAAAGATAGATCTATCGGGCCCAACAAGCCCCATCCAAAGTACCGGATGCTTTAGTACTTCGAAATTTATATCATATCCGAAGGGTGTCCCGGAATGATGGGGATATTCTTATATATGCATTTTGTTAATGTCGGTTACCAGGTGTTCACCATATGAATGATTTTTATCTCTATGTATGGGATGTGTATGGAAATATGAAATCTTGTGGTCTATTATTATGATTTGATATATATAGGTTAAACCTATAACTCACCAACATTTTTGTTGACGTTTTAAGCATGTTTATTCTCAGGTGATTATTAAGAGCTTCCGCTGTCGCATACTTAAATAAGGATGAGATTTGGAGTCCATGCTTGTATGATATTGTGTAAAAACTGCATTCAAGAAACTTATTTTGTTGTAACATATTTGTATTGTAAACCATTATGTAATGGTCGTGTGTAAACAGGATATTTTAGATTATCATTATTTGATAATCTACGTAAAGCTTTTTAAACCTTTATTGATGAAATAAAGGTTATGGTTTGTTTTAAAATGAATGCAGTCTTTGAAAAACGTCTCATATAGAGGTCAAAACCTCGCAACGAAATCAATTAATATGGAACGTTTTTAATCAATAAGAACGGGACATTTCAGTTATAGTGGGAAAAAGGGTAGACATGTATCACCACTTTAGACTAGTGGGACGAATTCTTTGAGGGTCTAAGGTCGATGCAAGAACTCGAGTGATCATATCAATAATATTGTGGGACTAGATGGCCAACAATTTCTAAAGCAGTGAGATTGTTTATTACTTCTCTTGCAAATAGACTAATTCGAATAATTAAGATACCTGGTGAACCAAACTATAGATAGTGGGATATTAGAAAATAAAAGCGACACATGGGGAGGTAATAAATTACATTTTTAGTTTATAAAGTTATGGTATGGTCTGCGAACATGTGTGTCGAATTGTACATGGATATAAATAAATCAAGTTGTATACAATTGGGTGCTTTTCCTTGCTCATGGCCGACAACATTAATCACCTAAAAGGAAGTGGTGATATATATACACGTAGGATTTCTTATGAAGTCAATAAGTTATATAGAGAAAAGGCTCTCTTTTCTATTCGAATCCTAGGATACAACAACGGGATGAAAAAGGGCCGCTAAGTTTATAATTGTTGGGTTTATGCTTGGTCATAACAGTAGTGGACCGAGATTTAATCAAATCGCTGAGCCTTAATAAATTATTGGGCTGATATGACTTAATTCGGTTATTAGGCTTTGTAATTTGTTGTTGGGCCGAAAAAGATAATAGAAATTGAAAACTTGTAAGTAGTCGATGATGATAATAAGTTGATGATTATGATCATGATAATGATTATAGTTATGGCAACGATGCATGATGAACATAATCATGAAGATGATAAAATAATGGAGATGAGAATGGAGATCGATTCGTTTGTGGAAGAAAATGAAAACACAAATATTCAAGTTAAATACAAATGGGTTGTGTTATTAATCCGAAAAAAATAAATAGTGCAATGGTTAAGGATGTTATCGGGTTAGCGGGACGTTGCGGGTTCAAACCCGGACTTGGGAATTTTTTTTAGGACTACTCCTTTGAGGTTCGTGAATCCGAGGCCAACCATGCATTGTTCAATATAGTCATATGTATTTTTACTACAAAATACATTAGGTGAGTTTCATTTGCTCCCTTTTTAATTGCTTTTGCAATATATATTTTTGGGCTGAGAATACATGCGCTGTTTTATAAATGTTTTACGAAATAGGCACAAGTACTAAAACAAATTCTACGTGGGTTTAAACCAGAAATATACCCTTAGCTTGGTAATATTAAACTACTTGTCTATGTACGGTAGGCGCGAATCCTAAATATAGATCTATTGGGCCTGACAAACCCCATCCTGACTATGGGATGCTTTAGTACTTCGAGGTTATTTTAAACACACCTGATCTGGTGTACTTCAGAGGGTAAAACATGAACGTTAAGGCTTGTTACCGGGTGCCTACAACTTATAAAATACTTTTATACATTTGCGAGTGTACATATATTTATAAACGGAAATCTTGTGGTCTATTAATATATTGAAATGATTATTATGATAAACCTATGAACTCACCAACCTTTTGGTTGACACTTTTAAGCATGTTTATTCTCAGGTATGAAAGAAATTTTCCACTGTGCATTCGCTCATATTAAAGATATTAATTGGAGTCATTCATGGCATATTTAGGTCAGTACCTCGCAATGAGACCAGATGTTGATGACTTCGTCCGGGTGGATTAGGACGGGTCACTACACCTAGGGATCAGCAAGTCATGACTCTAAACAAAAAAGCGTTGGTCGCGCTTGACCACAGTCCCAAGCTGATGCTTGGAGGACTCTACGACACGATTACAGGCACGCGACCTAAGTGTATGTTGAGTGCACATCAACACACATGAAGGTTAGCGACGGCACGCCGAGAGTATAAAACAACGATAATTAACAAGTAATGAAACAAGAACACGATAATACAGTTTCAATTTATTGCAAAAAAATACACGTGATACAAAATGTTACACGCGTCGTAACGCTTTATTTATATTACAAAGCAAGACTACAACTTAGAATCTATCAACTCTTGCATCGAAACTAGCGGGTTTCGCGACAACTCCTCAAGCCGAGGAATGGGGATATGATATAGCGCCCTGCAAGCCTCCCTAGCAATTTTTCGCGCTCCGGGAATGAGGCAGTCTCGAACAGCCTTGGGAAGAATAGTGTGTGACGACCCGAAAATTTCCGACCAAATTTAAACTTAATCTTTGAACTGTGTTTAATATATTCATTTGACCTTCGACCATTCTCGATGATTTACGAACCATTAATTGTAAATAAATGTGGCTACATATAAATATAAATATATGTATATATATATATATATATATATATATATATATATATATATATATATATATATATATATATATATATATATATATATAATAACTTGAAATAATAATATATGATTTAATCGTTAGAACTGAAAGTAGAAAATAAGATACAATATAATTAAATTATTATGAATATATATATATATATATATATATATATATATATATATATATATATATATATATATATATATATATATATATATATATATATATATATATATATAATTATAGTATATCAATTATAATTATTTAATAATTGTAATACTCGTTGGACGTTTCGATTATTATTTAGAGAAGTTGAATTCAAACTTGTATGACTTTAAAAATAAACGGTGATCCAAAAATGAGTGACGTAAATTATAGGCTTATTAGAAATGTATTTAGGAGATAGTTATTAAATTTTAACACTTTTTATATTTTACCCAAAATCGAGCGCGGACAGTTGATTTAATTTTTAAACATGTAATGACCAATTTTATACCTTAATGACTGAAATAAATAAGGACATTTAATTTAAAAATGGGATTTTTCAGATGACATTTTATCCGCCACTAATTTAACAACGGAGCACGAATTTCAGTCCGTAAATGAAATAGTAGACGACGGCTAACTTAATCACACGTTTTTTATTTTATATTATATTATAATTATTAATATATTATTTTTATTACATTATTGTACTAAGTTCTGTTTAATTGATTAATTTGATTACTATTAATGATTGATGATAATTGGATGGAGTGTTTTAATCAATTTAGATTGATTGATGAATATTGTGTAGTTTTATTTTGTTATTCACATTAAGCCTTATGTAATACTTTATATACATGAGATAAAGATTTGTTTTGGAAGATATGAACCACTACTACACCACCTTGAATAATCCGTCACTCACTCTTTTTACTTTTATATATTATTTTCTGTATCCAACAAGACATATTCCACTATCAATCCATATAACCACAATTAATTCATTATCTATCTTTATTTATCTAATTGTATAGATATACATATACACCTACATGAATTATATGAAACCTCATCACCAGCAACATAAATCGTCACCTATAGTGACCATCACCGCCAACCATGATCGACCACACCTTTCCATCCATCATGTACAAACCGCTCTCATCAACCAAGGACCACCACCATACGAAACCCATCATCACCAAGTTGACATCAAACTGCCGCCCGAATGATCTTATTGTTGCTACTGTTTTGAACACGTCACCACCTCCATGTAACCACCTTCGAAGAACACTCACACATCTATCGAAACCCACCAACAATACCACAACCATCATTGATTTTTTTTGCTTTCTATAAGAACAGGACCACAAATATTACTAAAACTCCACCATGGTTCACTGCTACTTTTGTTGCTGTCCGCTACTGCTCATTTTCTGTTTCTCTTAGCTTCGGACGATCATAATCAAACATCACCAACACCCACCTTTAATATCTTTCTCTGCTACTTGTTGACAAACCACCCATGTAGACCACCACCTACACACCCACTCATAATCATCATTTGATAAACTAATCAAAGCCACCTCAAGAACCACATCCACCATCTTTTTCTTTTTCTTTTCGATTGATAAAACCCATTCATTAACCATCTCCATCACCTACGAACCATCATGATCACCACCTTGAAAACAACCACTTGCTTTCTTTTTTTCGGTCATAAGTAACCACACACGCTACACCACAAACCAACCCTTAACTACTATTACTTGTTCGAAAAAGGCTGCTGCTATATCACTGCTACTACTGCAGTTATATTTCTATTTTTCTGTTCAGTCCTGATCACCACCACACCAAAGCAAATCGGAAAAAAAAACATCATTTATTTCTTTCTCCTTTCCCTTACTCGTCGGCTGCTGGCTGCTGCTACAGCATTATTAATGTTACTACTGCAGTTTAACGAAGAATCTAATGTTGATGTTAGGTATGAGCATGATGAAATGATATGCATATTATAATGATAAAGATGAGTATGGATTTTAAAAATAGATAATGGGATCGAGTGGTTATATAGGGATGACTACATCTTGTCTTTTCCTTTCTAGTACTCTTTCAAAAAGGGAATCCTAGCCTAAGATGTTTAAAGAGGTAATCGAACTGCCTAATGCTATTTCTATTCTGGCCGATTATAAACTTTCACTTGGGCTGTAAACCTTTAATTGGGCCGAGACTATCATTTTATCTTGGGCCACATTTTGTTGTCTTATTGAGCCGAGGTCCATTGAGATTTTCTGTTGGACTGCTATATTCAATTTTGCATCTTAAGTATTGAACTAGGCTAGTGGACTCGTGAAACTATTATTGGACCGAGACTCATTCTTTGTTGGACCATAAATGATGATAACTAAGTAACGTGATATTGTAGAGGTGATGTTAAAATGATAACGTGTCATTGATGACAATTTTGTGTTAGTAAAGATTAGATGATAATGGTGATCGAGATGCAAAGGTTATTATGTTGTGATAATGGTGTAGTGATGATTATGATCAACATTATGATTATGGTTATGAGATAGACTATGATAATGATGATACGATATTATGATTATGATTAGATGATGATTAGGTTATGATAATGGGGATGGTATGATAATGATGACAGTATGACGATTATGATAATAGACTAGATGATGTATGATGACAATACTGTGAAAACATTTTATGACTGATGATGATGATTAGGAAGACGATATAAGGTGATGATTGTAGTGACCCGAACTTTTCCATGTTTATATATATTAATTGAGATTGATATTTACATGATTAAATGTTTCCAACATGTTAAGCAATCAAACTTGTTAAGGCTTGATTAATTGAAATATGTTTCATATAGACAATTGACCACCCAAGTTGACCGGCGATTCACGAACGTTAAAACTTGTAAAAACGACATGACGATATATATATGGATATACATATGGTTAACATGAGATTATGATAAGTAAGTATCTCCATAAGTATATTAACAATGAGTTATATACATATAAACAAGACTACTAACTTAAGGATTTTGAAACGAGACATATATGTAACGATTATCATTGTAACGACATTTAAATGTATATATATCATATTAATATATATTAATATATCATAATATCATGATAATATAATAATTTAACATCTCATTAGATATAATAAACAATGGGTTAACAACATTAATTGAGATCGTTAACTTAAAGGTTTCAAAACAACACTTACATGTAACGACTAACGATGACTTAACGACTCAGTTAAAATGTATATACATGTAGTGTATTTAGATGTATTAAAATACTTTTGGAAGACTTCAAGACATATATCAAAACACGCATACTTAACGAAAATGGTTACAGTTACTTTCCCATTCTTTTCTTTCATCAAGAATTCTAGTCGTATTCTTACCCGTATTATACACAGCTTCAAAACGTACTTACTATGGGTATATACCAATAGGAACTAGCATGGGATTCCACTCTTGATTATGTCATGTATTACTAATCAATTTTAACTTCAACCATGAGCTAGTCAACTAACTAGAACTCCTTTTAACCCCACTCACCACTCACCAATTACCACTCATCATTCACTCCATTTCACTTCCAATTCTCTTTCTAATTCTCTCTCAACACACACACACACTATTATGAACGTATTTTTCCAGTAGTTAATCATCATCTTCATCAAAAATCACTTCAAGAATCAAGCTATAATCATCATAGGAAGAACACTTCAAGAACACTTCAAAAATCCCTTCAAGTTTACTAATTTACTTCCAAGCTTTCTAATCCATTCCAAGTAATCATCTAAATTCAAGAAACCTTTGTTATATACAGTAGGTTATCTTTCTTATTCAAGGTAATATTCATATTCAAACTTTGATTCAATTTCTATAACTATAAACTATCTTAATTCGAGTAAAAATCTTACTTGAACTTGTTTTTGTGTCATGATCCTACTTCAAGAACTTTCAAGCCATCCAAGATCCTTTGAAGCTAGATCATTTCTTGTCACTTCCAGTAGGTTTACCTACTAAACTTGAGGTAGTAATGATGTTCATAACATCATTCGATTCATATATATAAAACTATCTTATTCGAAGGTTTAAACTCGTAATCACTAGAACATAGTTTAGTTAATTCTAAACTTGTTCGCAAACAAAAGTTAATCCTTCTAACTTGACTTTTAAAATTAACTAAACACATGTTCAATATCTATATGATATGCTAACTTAATGATTTAAAACCTGGAAACACAAAAAACACCGTAAAACCGGATTTACGCTGTCGTAGTAACACCGCGGGCTGTTTTGGGTTAGTTAATTAAAAACTATGATAAACTTTGATTTAAAAGTTGTTATTCTGAGAAAATGATTTTTATTATGAACATGAAACTATATCCAAAAATTATGGTTAAACTCAAAGTGGAAGTATGTTTTCTAAAATGGTCATCTAGACGTCGTTCTTTCGACTGAAATGACTACCTTTACAAAAACGACTTGTAACTTATTTTTCCGACTATATACCTATACTTTTTCTGTTTAGATTCATAAAATAGAGTTCAATATGAAACCATAGCAATTTGATTCACTCAAAACGGATTTAAAATGAAGAAGTGATCATGCATATTTTAACCGTGGGGTTTAATATGACTGCTCAATACATAAGGAGGGGTTTAAGGATCTTAGAATGTGGCTCTCTGGTCCGGCTACCGTGAATAACCCTGGCCGACATGATGATGTCGGCGGGGTAGCCAAGTGATTAAGTCCACCTCTGATAACGGTCGTCGATCAAGAGGCCCCAAATAAGGTCGTAGGTACTAGCTTACGAAAGACTAACCTGTTAACCTTGAAGAGATGCTGAATGATGCTGTTTTGCGTAATGTATCTCGTATGTGATAGTTACGTAATATGCCGTGTCTGGTAAATGATGATTAAGGTTGTATTTATAGGCAAACCCTAATTCTAGAACCGTCCCAGATCACGTTAATCTCATCCATAACTGACTCCCCCGAATCACGGATATAATTATGGAAAAGATATTTACTTGACAGCTAAGCAACCGCCGTACCGGGAACAAAGGAATCAGATACAATCAGCATACCGCATAGCGCACACAAGTACACGCATACGCACACTATTAAGCACCCGCATGCATATGAGGTGCGCATGCGGGTTGCGGTATCATTATGTCCCCCCAGTTTGATGTTATATGACGCAAGACACATGACATCAAACTATTAAGCGGAAAAAAACAAGAAAACGGCTAGCATTTAATATTCCGCGTGCACCTCGATGCCATTAAATGCCTGTCACAATCGCAGAAGCCCATTCGGCGGACATGACATAAAGTGGCAGTGTGTCAGGCGCGTGCCAACCACGCGCGTACATGTAATCATACCCAACTGGCATCCACGCGCATCAATAAAGTGCTGGCCGTTGATTGCGTAACACGTGTACAACCACGATCACACCACTCCATCCCATGACTCCCAATCTTCCCTATAAATACCCCATTTTGCAGCTCATTTCCACTTTCCTGCTTCAAGCTTCCTCGTTACGCTGCCAATTTGAATTCCGATCAAAAATCAAACATTCCGGCCACCATTTAAAGGTTAGTATTCATCCGATTACTCCTAGAAAATGACTAAAGATAACGAGACATATGTAGATAGCGTAGAGTCTGTTATAGAGCAGAAGCACATAGATTACTTAGTGAAACAGTATCCTCCCTTAGCCAAGTACAATCCGGTGCCACCCCTACCCCATCAGCGTGCTCACGAGCCACAGGAGAAGAAAGTGGCCATCTATGAACATGCGTTCAAGCATGGTAACTTTAGGGTTCCTCCCTCTGACTTCTTCTTAGGCGTATTAGATCACTTCAGAGTGGGATTAGGGCAACTACACCCGTATGCCATAGGCAAAATAGTTCTTTTTGAAATGTGGTGCGCCGCAATCGACAGGGTACCATTGGTTAAAGTTTTCTGTCATCTATACCACCTAGCCAATCACCACAAATCCTGGTTCACCTTCTTCGCCCGACAAAATTTCACCAAAACCCCAAAGTCAAATGCGGGTAACTGGAAAGAATCTATCTTTTTCATTGACCAAACTGTAGTTGGTACCGCTTTTCCGCAAACGCTTATATGGTGCGAGAAGGTGGAAAAGGATGTGAACAAAACCCCGGTCCTTGATGACGAGGAAACATAGCTGTTAGCGGAGTGCGCTAACGCACAGCTGGTGCACCGGTCATACGGGAACGTGATGTTGCGGCTAGGGAAGATATCCGCACACTGGCCATGGGAGGAAGTGCGTCCAGCCATAGTCGGACCGGATGGAAAGGGTAGGAATAGTATAATCACGTACTAACAACAGTGCTATTTATGTGTTCTAACGCATGCGTGCATGTTTACAGAGATGAAGATGAAGAGAGTACTGACTGCGGAGGAGATTGCGGGCATCGCCTTCCGTAAACAGAATGTGAACCAGCCGTTAGAGCAGGAGAAGACTGGCGAGAATGCACCTGCCACCTCCGGCAATAAGCGCAAGGCCGCCGAAGCATCCCAATCCCAACAGAAGAAGAAGAAACTCCCAAACAGAGGGAGGACAAGCGGAACGATAAGTTCGTTCCCATCGAACCCCGTTCTGCGGATCTACCTCCCCCATCTGGTAAGAGTTCAGCTTTCGCGCATACCGCACATTTAAGTTTGCATTTATATAACCACTTATTAACACGCAGGGCATGCGGAAGAAACTCATCACACCCCACCGCGGGTCAATCCGGACCTCGAAGCTACTGCCGAGTCAAAGGATAAGACGATACACCTGGACTCCGAGTCCACACCAACCCCGCCACACGGTAGCTTCCGATTGGCAAACCTGGCGCAGCTCACCCAGTTATCGGCGAAAGACGCCGCAGAGCAGTCCGTCTTCCTCCAAAAAATCTTCCCGGCTGAGTTCCGCAACCAACTAGCCGCACTGCCTTTTAATCAGGCGCTCAACGCCTTCGTCCAAAACGGCCTTGTCTTTTTTGGCATGGTTGCAGATCAAGCCCGCCGTTCGACTAACTTGTATCAAGTGGCCTTGCGGAAAGAAACAGAGCTAGGGCTGCTGCAAGCGGGGGTTGATCAGGTGAAGAAAGACAGGGACGCCGCAGAAGAAGCGCGTAAGGCGGTGGAGTTAACCGCGGCGGAAACCAAAACTGCACTGATTGAAGAGAGAAAGAAAAACTGCGAGCTGGTTGGTGCGGTTGACCAGTCCAAGGGGGAGGCGGAGTGTCTGCGGGTGGAGCTAGAAAGGGTGACTAGGGAAAGGGATGACGCGGTAACCAACCGCGAGCTGGCAGAGGCGGATCTGGCGAAGCTGCGCACTGCACTCCCCACCATTGCGCAAAAGGTGATGGATTCTGGGCCAGTTACCGATAAGTTCAATGCCTATGTTGATGCGGTGAAAGACCACGAAGTCAACAAGGCAGTCTTAGAGGTGATTCAAGCCTGCAACCTCACACCACCGTACCCTGACGCTGTGCAGAAGAAATTGAAGGAGGGTACGGCTGCGGCATTGCTGGAAGCGGAGAATGCTACCACCACCATTCCTATCCCTCTAATCGATGCGTTTGCGGCGGACCCAAACATGCCGATTGATGGGTTTCTCAAGGAGGTTTTTTAGTTTGTGTTTGTGGTGGTTTGTGCCGTAAGTCCTATGCTTAGGCAGGCAATTGTAAATGTATTTTTGAGCCCTAAGTCCCGTGTCGGGCAGGCATTTGAAAAAATTACCACTTATGTAATAACTTAATTCAATGTATATGTATCTTACTGTTATGCATGCGTAGTTTGTTTGTTTATATACCGCGAATCAAAACAAAAGGTGAACCGCATGCCCATGCGCATTGTTAACCAAAACTCATGCGTATGCGGGTATTACTGCGTAAAATAAACCAATACTTTAACAATTACCCTTTAATAATTTAGACTCGAAAGCTACTACGTTATCGCTTTGTCATGTACTAGAGGTGCACTATAGCTGTATGGTAAGCAACGCAACTAAAAACAAGCCAATGTTTTTATGCTTTGAGTTCCTCAAGCAAACCAATGCGAGAGTAATTATGCACAAGCAAACCAATGCTTGTAATTTTTTAAGTCGACTTTGCAGCCATCTAGTCTGCGTGGCGCTCGGCTAGGGGAAAACCAATTCCCTTTGCCTGCCGTTAGCGTCTAGCCTTGTAACCAAACTGGCTTCTGCCTCACAGGGGCTAGAGGACACCCCTTAAGTAGGCAGGAACCGCATACAAAAAAGATTTAAACAACAAAAGTATGCACGAGTAAATATTAATTGGCATTAATCACAATTACAACCGCGACACATCCAAACGGACGGAAAATACATAGAAAACATAATGTGCTACAATAAACTGGAGTGATCAGGTCCACCTAGCTACATATAACATTTTTTCAATAACGTCGCATGCCAAGTGCGTTTCACAGGTTTTCCATCTAATGTCTCGAGATGGTACGCCCCGGTATTGTTTGCCTTCGCTACCCTGTATGGACCTTCCCAACGGGGGCCCAGTTTCCCAGTATCCTCCGCATGACTTGCGTCGTTCTGACGCCAAACCAAGTCACCGCACTTGTAAGAGCGCGAACGCACACGCTGATTATAGTACTTTGCAATTTTTTGCTTGTTATTTGCTTCGTTGACAGCCGCAGAGAGTCTGCACTCTTCCAGCAAATTAAGATTTTCCCGCAAAGCTTCAGAGTTATTTTGCTCATCAAAATTTTGTATGCGGAACGTTGGTACCCCAATTTCTGCGGATACAACAGCTTCTGATCCATAGACCAAACTGAACGGGGTCTCACCAGTGCTTGCTTTGGGTGTTGTTCTATGCGCTCATAAAACCTTCGGTAGTTCATCCACCCAACCAACGCGACCATGACCCAACCTAGCTTTGATTCCAGCTACTATATCCCGGTTGGTGCCTTCAAGCTGGCCATTCGCCTGCGGATGCGCAACAGATGTAAAAGTTTGCTTAATATTAAGCTCCGCGCACCAGCTGCGAAAAGGGTCACCTGCGAACTGCATACCGTTATCGCTAACAATTTCGTTTGGTATACCAAATCGACAGACGATGTCTTCCCATACAAAATTTCGCACCCTTTTTCCTGAGATTGCTGCCAGCGGTCTCGCTTCGACCCACTTTGTGAAATAGTCGATTGCAACAATCAAAAATTTGATGTTTCCTGCGTGTGCAGAATGTGCGCAAGGTACTGATGTAACATGTTTAGAAAATAAATGATAAAATTACCTCGGCCTTTTGGGAATGGTCCGACTAGGTCAATTGCCCATTTGCAGAATGGCCACGGTAAGGAGACTGGTATTATTGGATGCGCAGGTGCTCTGCTAATAGGTGCATGTATTTGGCATGATTCACATTGCTTAACTATGCGCGCAGTATCCGCGTACATGGTGGGCCAATAATATCCTAGCCGCATTATTTTTGACACAATGGACCTGTGCCCCGAATGGTGTGCGCATGCACCTTCATGCACCTCGCGTACAACTTCCCCTGCCTCTTTCAGGCCATTGCACCTTAAGTGCGGTCCCAAATAATTTTTTCGATATAGGACGTCACCCTCAAGGGCATACAGTGGTGCCTTAACGCGGACTTTCTTTGCATCAGCGGAATCCGCAGGAGATGTGCCATCCCGCAGAAAAGCCACAATGGGCGTCATCCATGTTGAGCTTGATTCCTCAACTGGTGCCACTAAAGGCATCATAACAATGGATTTCGCATTGAGTTCTTTTATTAGAACTTTCTTTCCCATATGATCGAAAGCCAAGGCAGCCAGTTTGCTTAGCGCATCCGCCTTCTTATTTTGCCCACGCATTACGTGGGAGATTTGAAAAGCTTTAAATTGGTCAGCGAGGTTGTGAACAAGCGATAGATATTGCTGCATGGCTATGTCATGCGCTTCGAAATCTCCGCTGACCTGACTACATACTAGCTTTGAATCCACATATGCGTGCAAAATTTTAACATTTAACTTATGCGCAATGCGCATACCTGCTAACAGAGCCTCATACTCTGCTTCGTTGTTCGTAACAGCAAAATTAAGCCGCAGTGCGTATGTATGCTCTTCGCCATCTGGGCCTGTTAAAATTATACCCGCACCTGCACCAGATGCGCTGCACGCACCATCGGTGTATAATTCCCATGGTGACAAAGTTGGTGCAGGTGGATCCTGATGTTCTGCTAACGCCTCGACATCCGCAGGTAATTCTGCTAGGTAATCAACAAGTATTTGACCCTTAACCGCACTGCGCGAAGAGAAATTTATTTCATGTTCACCTAATTCAACTGCCCACTTAGCCATTCGGCCAGAAATCTCAGGCTTGTATAACACCTGAAAGAAAAATGATTGCGTTAGTCAATGCGGTAACCCCGGTCATTGCCGCGAAGTAGGCGTTTACCAACCTGTTTGATTGGTTGATCAGTTAGAACCACGATTGGATGTGCTTGAAAATATCGGCGCAAACGCCGCGCCGTATGGACCAGCGCATATACAAGCTTTTCTATTGGTGAGTAGTTTACTTCGCTTGATGTCAGCGTCTTGCTTACGAAGTAGACCGGCATTTGCGTCTGAGAAAAACCTCAGTCGTTAAATTTCTGCGATATAAATAAAGCATGTAAATTAATGGATTACCTTTCCGCGATCCGCGATGAGGACTGAGCTGACAGCTTCCTTCGATGCCGCGAGGTACAGCGTTAGCGTTTCTCCTGATACTGGCGCAGTAAGTGTTGGTAATTCTGCAAGCACCTTTTTCATCTCCTAAAAGGCTGATTCTGCTTCCTGAGTCCATACGAAGTCTTTTTTCTTCAAACAATTTTTCAAAGTATTGAAGAATGGTAACTGTCGTTCTGCGGCTTTCGACAGAAACCGTGTGATAGCCGCAAGCTTCCCCGTTAGACTCTGCACATCTTTCTTTGTCTTTGGAGATGGCAAATTATCAATGGCTTCAATCTTTTTGGGATTGGCCTTGATACCCCGCGCTGTCACCACATGACCTAAAAACTTGCCTTCCTCTTCCCCAAAACTACATTTAAGCGGGTTAAGCTTCATGTTGATCCTGCGCAGAGATGCAAACGTTTCCGGGATGTCCGTGAGCATGTCTTCTTCGGTGTTACTTTTAATTACCAAGTCGTCGATGTACGCTTCAAGATTTCTACCGATTTGGTGCTTGAATGCTGCGTCAATTACACGCTGATAGGTCGCGCCAGCATTCTTTAAACCGAAAGGCATCTTCGTGTAACAATAAATACCCTGCGGCGTATGAAAAGCAGTCTTGTCCTCATCTTCCGCAGCCATTAAGATTTGGTGATAACCCTTGTATGCGTCCAAAAAACACTTGTACCTAAATCCCGATAGTGATTCTACCTTCCAGTCTATCTCCGGGAGAGGGTAATTGTCCTTGGGACATGCCTTATTAATATCTTTGAAATCAACGCACATCCTCGAGTTACCGTTAGCCTTTTTTACCAATACAGGATTTGCAACCCATGTCTGATAACGCACTTCCCGCAGAATGCCTACTTTGACAAGGTTGTCCACCTCTGCGCACAACCAATCACTGCGGTCTAGAGCCATATGCCGCTTCTTTTGCCTAACGGGTGTCAATGATGGATTAACATTTAACTTATGTTCCGCAATATCACGCAGAACCCCAGTCATGTCTGACTCACGCCACGCGAAAACATCTCTGTTTGCGGACAAAATTCCATGCAATTTGGCCTTTGTTTCGGCTGACAAGCCTGCGCCGATTTTAATTCGCTTATCCAGATGCAAGCTATTTGCTATGACTGCACAATTTGCCAGTTGTTCTCCCACGCTAGGAGTGCTTATAGGTGCAACTGAGCCACACAACTCGGTTGTGTGATGTGACGCAACAGTGGCAACGCCTCCTACTGTGGGAAACTTGATCAAACCATGCACTACCGATGGTATGATGTTGAAACGCCGTATGAAGTTTCTCCCTAGCAGTGCGTTATATCGTGAAGTTGAACGAACCACATAAAAATCGACCAATTCATGCCTGATCATCTGCGGGTTCCTGTCATCCGCAAGCTCTACCATTAATTCTATTCGGCCTAGCGGCCACGAGTTTTCTCCGGAAAACCCTGATAGCGTAATATCAGGCTGGCGTAACTGCGCTTTGACTTCTGCCGGAAGGAAACGATAACAATGCTCATACATAATATCGACACCGCTGCCAGTGTCAACATGCATGCGCTTAACCTGGATTCCGTAATTAGGGATGCGACACTTGATGATAATGGGCTCATTAATAGAATCAATTGACATTACAGGAGGGAAAGTGATTGGGAGAAGCTCCCAATCTTGGTGATCATTGTACTTTCTCCGCTGGCTGATTTTCTCTGCGTCAACCATGTTAATGGTTAAGTCGGCATTTTTCGCTTTGTCAACTTTCTGCCACGCGAAAGTCTTAGACTTCGAAGCCTCTTCTGCGGCCTTTCCCTTGTCCTTTTTAGGTGGTTTTAGATGATCCAATTTGCCCGCGCGAAGCGCCTCCAGAACCCGTTCCATCAAGTTTTTACACCGATTGGTGTCGTGATCATAATCGTCATGAAATTCACAATACTTTGTTTTGTCCCGCTTACCAAATTCCGTAAGCGGAGTTGGGACCGCAAAGGTCGCGCACACCGGTTCGGTTGCCAAAATTTCTTTTGGCGTTTTGGACAAACTTTTAAGCAGCGCATAGTTCTGATTATTGATGCCGCGCTGATTATTGTTTCGATAATTGCCACTTGATTTCCCTTTATCATTCCTGATGGGACCACCGCTAGGATACCTTCCACGAGAGTTGTTACCACGATTTTGATCGCGCGAACGATCATCATCGTCCTTCCTCTCGTTGCGTGAGCTAACTGTTGGAATGTCATTATCTTCGCCACTACGCATATAGTCGTGGCATTCATTAAGCGCCTCAGCATAAGTTGTTGGGACTGTATGGCGTAGACGCCTTACCAGTGTTGGATGACGTTCTGAGTTTATACCATGTATGAGTCCGGAAATCTGTTGCTCTGGTTTGAGATCTGGTATACGCAGGCACTCATTAGTATACCTTGTGAGAAATTCGCCCAAAGATTCCTTGGACTTCTGTACGATGTCATGGAATTCAATGTGAGTGCGCTTGCGTGGTCTCTGATTTTGATATTGCAGCAAAAACTTTGTCTGCAGATCCATAAACCCGGCAATACTACCCGCCGGCAACTTATTAAACCACTCACGAGCAATACCCTGTAGTGTCATAGGAAATATCTGACACGCAACCGGATCCACCCAGCCTTGAGTGCGCATTGCACCTTTGAAGCGCTGTAAAAAATCATCTGGATCGGTCAGGCCATTGTAAGTACCCAACGTGCTAGGTATCTTTGGTGCTGATGGAAACGGGTATGCGGATATATGCGGAGGAAACTTGTCAAAGGTAGTCGGTAGCTCGAAGGGTGGTTTAACAGGATCCCCTTTCAAGTTTGCAAATAAACGCTTAATCATGTCCTGAACAAAGTCAGGTTGTGAAAATAAGTAAACCATATCAGGAGGTGCGGCCTGCATGAATTGACTTGCAAGATTTGCCTACCCTTGAACATTTTACCAAGGTTGACCCTGCGTCTGCGGATATAACCAAGGCTGCTGCGTTGGAAAAGAGGGATATCTTGAAGACACAGAGTACACAGGTGGCTGTAAAGGAAGCGAAACCTGTGGCGCAGATATCTGCGAAACTTGAGGATACACACTTAAAAGCCCAACTGTATGCGCTGTGCTTTGCTGCTGCGCTGTTATCGGCGCCCAATGAGAGTTTGCATCTGGGATGACACCAAATCCCCAACTATTAAGTAACGCCTGCGAATCTGCAGGAGTTAAAAATTGTGAAACTGGGCGCGGTGGTTGCCAAGGTTGCAACGGTGTAAATGACAAATTCTGCTGAATGCTCTGCGTATGCAGAGGTATTGAAACAGTGGTACTGTAAATAGGTACCTGGCCGCAGCAAACCACATGCGGCCCCGTTGTTCCACCGCTAGTGCCTGCAAAAATGACCCTTGGATCCACTGACGAAAAGTCCAGCCGCGTGGTTGTGACTGGTGAGTTTGCTCTTGGTGGTGTAACCCCGTTTGAATATATCGGCTTGTACCTCTGAAAGGGTTCGCCGGATATAGGTGGAGGGTATATCGTGTACCACGCTTGAATAGCGGCCCCCGTAGTCATAACCGGTGTATGTTGGCTACCAGATGGTGCGTTCTGAACATCTGTTTGGGTATGTTCAGATGATTCCTTGGAAGTCATGATACTGTTAAAGAAAAAATTCAAAAATTTTGTAAATAACGAGTCATACAATTCAAAACCTTAAAAGAAAAAGCAATTAAACAGTCTTGAATTAGTTCGACTCTCAATGAAAGCACCACTTGATCATGCATATTTTAACCGTGGGGTTTAATATGCCTGCTCAATACATAAGGAGGGGTTTAAGGATCTTAGAACGTGGCTCTCCGGTCCGGCTACCGTGAATAACCCTGGCCGACATGATGATGTTGGCGGGGTGGCCAAGTGATTAAGTCCACCTCTGATAATGGTCGTTGATCAAGAGGCCCCAAATAAGGTCGTATGTACTAGCTTATGAAAGACTAACCTGTTAACCTTGAAGAGATGCTGAATGATGCTGTTTTGCGTAATGTATCTCGTGTGTGATAGTTACGTAATATGCCGTGTCTGGTAAATGATGATTAGGGTTGTATTTATAGGCAAACCCTAATTCTAGAACCGTCCCAGATCACGTTAATCTCATCCATAACTGACTCCCCCGAATCACGGATATAATTATGGAAAAGATATTTACTTGACAGCTAAGCAACCGCCGTACCGGGAACAAAGGAATCAGATACAATCCTCATACCGCATAGCGAACACAAGCACACGCATACGCACACTATTAAGCGCCCGCATGCATATGAGGTGCGCATGCGGGTTGCGGTATCATTAAGAAGTTATGGGTAAAACAAGATTGGATAATTTTTCTCATTTTAGCTACGTGAAAATTGGTAACAAATCTATTCCAACCATAACTTAAGCAACTTATATTGTATATTATGTAATCTTGAGATACCATAGACACGTATACAGTGTTTCGACCTATCATGTTGACACATCTATATATATTTCGGAACAACCATAGACACTCTATATGTGAATGTTGGAGTTAGCTATACACGGTTGAGGTTGATTCCAAAATATATATAGTTTGAGTTGTGATCAATACTGAGATACTTATACACTGGGTCGTGGATTGATTCAAGATAATATTTATCGATTTATTTCTGTACATCTAACTGTGGACAACTAGTTGTAGGTTACTAACGAGGACAGCTGACTTAATAAACTTAAAACATCAAAATATATTAAAAGTGTTGTAAATATATTTTGAACATACTTTAATATATATGTATATATTGTTATAGGTTCGTGAATCAACAGTGGCCAAGTCTTACTTCTCGACGAAGTAAAAATCTGTGAAAGTGAGTTATAGTCCCACTTTTAAAATCTAATATTTTTGGGATGGGAATACATGCAGGTTTTATAAATGATTTACAAAATAGACACAAGTACGTGAAACTACATTCTATGGTTGAATTATCGAAATCGAATATGCCCCTTTTTATTAAGTCTGGTAATCTAAGAATTAGGGAACAGACACCCTAATTGTCGCGAATCCTAAAGATAGATCTATTGGGCCTAACAAACCCCATCCAAAGTACCGGATGCTTTAGTACTTCGAAATTTATATCATATCCGAAGGGTGTCCCGGAATGATGGGGATATTCTTATATATGCATCTTGTTAATGTCGGTTACCAGGTGTTCACCATATGAATGATTTTTATCTCTATGTATGGGATGTGTATTGAAATATGAAATCTTGTGGTCTATTGTTAGAATTTGATATATATAGGTTAAACCTATAACTCACCAACATTTTTGTTGACGTTTAAAGCATGTTTATTCTCAGGTGAATATTAAGAGCTTCCGCTGTTGCATACTAAAATAAGGACAAGATTTGGAGTCCATGTTTGTATGATATTATGTAAAAACTGCATTCAAGAAACTGATTTCGATGTAACATATTTGTATTGTAAACCATTATGTAATGGTCGTGTGTAAACAGGATATTTTAGATTATCATTATTTGATAATCTACGTAAAGCTTTTTAAACCTTTATTTATGAAATAAAGGTTATGGTTTGTTTTAAAAATGAATGCAGTCTTTGAAAAACGTCTCATATAGAGGTCAAAACCTCGCAGCGAAATCAATTAATATGGAACATTTTTAATCAATAAGAACGGGACATTTCAGTTGGTATCCGAGCGTTGGTCTTAGAGAACCAGAATTTTGCATTAGTGTGTCTTATCGAGTTTGTTAGGATGCATTAGTGAGTCTGGACTTCGACCGTGTTTACTTGAAAAATGATAGCTTAACAAATTTTGTTGGAAACTATATATTTTTAACATGTGAATATTATGTGATATATTAATCTCTTAACGCGTTTGATATTATGTGATAGATGTCTACCTCTAGAACAAGTCCCATTGACTCACCTAATAATAATGAAGAGTCAAATGTAAATTGGAATGATTCGTGGACTGATTCACAAGTTCCCGAAGAGGAACCGGAAGAAGAGTCAGAACCAGAAGAAGAATCTGAACCGGAAGAAGAATCGGAACCGGATGAAGAAATAGAACCGGTGGGGGAAATAATAAAACGGTTAAGTAAAAGAAAATCCTCTCCCAACCAACCAAGGTTAATTATGGTCAATGGTGTTTCCGCTAAGGAAGCAAAATATTGGGAGGATTACCAATTCTCCGATGAATCGGATTCTGACGAGAATTCCGATGATGTTATAAAAATTACCCCAACTGAATTTAAAAAGGCAAAAGAAAATAATAAGGGAAAGGGCATAAAAATAGAGAAATCTAATTCCAACCCCGATGAACTTTATATGTATCGTCAACCCCCGAAGTCCTTAAGTTGTAACAATGACCCGGGAACCTCTAAACCACCAGGTTTTTCTAAACCAATGTGGAAAACGACGGCTCGTATTAGGGGAACATCATATATCCCTAGAAACTTGGCAAAATGAACCAAAACCGAAGAAGAAGAAACAAGCGAGTCGGAATAAGATAGTTGTATTCGTGTGGTGTAATATATGTAATATAGTGTGCTTATGCTTTATGATATATGTAAAAATTGCTTGTATTAATAAGTATTTTTTTTATGAATCTAACTCTTGTCTATTTTACAGCATAAAAACACAAAATGAATAGACAACCCAATATTTTAAGAGACCTACCCGGAGACATGATTGATGAAATCTTGTCTAGAGTCGGTCAGAATTCTTCGGCACAACTATGTAAGGCTAGATCAGTTTGTAAGACATTCGAAGAACGTTCCAAGAATGCCTTGGTTTATAAAAGGCGTTCGTTCGAAAGATGGGGGATATCACATTGGGAAATCCATAAGTTACGATGTGTTTACTTTGACGCATATATTGCGGGGAACCCAAATGCTATTTTACGCAATGGGTTAAGAAATTATTTTGACTCAATATATCCGAATATTGGACTTCGTGATTTAGAAAAAGCGGATAACATGCAACATAAAGAAGCATGTTATGCTTACGGATTAGTAATGTTCGCTTCTCACCAAAGTGAGAACAAGAAAATCGGCCTACAACTATTAAACAAAACGTTCCCACAAGTGACGGAGTCAGTAATTAGGGTAAGAAATGAGGTTTTTAGATTGTTACGGGACTGTTGGACATTACGTAACCCTCGTCCCTTTGACGACGTTACAACACGCTGTCTTATCAACGGCCATAACGGTTATGTTCCACAAGACCAAGGATGGGAAGTAGTCCTAGTAAAACCAGAATGCATGACTTGTTTCTGGACGTATGAATTACGTGTCTTTATTGCCTTTGCTGAACGACTTGTGTACTAGCTAGAATTATCTTCACAACTATCTTGTATCAAAGTTATTGTGTGCTATATTTCATGCTTTATGTAAAATAAGCGGTATTGTAAGTTTGTAAAATATTGTATAAAAGTTTGAACGCGAAATATTATTATAATCAGTTTTTCATATAGAATTGTAGTAGTTGAATTGTATATTAGCTACTAAGTATGAACTTAACGGGTAGGTACTACGCGAATTTAAACTTATAAAACGCTAATATGAAGAAAAAGCTTTTATAAATGAGTTCATATTATGCTACGAAATACTATTAACTAATCTTAATATTCTGTATGATTAACTTGTTCCATTTGACTATTTTGAAGGAAATGGCACCGACTACTCGACACACCGTGAATATGAATGAAGAGGAATTTCGTACTTTTCTAGCTTCAAACATAGCCGCAGTACAGGCTGCGCTACATACCAACAATAACCTTGGATCTAGCAGTACAGGAAATCGTGTAGGATGCACCTACAAAGAATTCACTGCCTGCAAACCTTTGGAATTTGATGGAACCGAAGGACCGATCGGATTGAAACAGTGGACCGAGAAGGTCGAATCGGTGTTTGCCATAAGTAAGTGTACTGAAGAGGACAAAGTAAAGTACGCTACGTATACCTTCACAGGTTCAGCGTTAACATGGTGGAATACCTATCTAGAACAAGTGGGACAAGACGATGCGTACGCACTACCGTGGTCAGCATTCAAGCACTTGATGAACGAGAAGTACCGTCCCAGAACCGAGGTCAATAAGCTCAAGACAGAACTTAGAGGTTTAAGAACCCAAGGATTTGATATTACCACGTACGAAAGACGATTCACAGAATTGTGCCTATTATGTCCGGGAGCATTCGAAGATGAGGAAGAGAAGATCGACGCGTTTGTGAAAGGATTATCGGAAAGAATCCAAGAAGATATAAGTTCACACGAGCCCGCCTCCATACAACAGGCATGTAGAATGGCTCACAAACTAGTGAACCAGATTGAAGAAAGAATTAAAGAACAGACTGCTGAAGAGGCCAATGTGAAGCAAGTCAAAAGAAAGTGGGAGGAAAACGGTGATAAGAATCACCAATACAACAACAACAGCAATTACAACAATAATCGCAACAATTATGTAATGACCCGCACTTTTTCGATCGTTCTATACTTATAAGATTAATATTTACATAAATTAAACCTTACCAACATGATAAGCAATCCAAATTGTTGAGACTTATGTTTTTGAAATGAGTTTTACACAACGTTTGACCGTCTAGTTTGACCGATGATATCACGAACTATATAACATATGATAATTATACGTTTGTGTATATATATGTATATATACATATTTAACATGATCTAAGGATGTTTTAATATCTCATTTTGTATTAATAACAATAAGTTATAAGTATATTTTGAAACTACTAACTTAAGTTTTCAAAACGATAACCATACGTAACGTTATTTGACATAAATACTTATAACATATAATGTTTATACATATATCGTATATGTAATGTATTTAATCACTTTTAAGGACTTAAATACATAAAACAATATAAGTATATTCACAAAAGATAGCTATATTTGAATTCTCATTCCATTTTTCACAAGATTTCTATACGTATATCTAGAGTACATGTACTCGTATCATACCTAACCTCTATATGTATTTACTATTGGTATATACACATCAAATCACCACCAACCAGCCCTTGTTCAATGCCTTATGTATAAGGTAACTACTTTTGTTATCTAGTATGACAATTTCACATGATTAAAAGATTTTTTCACAAAATTACAAACTTATACACCTTTTACACCACCATTTATACTCCATTCCATTTTCATTTTACTACACATTTATTTAACCAAAAACACACTCTTAAGAAACTCCATAACCATTCAGCTAGTATCCATGAAGATCTAGCCATAAAAACATCACTTAAACACCATAAGAAAAACCTTACAAAAACACTTCAAGAATCCTTTCAAGAACACAAGTTTACTTCCAATCTTTCATCCAATTTCATCACTCTTTTGGTTCTAGATTTTTACTTCTCTTTTACAGCAATCTGGTCCAAGTAACTTGAGGTAGTAACTTTGTTCATAACCTTATTCGATTCATATATATATAGCTATCTTATTTTGTGGTATAAAATTTTAACAACAAGAACATAGTTTGAATGTTTTCAAACTTGTTTGCAAACTAAATAGATCCTTCTCACTTAACTTTTAAAATACTTCAAGACCTGTAATATTTCATAAATATATGCTAATTTAACAAGGTATAATTTGGTTTTTCAAAGAACACCTTAAAAACTGAATTTACGACGTTGGAGTGCAACCGGGGGCTGTTTTGGGTTGGATAATTAAAAACCATCTTAAACTTTGAATTGGAGGTTTATTTTCTGAAAAAAATGATTTTTACTATGAATATGATAACACATAAAAATTTCATGATTTAACTCAAAGTATAAGTATTTTTAGAAAAATAATCATTTAAGGTTGTTTACATGATGGAAAATGATTAACTTCATAAGTTTTACTAAAGTTTGACCTATGACCTGTGATTTCGAATACAAACTAAGGTATTTGCAGTTCATAGTCTTAAAGAGGGACTCGATCCAAGGAAGTGGCAAGTTGAATCAACGAAAACGGAGTTGTAACGGAGAAACTATGACCAAAACGAGATCGGATATCTAAGACTAGTTTAGCCACGGAAATAATTGGAGATAATTAAAAAAATCACATCTTTCTAAAATAACATGATATTTTATATATATGAACTCATAATTTAATTTTATATGGTTCAGGATCACCCGTAAACAATACGAGAAGATTAATCATAAGATCCCATGATTGTACGCAACACGTCATTTGACAACACCGGTACTTTATGTACGCAACACGTCATTTGACAACACCGGTACCGTGGGTCAAGATTAATCTCGACCAATACATATACGATGGGGGTTTTTTTTTCATTGGGGGTTTATTAAACACCTAAAAATGAACCATTAAAATTGAATTACTAACATCGGACTGCTAACTACGGACTAAGGAATTATTAAAAGTATTAAAAGTATTATAAGTATATATATGTGACGTTTGTTTAAAAAGAAAAGGTATTGATATATTATATATGGATAGGTTCGTGATATCAATCGGAGACCAAGTCGAAATTACATATCTTCAAGACAAAAGTGAGTATATAGTCCCACTTTTAAACTCTAAGTATTTCGGGATGAGAATACATGTATTTTATGTTTTACGTTATGGACACAAGTAACTGAAAAATATATTCTACGTTGAGTTGTACCACTGGCATACTTCCCTGTAGCTTGGTAACTATTATTTACAGCGGTATTGTAAACGCGAATCCTGTTGATAGATCTATCGGGCCTGACAACCCCAACCGGACTGGACGACCAGTATTCAACGGTTGCACAGTACTTCGTTTCATGACTACACTTGGTACGGTGTAGTAAGATTTCATAATAAAGGGAATATGCGACGTGATTAAATGTTAAGTATGGTTACCAAGTGCTCAACCACTTAGAATATTTTTATTAAAATGTTTACATATGAAATCTTGTGGTCTATATATATATATATTGCTGCCGGCATTAAACCTATATCTCACCAACTTTATGTTGACGTTTTAAACATGTTTATTCTCAGGTAATAATTAGAAGCTTCCGCTGCAACATGTTGAATTTAAGCAAGATCTTGAGTATGCATATTTGTGTCAAAAACAAAACTGCATATCCGAGGATTTGTATTGTAAAATATGCTAGAAATCGTGTTGTTATCATCATATGTAAAGTTTGTAAGTCTAAGATTATCGCTAAACGATAATCATCTTTTTATTGTCTAAAGCTTGTATCAAAAATAAGAATTATGGTTTGTAATGTAAAATATATGCAGTTGTTCTTTTAAAAATGTCGCATATAGAGGTCAATACCTCGCTATGAAATCATACGTTATCTAACACGTTCTTATGGTTAAGGACGGGTTATGACATGTGGTATCAGAGCGGTGGTCTTAGCGAACCAGGTTTGCATTAGTGTGTCTAACTGATAAGTCGTTAGGATACATTAGTAAATCTGGACTTTGACCGGGTCTGATTTAAAAACCATTGCTTATCATTGTTGGTTAAAATTTATATGTAAATATTATGTAGTACTAATGGGTTAGTTGTTGTATGATAGATGTCGGGCTCAAAACTTGTTATCACATTCAGCGACTCCGAACCAGAATCTTCAGATGGTGTTCCAGTCATTAACTTATCCGATGACGAAAATAATATCTTTGGGGAAGACTCACAAATTCCGGATGAACCGACTATAGAGAACCCGAGGAGGAAAGTGAACCCGAGGAAGAAATACAGGAAATTACAAAAGACAAGTTTGAACCAGGAAAGAAACGAAAGGCTAATGAATTAGAAAATTCAAATCCCGAGTTTAGTGAGGATGATGTGGCACCAACTCCACTAGACACTACCACCCCTATTCCCGCTATTCCTATTCGTTCTATCCCAGCATCTAGTTCTTCAGCCCCACAGCCAAAATATAGGGAGACACCGCCAAAATATAGGCAGACAGCCAGGATAAGCGTTAAGCGATTCTTTGAACCTAAACGTCCTAGAAAATAGACCAAACGATGCGCTGCCATATTAAACCATGGGATCATATAATGTTTTGTATAATATTATTAGTGTGGTTTGCTTAATGTTCGATGTAAGATAAGCATATGTAAAATAGTGAAGTGTGAAATGCAATAATTTTCCATGGTTAAGTATTATTTGGGTGGTAGTAATTGATTTTCGTACTAAGCTATTAAGTATGAACTTTAACGGGTAGGTACTACCCTAGATATAATTATAAAATGCTAATAATAAGAAAAGGCTTTTATAATAATAACTGGTTCATATTATTAATAAGCTACGATGTACTGTAAATACATACTACATCTATAATATTCCATGTGAATAATTATTATTTTTTTTCATTCTTATTGAAGATTATGACGCGATTGAACCGAATGACGGAACAAGAAATCCAGGAACTCATCAATCAGCGAGTGAACGACAGAATGTTATGGGTCGAAGCTGCAAGAGCTACTGCAGTTAACCCAAATCCTCGTGTAGGATGCACCTACAAAACTTTTCAAGCTTGCAAGCCCTCATCATTCAGTGGAACGGAAGGACCGATCGGTTTAACCCGGTGGATAGAAAAGATGGAGACTGTGTTTAAAATCAGTGGTTGTGTTGAAAAGGACATGACCAAGTATGCATCGTGCACTTTACAAGATAGTGCACTCACGTGGTGGAAAATTTATGTGAAGGCTGTAGGAGGAGATGTAGCTTATGATACTCCATGGGAAGAATTCAAAACAATGTTAATCAACGAATATTGTCCAAGGAACGAGGTTAGGAAGTTGGAAGATGAATTACGAAGTCTGAAGGTTATTGGTACTGAAATCACCAACTACAATCAGCGATTCATGGAATTAGTTTTGCTATGTCCTGAATTGGTTCCAACCGAAGAACGGAAGATTGAAATGTACAAAGATGGTTTGCCCAAAAAGGTCAAGGCAAATGTTACAGCATCGAAACCTAAGACAATTCATGAAGCTATAACCATGGTAAACGAGCTAATGGATCAGGTCATCTTGGATAAGAAAGCATCCAATACTGATGTGAAGGTATCAGGTAACAAAATAAAGTGGAATGGAAGTTATGATCGAGGTAATCAACAACAATCTTTTAAGAAACAAGAAACCACGCAAGGTGCGGGTAGTGGCTCAGGCTGTGGTTACAAAGGACAAAATCCTTTATGCAACCGATGCCACAAACATCACTCTGGTTACTGTAATGTGGTATGCAACAAATGTAATCGAAAGGGTCATCTTGCTGAAGATTGTAGGGCTCTCGTTACAAATGCAAATGGTACCAAGACTCCTGCCACCAATGCAAATAGAACTGCTTTGGCTACCATTACTTGTTATGGGTGTAGAAAACAGGGTCATTGTAAGAGCCAGTGTCCGAATCCAGAGAAGAATATCGGACCTGCACGAGGGAGAGCATTTGTTATTAATGCTAGAGAGGCGTGTGAAGACCCGGAGCTTGTTACGGGTACGTTTACCATTAATAACTTATCCGCATCTATTATATTTGATACTGGTGCTGATAGAAGTTACGTGTGTAGAGACTTTCACGCTAAATTGAATTGTTCATCATTACCTCTAGATGCTAAGTACATGATTGAGTTAGCTAATGGTAAACTAATTAAAGCCGATAAAATTTGTCGTGATTGTAAAATAAATTTAGCCGGAGAAACGTTTAAAATTGACTTGATACCCGTAGAATTAGGAAGTTTTGATGTAATAGTCGGGATGGACTGGATGTCCAAAGTAGGAGCTGAAGTTGTGTGTGCCAAGAAGGCAATTCGCATTCCTTGTAAGGATAAAACGCCAGTAATGATTTATGGAGAGAAGGGTAACTCAAAGCTAAAACTCATTAGTTATTTGAAAGCTCAAAAGTGCTTGAAGAAAGGGTGCTATGCTATCTTAGCACATGTTAATAAAGTCGAAAAGAAAGAAAAAGAGAAGTGCATCAATGACGTGCCTGTGGCAAGAGATTTTCCTGAAGTATTTCCGGAAGAGTTGCCGGGATTACCTCCATTTAGATCTGTAGAATTTCAAATAGATCTTGTACCAGGAGCTGCACCGGTTGCCCGTGCTCCATATAGACTTGCACCGTCCGAGTTAAAAGAACTTCAGAGTCAGTTAAAAGAATTACTGGATCGTGGATTCATACGACCAAGTACTTCACCGTGGGGAGCTCCAATTTTATTCGTCAAGAAGAAAGACGGATCTTTCCGAATGTGTATAGATTATCGTGAATTAAATAAGTTAACTATCAAGAATCGGTATCCACTACCGAGAATTGACGACTTATTTGATCAACTCCAAGGATCATGTGTGTACTCGAAAATTGACCTAAGATCGGGCTATCATCAATTACGCGTCAAAGAAGAAGATATACCGAAAACTGCTTTTCGGACACGTTATGGTCATTAAGAATTTTTGGTCATGCCGTTTGGATTGACGAATGCGCCAGCTGTATTCATGGACCTCATGAATCGAGTTTGTAGTCCATATTTAGATAAGTTTGTTATTGTTTTCATTGATGATATTCTTATCTATTCCAAGAGTGAGCAAGAGCATGAACAGCATTTAAGGTTGATATTAGAGTTGTTAAGAAAAGAACAGCTATATGCTAAATTTTCTAAATGTGCTTTCTGGTTGAAAGAAGTGCAATTTCTTGGCCACGTTGTTAGTAGCAAAGGAATTCAGGTTGATTCAGCAAAAATTGAAGCCATTGAAAAATGGGAGACTCCTAAGACACCAGCGCAGATACGCCAATTTTTGGGTTTAGCCGGTTATTATAGAAGGTTTATTCAAGATTTTTCCCGAATAGCTAAGCCGTTGACAGCGTTAACGCAAAAAGGGAAGAAATATGAATGGACATCTGAGCAGGAGAGTGCATTCCAATTACTAAAGAAGAAGTTAACTACGGCGCCTATTTTATCGTTACCAGAAGGGAACGATGATTTTGAAATATATTGTGACGCTTCGCGACAAGGTTTTGGTTGCGTTCTTATGCAACGGAAGAAAGTTATTGCATACGCATCCCGACAATTGAAGATTCACGAGCAGAATTATACGACGCACGATCTAGAACTGGGAGCAGTCGTGTTTGCGTTGAAGATATGGAGACACTACTTATATGGGGTTAAATGCACTGTGTTTACTGATCATAAAAGCCTTCAACATATTTTTGATCAGAAACAGTTGAACATGAGGCAATGTAGGTGGGTCGAGCTGATAAACGACTATGATTGTGAAATTCGTTATCATCCCGGGAAGGCGAACGTGGTGGCCGATGCTTTAAGCAGAAAGGAACGAGAACCAATTCGAATTCGAGCGATGAACATAAAAATTCGCATGAATCTCAACTCACAAATCAAAGAGGCTCAACGAGAAGCACTTACTAAAGAAAATATAGGAAATGAAATAATGAAGAAGTATGAGAAGCAACTCGTTATGCGGGAAGATGGAACTCGATATTTTGCAAATTGTATTTGGGTACCGAAGTTGGGTGGATTAAGGAAGTTGATTTTGAACGAGGCACATAAGACAAGATACTCGATACATCCTGGAGTTGGAAAGATGTATCAAGATCTTAAGACACATTATTGGTGGCCTAATTTAAAGACAGACGTTGCAACATATGTTGGGGAGTGTTTAACTTGTTCCAAGGTCAAAGCAGAACACCAGAAGCCGACAGGGTAACTTCAACAACCAGAAATCCCAGAATGGAAATGGGATGGTATTACCATGGATTTCATCACGAAGTTACCAAAGACTGCCTGGGGATACGACACCATTTGGGTGATTGTTGATCGTCTCACCAAGTCTGCACATTTCTTGCCTATAAAGGAAATGGATAGAATGGAGAAACTATTACGATTGTATATAAAGGAAATTGTTTCAAGGCATGGAATACCTATTTCCATTATATCTGATCGTGATAGTAGATTTACCTCAAAGTTCTGGCAATCACTACAAGAGGCCCTAGGAACTCGTTTGGATATGAGCACCGCATATCATCCGCAAACCGACGGGCAGAGTGAAAGAACAATTCAGACTCTTGAAGACATGCTCAGGGCATGTGTGATCGATTTTGGAAACGGATGGGATAAGTATCTACCATTAGCAGAATTCTCGTATAATAATAGTTATCATGCGAGCATTAAAGCTGCACCATTCGAAGCATTGTACGGAAGGAAGTGTAGATCTCCTATCTGTTGGAATGAAGTAGGAGATCGACAATTAACTGGTCCCGAGATCATACATGAAACTACTGAAAAGATAGTACAAATCAAGGAGAGATTGAAAACAGCCCGTAGTCGCCAAAAGAGCTACGCCAATGTTCGAAGGAAACCATTAGAGTTTCAAATCGGTGACATGGTTATGTTAAAGGTGTCACCATGGAAAGGTGTAATACGTTTTGGAAAAAAGGGTAAACTAAACCCAAGATATGTAGGCCCGTTCAAGATCATCGAACGCATTGGACCGGTAGCTTATCGACTCGAGTTACCGCAACAACTCGCCGGAGTACATAATACCTTTCACGTCTCAAACCTTAAGAAGTGTCTTGCAAAGGAAGATTTCACCATTCCTCTTGAAGAAATCCATGTCGACGAGAAACTACAATTCGTCGAAGAACCAATCGAAATCATGGACCGTGAAGTTAAACAGCTCAAGCAGAGCAACATACCGATCGTTAAGGTTCGTTGGAATGCTCGAAGGGGTCCCGAGTTTACTTGGGAATGAGAGGATCAGATGAAACAAAAGTATCCACACTTGTTTCTCGATGACGCAAAATAGGTACAATTTTAAAATTTCGGGACGAAATTTATTTAACGGGTAGGTACTGTAATGACCCGCACTTTTTCGATCGTTCTATACTTATAAGATTAATATTTACATAAATTAAACCTTACCAACATGATAAGCAATCCAAATTGTTGAGACTTATGTTTTTGAAATGAGTTTTACACAACGTTTGACCGTCTAGTTTGACCGATGATATCACGAACTATATAACATATGATAATTATACGTTTGTGTATATATATGTATATATACATATTTAACATGATCTAAGGATGTTTTAATATCTCATTTTGTATTAATAACAATAAGTTATAAGTATATTTTGAAACTACTAACTTAAGTTTTCAAAACGATAACCATACGTAACGTTATTTGACATAAATACTTATAACATATAATGTTTATACATATATCGTATATGTAATGTATTTAATCACTTTTAAGGACTTAAATACATAAAACAATATAAGTATATTCACAAAAGATAGCTATATTTGAATTCTCATTCCATTTTTCACAAGATTTCTATACGTATATCTAGAGTACATGTACTCGTATCATACCTAACCTCTATACGTATTTACTATTGGTATATACACATCAAATCACCACCAACCAGCCCTTGTTCAATGCCTTATCTATAAGGTAACTACTTTTGTTATCTAGTATGACAATTTCACATGATTAAAAGATTTTTTCACAAAATTACAAACTTATACACCTTTTACACCACCATTTATACTCCATTCCATTTTCATTTTACTACACATTTCTTTAACCAAAAACACACTCTTAAGAAACTCCATAACCATTCAGCTAGTATCCATGAAGATCTAGCCATAAAAACATCACTTAAACACCATAAGAAAAACCTTACAAAAACACTTCAAGAATCCTTTCAAGAACACAAGTTTACTTCCAATCTTTCATCCAATTCCATCACTCTTTTGGTTCTAGATTTTTACTTCTCTTTTACAGCAATCTTGTCCAAGTAACTTGAGGTAGTAACTTTGTTCATAACCTTATTCGATTCATATATATATAGCTATCTTATTTTGTGGTATAAAATTTTAACAACAAGAACATAGTTTGAATGTTTTCAAACTTGTTTGCAAACTAAATAGATCCTTCTCACTTAACTTTTAAAATACTTCAAGACCTGTAATATTTCATAAATATATGCTAATTTAACAAGGTATAATTTGGTTTTTCAAAGAACACCTTAAAAACTGAATTTACGACGTTGGAGTGCAACCGGGGGCTGTTTTGGGTTGGATAATTAAAAACCATCTTAAACTTTGAATTGGAGGTTTATTTTCTGAAAAAAATGATTTTTACTATGAATATGATAACACATAAAAATTTCATGATTTAACTCAAAGTATAAGTATTTTTAGAAAAATAATCATTTAAGGTTGTTTACATGATGGAAAATGATTAACTTCATAAGTTTTACTAAAGTTTGACCTATGACCTGTGATTTCGAATACAAACTAAGGTATTTACAGTTCATAGTCTTAAAGAGGGACTCGATCCAAGGAAGTGGCAAGTTGAATCAACGAAAACGGAGTTGTAACGAAGAAACTATGACCAAAACAAGATCGGATATCTAAGACTAGTTTAGCCACGAAAATAATTGGAGAAAATTAAAAAAATCACATCTTTCTAAAATAACATGATATTTTATATATATGTACTCATAATTTAATTTTATATGGTTCAGGATCACCCGTAAACAATACGAGAAGATTAATCATAAGATCCCATGATTGTACGCAACACGTCATTTGACAACACCGGTACTTTATGTACGCAACACGTCATTTGACAACACTGGTACCGTGGGTCAAGATTAATCTCGACCAATACATATACGATGGGGGTTTTTTTTTCATTGGGGGTTTATTAAACACCTAAAAATGAACCATTAAAATTGAATTACTAACATCGGACTGCTAACTACGGACTAAGGAATTATTAAAAGTATTAAAAGTATTATAAGTATATATATGTGACGTTTGTTTAAAAAGAAAAGGTATTGATATATTATATATGAATAGGTTCGTGATATCAATCGGAGACCAAGTCGAAATTACATATCTTCAAGACAAAAGTGAGTATATAGTCCCACTTTTAAACTCTAAGTATTTCGGGATGAGAATACATGTATTTTATGTTTTACGTTATGGACACAAGTAACTGAAAAATATATTCTACGTTGAGTTGTACCACTGGCATACTTCCCTGTAGCTTGGTAACTATTATTTACAGCGGTATTGTAAACGCGAATCCTGTTGATAGATCTATCGGGCCTGACAACCCCAACCGGACTGGATGACCAGTATTCAACGGTTGCACAGTACTTCGTTTCGTGACTACACTTGGTACGGTGTAGTAAGATTTCATAATAAAGGGAATATGCGACGTGATTAAATGTTAAGTATGGTTACCAAGTGCTCAACCACTTAGAATATTTTTATTAAAATGTTTACATATGAAATCTTGTGGTCTATATATATATATATTGCTGCCGGCATTAAACCTATATCTCACCAACTTTATGTTGACGTTTTAAACATGTTTATTCTCAGGTAATAATTAGAAGCTTCCGCTGCAACATGTTGAATTTAAGCAAGATCTTGAGTATGCATATTTGTGTCAAAAACAAAACTGCATATCCGAGGATTTGTATTGTAAAATATGCTAGAAATCGTGTTGTTATCATCATATGTAAAGTTTGTAAGTCTAAGATTATCGCTAAACGATAATCATCTTTTTATTGTCTAAAGCTTGTATCAAAAATAAGAATTATGGTTTGTAATGTAAAATATATGCAGTTGTTCTTTTAAAAATGTCGCATATAGAGGTCAATACCTCGCTATGAAATCATACGTTATCTAACACGTTCTTATGGTTAAGGACGGGTTATGACAAATTATCCCAACAATCGCAACATCAATCGCAACTACAACAAACGGCCCAACAACAACAACAACAACAACAACAACAACAACAGCAACTACAACAATCATCCCAACAACAATAATAACCGCAACAACAACAACAATCAGAAGCAGCTATGCCAAAGGTGTGAAAAGTATCACTCGGAGTTCTGCACCAAATTTTGCATCAAGTGTAAAAGAAATGGTCATAGCGCGGCGAAGTGTGAGGTCTACGGACCAGGGGTTAATAGAACGAAAGGAACAAATGGTGTCGGAACGAGTAATGGCGGAGCAAGTAGTGTCGGAGCAAGTTATGCCAATGTCGTTTGTTATAAATGTGGAAAACCTGGCCACATTATTAGAAATTGCCCGAACCAGGAGAACACGAATGGACAAGGCCGCGGAAGAGTTTTCAATATTAATGCGGCAGAGGCACAGGAAGACCCGGAGCTTGTTACGGGTACGTTTTTTATTGACAATAAATCTGCTTACGTTTTATTTGATTCGGGTGCGGACAGAAGCTATATGAATAGAGATTTTTGTGCTAAATTAAGTTGTCCATTGACGCATTTGGATAGTAAATTTTTACTCGAATTAGCAAATGGTAAATTAATTTCAGCAGATAATATATGTCGGAATCGAGAAATTAAACTGGTTAGCGAAACATTTAAGATTGACTTGATAACAGTAGAGTTAGGGAGTTTTGATGTGATAATCGGTATGGACTGGTTGAAAGAAGTGAAAGCAGAGATCGTTTGTTACAAAAATGCAATTCGCATTATACGAGAAAAAGAAAAACCCTTAATGGTGTACGGAGAAAAGGGCAACACGAAGCTATGTCTTATTAGTAATTTGAAGGCACAAAAACTAATAAGAAAAGGTTGCTATGCTGTTCTAGCACACGTCGAGAAAGTACAAACTGAAGAAAAGAGCATCAATGATGTTCCCGTCGCAAAAGAATTTCCCGATGTATTTCCGAAAGAATTACCGGGATTACCCCCACATCGATCCGTTGAATTTCAAATAGATCTTGTACCAGGAGCTGCACCAATAGCTCGTGCTCCTTACAGACTCGCACCCAGCGAGATGAAAGAACTGCAAAGCCAATTACAAGAACTTTTAGAGCATGGTTTCATTCGACCAAGCACATCACCGTGGGGAGCTCCTGTTTTGTTTGTCAAGAAGAAAGATGGTACATTCAGGTTGTGTATCGACTACCGAGAGTTGAACAAACTTACCATCAAGAACCGCTACCCACTACCGAGAATCGATGACTTATTTGATCAACTACAAGGCTCGTCTGTTTATTCAAAGATTGACTTACGTTCCGGGTATCATCAAATGCGGGTGAAAGAAGATGATATTCCAAAGATTGCTTTCAGAACACGTTACGGTCATTACAAGTTTATGGTCATGCCATTTGGTTTAACTAATGCACCAGCTGTGTTCATGGACCTTATGAACCAAGTGTGTGGACCATACCTTGACAAGTTTGTCATTGTTTTCATTGATGACATACTTATTTACTCAAAGAATGAACAAGAACACGGTGAACATTTGAGAAAGGTGTTAGAAGTATTGAGGAAGGAAGAATTGTACGCTAAATTTTCAAAGTGTGCATTTTGGTTGGAAGAAGTTCAATTCCTCGGTCACATAGTGAACAAAAAAGGTATTAAGGTGGATCCGGCAAAGATAGAAACTGTTGAAAAGTGGGAAACCCCGAAAACTCCGAAACACATACGCCAGTTTTTAAGACTAGCTGGTTACTACAGAAGGTTCATCCAAGACTTTTCCAGAATAGCAAAACCCTTGACTGCATTAACGCATAAAGGGAAGAAATTTGAATGGAAGGATGAACAAGAGAAAGCGTTTCAGTTATTGAAGAAAAAGCTAACTACGGCACCTATATTGTCATTGCCTGAAGGGAATGATGATTTTGTGATTTATTGTGACGCATCAAAGTAAGGTCTCGGTTGTGTATTAATGCAACGAACGAAGGTGATTGCTTATGCGTCTAGACAATTGAAGATTCACGAGCAAAATTATACGACACATGATTTGGAATTAGGCGCGGTTGTTTTTGCATTTAAGACTTGGAGGCACTACTTATATGGGGTCAAAAGTATTATATATACCGACCACAAAAGTCTTCAACACATATTTAATCAGAAACAACTGAATATGAGGCAGCGTAGGTGGATTGAATTGTTGAATGATTACGACTTTGAGATTCGTTACCACCCGGGGAAGGCAAATGTGGTAGCCGATGCCTTGAGCAGGAAGGACAGAGAACCCATTCGAGTAAAATCTATGAATATAATGATTCATAATAACCTTACTACTCAAATAAAGGAGGCGCAACAAGGAGTTTTAAAAGAAGGAAATTTAAAGGATGAAATACCCAAAGGATCGGAGCAGCATCTTAATATTCGGGAAGACGAAACCCGGTATAGGGCTGAAAGGATTTGGGTACCAAAATTTGGAGATATGAGAGAAATGGTACTTAGAGAAGCTCATAAAACCAGATACTCAATACATCCTGGAATGGGGAAGATGTACAAGGATCTCAAGAAACATTTTTGGTGGCCGGGTATGAAAGCCGATGTTGCTAAATACGTAGGAGAATGTTTGACGTGTTCTAAGGTCAAAGCTGAGCATCAGAAACCATCAGGTCTACTTCAACAACCCGAAATCCCAGAATGGAAATGGGAAAACATTACCATGGATTTCATCACTAAATTGATAAGGACTGCAAGTGGTTTTGATACCATTTGGGTAATAGTTGATCATCTCACCAAATCAGCACACTTCCTGCCAATAAGAGAAGATGACAAGATGGAGAAGTTAGCACGACTGTATTTGAAGGAAGTCATCTCCAGACATGGAATACCAATCTCTATTATCTCTGATAGGGATGGCAGATTTATTTCAAGATTCTGGCAGACATTACAGCAAGCATTAGGAACTCGTCTAGACATGAGTACTGCCTATCATCCACAAACTGATGGGCAGAGTAAAAGGACGATACAAACACTTGAAGACATGCTACGAGCATGTGTTATTGATTTCGGAAACAGTTGGGATCGACATCTACCGTTAGCAGAATTTTCCTACAACAACAGCTACCATTCAAGCATTGAGATGGCGCCGTTTGAAGCACTTTATGGTAGAAAGTGCAGGTCTCCAATTTGTTGGAGTGAAGTGGGGGATACACAGATTACGGGTCCAGAGATTATACAAGAAACTACCGAGAAGATCATCCAAATTCAACAACGGTTGAAAACCGCCCAAAGTCGACAAAAGAGCTACGCTGACATTAAAAGAAAAGATATAGAATTTGAAATTGGAGAGATGGTCATGCTTAAAGTTGCACCTTGGAAAGGCGTTGTTCGATTTGGTAAACGAGGGAAATTAAATCCAAGGTATATTGGACCATTCAAGATTATTGATCGTGTCGGACCAGTAGCTTACCGACTTGAGTTACCTCAACAACTCGCGGCTGTACATAACACTTTCCACGTCTCGAATTTGAAGAAATGTTTTGCTAAAGAAGATCTCACTATTCCGTTAGATGAAATCCAAATCAACAAAAAACTCCAATTCATCGAAGAACCCGTCGAAATAATGGATCGTGAGGTTAAAAGACTTAAGCAAAACAAGATACCAATTGTTAAGGTTCGATGGAATGCTCGTAGAGGACCCGAGTTCACCTGGGAGCATGAAGATCAGATGAAGAAGAAATACCCGCATCTATTTCTAGAAGATTCGTCAACACCTTCAACAGCTTAAAATTTCGGGAATAAATTTATTTAACGGGTAGGTACTGTAGTGACCCGAACTTTTCCATGTTTATATATATTAATTGAGATTGATATTTACATGATTAAATGTTTCCAACATATTAAGCAATCAAACTTGTTAAGGCTTGATTAATTGAAATATGTTTCATATAGACAATTGACCACCCAAGTTGACCGGCGATTCACGAACGTTAAAACTTGTAAAAACGACATGACGATATATATATATATGGATATACATATGGTTAACATGAGATTATGATAAGTAAGTATCTCCATAAGTATATTAACAATGAGTTATATACATATAAACAAGACTACTAACTTAAGGATTTCGAAACGAGACATATATGTAACGATTATCGTTGTAACGACATTTAAATGTATATATATCATATTAAGATATATTAATATATCATAATATCATGATAATATAATAATTTAACATCTCATTAGATATAATAAACAATGGGTTAACAACATTAATTGAGATCGTTAACTTAAAGGTTTCAAAACAACACTTACATGTAACGACTAACGATGACTTAACGACTCAGTTAAAATGTATATACATGTAGTGTATTTAGATGTATTAAAATACTTTTGGAAGACTTCAAGACATATATTAAAACACTCATACTTAACGAAAATGGTTACAGTAACTTTCCCATTCTTTTCTTTCATCAAGAATTCTAGTCGTATTCTTACCCGTATTATACACAGCTTCAAAACGTACTTACTATGGGTATATACCAATAGGAACTAGCATGGGATTCCACTCTTGATTATGTCATGTATGACTAATCAATTTTAACTTCTACCATGAGCTAGTCAACTAACTAGAACTCCTTTTAACCCCACTCACCACTCACCAATTACCACTCATCATTCACTCCATTTCACTTCCAATTCTCTTTCTAATTCTCTCTCAACACACACACACACACTATTATGAACATATTTTTCCAGTAGTTAATCATCATCTTCATCAAAAATCACTTCAAGAATCAAGCTATAATCATCATAGGAAGAACACTTCAAGAACACTTTAAAAATCCCTTCAAGTTTACTAATTTACTTCCAAGCTTTCTAATCCATTCCAAGTAATCATCTCAGATCAAGAAACCTTTGTTATATACAGTAGGTTATCTTTCTTATTCAAGGTAATATTCATATTCAAACTTTGATTCAATTTCTATAACTATAAACTATCTTAATTCGAGTAAAAATCTTACTTGAACTTATTTTTGTGTCATGATCCTACTTCAAGAACTTTCAAGCCATCCAAGATCCTTTGAAGCTAGATCATTTCTTGTCACTTCCAGTAGGTTTACCTACTAAACTTGAGGTAGTAATGATGTTCATAACATCATTCGATTCATATATATAAAACTATCTTATTCGAAGGTTTAAACTCGTAATCACTAGAACATAGTTTAGTTAATTCTAAACTTGTTCGCAAACAAAAGTTAATCCTTCTAACTTGACTTTTAAAATTAACTAAACACATGTTCAATATCTATATGATATGCTAACTTAATGATTTAAAACCTGGAAACACGAAAAACACCGTAAAATCGGATTTACGCCGTCGTAGTAACACCTCGGGCTGTTTTGGGTTAGTTAATTAAAAACTATGATAAACTTTGATTTAAAAGTTGTTATTCTGAGAAAATGATTTTTATTATGAACATGAAACTATATCCAAAAATTTTGGTTAAACTCAAAGTGGAAGTATGTTTTCTAAAATGGTCATCTAGACGTCGTTCTTTCGACTGAAATGACTACTTTTACAAAAACGACTTGTAACTTATTTTTCCGACTATAAACCTATACATTTTCTATTTAGATTCATAAAATAGAGTTCAATATGAAACCATAGCAATTTGATTCACTCAAAACGGATTTAAAATGAAGAAGTTATGGGTAAAACAAGATTGGATAATTTTTCTCATTTTAGCTACGTGAAAATTGGTAACAAATCTATTCCAACCATAACTTAATCAACTTGTATTGTATATTATGTAATCTTGAGATACCATAGACATGTATACAATGTTTCGACCTATCATGTCGACACATCTATATATATTTCGGAAAAACCATAGACACTCTATATGTGAATGTTGGAGTTAGCTATACAGGGTTGAGGTTGATTCCAAAATATATATAGTTTGAGTTGTGATCAATACTGAGATACGTATACACTGGGTCGTGGATTGATTCAAGATAATATTTATCGATTTATTTCTGTACATCTAACTGTGGACAACTAGTTGTAGGTTACTAACGAGGACCGCTGACTTAATAAACTTAAAACATCAAAATATATTAAAAGTGTTGTAAATATATTTTGAACATACTTTATGTAACGACCCTACTTTTTTCGTTATCTTTTACCGTTAACTATTTAACGACCGTTAACTGTTATTCGTTCCACGTCATTTCTATGACCTATATTATTATTTTTGTAATAATATATTAATTATTATGTGTTATATGAATATTTGTATTCATATCTTTAATTGTACGTTTCTACGTGTCGCGGATTTCCATCCGGCGAATCTTTTCGGTTTTCATACCAACGGTCGAGCTTTTGGGATTTTTAGTTCTAATTATTTTAAATATGATATTTTAATGTCATATGATCATATTTAGTGTTTATATATTTTATTCGTCGCGTATTTGTTATCTCTCCGAAAAATCAATCGCGTAGTAGCATTTTCGCGTTTCAGGCTTCGTTCGAGCTTTCGGGCCACAAGCAATTGCAAGTAACACAAAAACGGGCCAAGAGGGACCCACCCATGTATGGGGGATGGCCTAAATCTCCCAAGGGAGGGGGAGGACTTGTTTTGCCAATTTCTTGAACTTGATTTAATCTTAAACCTAAATCACTACTTCATTTTTCCAAAACACATTTTATTTTTTTCTCTCTTCCTCTCTTTTTCTCTCCTTGGGCCGCCATTTTTCTCATCATCATCATCTTCAATTGATCATCATCTAGAGCTTGAATCAAAGGGCTTTTAACATCAACGCGTTCCTCTCGTTCTCCTCTACATGTTCATATCCTTCAATTCTTGATTAGGGTATAAACCCTAACCCTAACTTTTTGATTTTTCTTTAATTTTACTGTTTTTATATATTATATTGATAGTATGATGATTATATGTTATTGTATTGTTGATAATATGCGTAGAAATGCTCGTTAATTCATGTTTTCGGTTTGATTGATTTGGGACAGCGGTTTGTTTTATTGTTTCTGTAAACACAACTGATATAAAAGTGAAATTAAAGTGTCTAGATGAGTTCCTCTCATCAAGACATTAATTTTAGACTCCGGATTCATGTTATTTCGATTCCCGGAACATAAGTTATGATCAAAATGTTGTTTAATTGAAATTAAAATATGAAAACGAATTGGTACAGGTATGGTCTGACTTTGTGACCATTTTTAGAGTCTTTAGGGTGTACTAGTGTGTTAGGATTGATGATTGGATGAACATTCATGTTCGGGTCATCGAAATCCGAGCCACGGATCACCCGTTATGACTAAAACATGTTTTTAAACGAATTAAAGATCCAAATTGAGTAATGGCTGTAAGTCACGACTTGGTGGCTGTTTTTGAGATGTTCTTGAGCACACTAAGGTGTCGGGTGGGTTGGTTAGGCGAAGATATATATAAGACTCACCGAAAACTGATTCCCGGGGCTCAAGTTATGACCCGATGAACTTTTAATTAAAACTTATGGTTATGAAATAAGACTTATGATATGAATAATGATTTTCATTATTAATAAATTACTTATGATATAAAAGTAATTATTTTAATTTAAGACTTATGATATACATATTTATTATATCATTTATTAATTAATTATGATTAATGAAACTTTAATTAAACTTATGATTAATAATACTTTTATTATTAATGAAAAGTACTTATGGTAAGTATTAAACTTATATTATGAGGTGATTATAATAAGACTTATAATAAGAATTAATTGATTATTTAATTATTATAAGATTTAATTATTATTTAATTATAATTTAATTATTAAATACTTATGATTTAATGATTATAATTAGAAACTTATGATATGATTAATAATTCATTATTAATTAATAATACTTATGATATGATTTAAAACCTATTATTAATTAATAATACTTATATTATGATTAATATTTAATTAATTAATTAAATACTTATGTTATATTAATTATAACATTTAAACTTATGTTAACTTTAAAAATTCATTTTAATTTAATTAAACTTATGTTATGATATAATTATACATATTTAACTTTAATTAACATTATAACTTATGGTATTATTACAACTTACACTTTTAAAATTAATGTTGACTATGTTTGACCAAGGTTGACTTTTGCGTTGACTTTCGGTTGACTTTGACTTTCAGTTGACTTTTGTTGACTTTCTAATTAAGGAAACTTCCCTAACTTAAAAACTTTCTAAAAATAGAAACTTTCTAAATATGGAAACTTTCTAAATTTAGAAACTTTCCAAAAATAGAAACTTTCCTAAAATAGAAACTTTTCAAAAATAGAAACTTTCCAAAAATGGAAACCTGCTAAAAATAGAAACTTTCTAAAAATAGAAAGTGTGTGACCGTACGCTGTTCCGATCAAACCGATGCATGTTGAGTGTTGTTCTATGTCTACTTGCAACATATACAATAGCTATCATACTAAGACTTGACCTAAGTTAGTTATTTATATCGACCTGCTTTATTTATAGGTCGGCGTTGTGATCATTCCTGATCACTTTACTTCATTTGCTGTTCGCTTATTTGTGTGGTTACTTCGTTTGCTATTAAGGTGAGTTATAGTCCCATTTTTCTACTTTAACTCTTTTGGGATGAGAATACATGCAATTTATTTTATATTTTGGACACAAGTGAAAGTTGATTTAAATTATTCATTGTGAGTTGAACAAAAATATTCCCTAGTCTGGTAACTGTAATCACTGGTTTCTACTAGTGAACGCGAATCCTACGGATAGATCTATCGGGTTTGACAACCCCATTTCGAGCTAGTCGCGCTAGCAATTTATAATCGGAATGTTTAGTACTTCGTATTTTGTTGTAGATACACTTGTTCGGTGTATATTATTTATTGTGTTTGGCAAGGGTAAATAAAGGGTTAAGTGGTTACCAGGTGGCTCACGGAAAATGGAATAATGTTTTATTATATGTTTTCTAGCATATAATTTTGTGGTCCAACAAGGAGTTTTTATGTTTTCAAACATAAATTTTTATGGTTTAAATTAAATATTGTTTGTAATATTAAACCTATAATTCACTCAACATTTTTGTTGACAGTTACTCGCATGTTTTATTCTCAGGTTCATGATTGATTGCTTCCGCTGTGCTTAGAGAGTCTGCATATTTATGATGGCAGCTTTTGTTAAACATTAATTTGCATTCTATTTTGATACATTTAATAGTGGATGTTGTTGACTTTGTTTAGGTCAACTTTTGGTTAAGTAATAGTGTATGGTTTTTCTAAACTTACATATTTTGATAGGTTTCCTTTATAGGAAATTATTTTTAAATAAAGAATGCAAGGTTATTTATTAAATTCATATAGAGTTATGATCAAGCTGTGGGACCAAGATAACGATGGTCGTCAAGTGTACTTTGATGGGTCGTTAAAGTTGGTATCAGAGCCTTGGTTGTAGGGAATTAGGCTGCATTGATGTCGTTACCCGAGTCAATAGGGTGCATTAGTGAGTCTAGTCTACAGCCCGGCCTATAATATATTATTATATGTGATTATTTGTATCGTATTGGTATGTATATTGTTATCATACATACATTCCAATTATGTTCTGAATCCGGGAGGAACTCCCATTTCGACTTAAATGAACTCTCTGACACATGCGAACTTATCCTTATAAGAACACCTCGGGTAGTGAAACTGAGGGATGTCATTCTTGACTTCTGAAATTCTCGACATTTCTAAGTCATCTGTTATGGTTAAGTATATATAATGTTTGAGTTATATTACGCGAGATGTCATTCTTGACTTCTAAATGCTCGACATTTCAATGTCAGCTATTATGTTTAGGTATATAACATTCTTGTTATATTACGTGCCTTTGTGCCGTTGTGCCTATGTGCTTTGGTTTTTGAACCGGAAAACGTCATTCTTGACTTTTAGAGATTCTTGGTACTTTGAAGACATTTTTATGTCATCGTTACTCATATCCGTTACTTATGATGTTTTTATCTCTTGTGTTATCCTTAGCACATTGTTTAAGAAATTGTTTTAGAGAAATTGTGTGGAAATCTGAGGTTGATCGCGTGTCCTGACCTCATGTGGTGCTATTGGAATGGAACTATGAATTAGTGAAATATAATGGCGTCAGGCCAACGTGATTATATTACGTTAATTCATAAAGAAGTCCCAATATTGTGACATGAGGAATAGAAAGCGAGTCAAAGAAAATTTTTACACCACTCATTCAGAAATTCCGATGTATTACATGGGTAGGGAATATATTCATTATCTTATTTGTTGATATGCGAGGAGCTTGTTTTAACCAGATTATCTATTTCATGCTCTATCTTTCATAACTCATTTGTTAGCAACAGCTTCGCTCGGGAACTGTTTTGGCCCAAGGACTTATGTCCTGATAATAGTCAAAACAACATTTAACTCATTGGTTTTGATGACCTCGTAACAATTGTTGGTCAAATGTCGCACGACGATTCAGGTCATTTACTCGATCTTTCACAACCTTACTTCATTTTGTAAACTCTGAAATACAGATACTCTGTTTATCATCGGGAGTTTTACACATTTGTTTAATTGGGTGGTTCTCGCGGATTTATGGGCGAATAGAAGTAATGAAATATTTTGTCATGTATACAATTTATGGATTCAAATGAATAAGTTTACCTAAACCTATTTTGATTAGTACATACTAAATTATACCTTCAAAATTATTTTAAAACCACACCTTTATTGAGTTGTTTAATTAAGTCAGATTATTTTATATAAAATGGTACACATTGTACGTACTTCTAAATTACTAAGAACTTCGTTCCGTTTATGTTGTCACATCAAACGTTTAAAGCTTTTTCAAAACTCCTTTGATTAATTTTATCAACTTTTCGCATTACCCTACAGAGTGTCTGGATCACAGTTCTTCTCATCCTCGGTTTAAGGATGAAACTTACCATTAAGTTCATTGATAGAAACTCTTACGCCACTTTGGATGCCGGTTTTATAAAATTTGTTGGAAAGTCTTTGCGCTCATAAAATTTTCCCTCTTATGGTTGGACATGGCCGAAACACGGACCGATAAATCAATTTTCTGGGATACGCTCGGTGGTCACCCTATTGTAGAAAAGGCGCTAGGCGGGTTTCTACCCCAATTGTTGTTATAGTGGGTATCATGGATATATATTACACTAGACCGTTTGAGGAGTTTCTACTCTCAATATTCGCTGTCAACCGCAACACCCTCGTAAACATCAATCCTAGGATTCAATACTTTGAGGTGCACGAAATTATTTTTGGAGATTCATCCCACCTGGAGTTGGCCATTATTTATAACCCATGATTCGCGTTCTTTTCATCCGCACATAAATTTAAGAATATGGATGAATCCTAGATTTCCTCACTCATTGTACAAGGAAGTACACTCTCGTTGAAATATCACACCTTTCGTACGTCTTCCTTTCGGAAATGTAATGAAAATTTACTTTGAAGTCCATGATCCTCGTTATCTCCTTTGAGAGAATTGCCTTAAATATCTATGCCACTTTTGTGACTACTCCATATATTTCTTCCTTCATTGTTGCAACTATATTTCATTCGTCCCAGTTCGTCCCCTTGGGGAGCTCCTATTTTGTTTGTCAAGAAGAAAGATGGTTCATTCCGATTGTGTATTGATTATCGCGAGTTAAACAAGCGTACTATTAAGAATCGTTACCCTTTTCCGAGAATTGATGATCTGTTCGATCAACTTCAAGGTTCGTCCATTTATTCTAAGATTGATCTTCAATCTGGTTATCACCAATTACGCGCTAGAGAAACTGATATTTCGAAAACCGCTTTCCGTACCCGTTATGGTCACTGCGAATTTCTTGTTATGCCGTCTGGATTGACTAACGCACATGTTGTGTTCACGGACCTCATGAACCGTGTGTGCAGACCCTATCTAGACAAATTCGTTATCGTTTTCATCGACGACATCCTTATTTATTCCAAGAGTGATGAAGAGCACGAAGAACATTTGAAGTTGGTGCTTGATTTGTTGAGAAAAGAAGAATAGTACGCTAAGTTCTCTAAGTGTGCTTTCTGGTTAAGAGAAGTTCAATTTCTTGGACATATTATTTGTAAACATGGAATACAAGTTGACCCTGCTAAGATTGAGGCGATTGAAAAGTGGGAAATTTCCGAAAACCCCCACTCAGATTCGTCAGTTTCTAGAGTTGGCAGGTTACTAAAGAATGTTCATTCAAGATTTCTCTCGTATAGCGGAACCTCTGACTGCTTTAACATACAAGGGGAAGAAGCATGAGTGGAAGGATGAACAAGTGACTGCTTTTCAAATTTTGAAGAAGAAGTTGACTACCGCTCCAATATTATCACTACCTGAGGGTAATGATGATTTGTTTATCTATTGTGATGCTTCGTGTCAAGACTTTGGTTGTGTTTTGATGCAACAAAAGAAAGTCATTGCTTACGCGTCACGTCAGTTGAAGATTCGTGAACAGAATTATACAACCCATGATGTAGAATTGGGAGCTGTTGTGTTCGCACTCAAGAATTGGAGACATTACTTTTATGGGGTCAAATGTACAGTGTACACTGATCACAAAAGTCTTCAACATAACTTTGATAAAAGACAGTAGTATATGAGGTAGCGAAGATGGGTGGAATTGTTGAACGGTTTTGATTGTGAACTCCTTTAACCATTCCGGGGAAAGGCCAATGTTATGGCCATTGCATTAAGTCAAAAAGAGAGAATTGAACCTCGTAGGTTTAGGGCCTTGAATATGACCATTTGAACAAACCTCGCAAGGCAGATTCCTGCAGCTCAACAAGAAGCCTTGAAGGAGAAGAATTTTGTAACGGGAAGGTCCGAGGCTTGAGTAAATAGTTAGAGGTATGAACCGATGGTACTCGGTATTTTGCGAGACGTCTTTGGGTTCCAAAATTTTGTGATTTGTGACAACTTATTCTAGATGAAGCTCATAAATCTGGGTACTCTATTCATCCTGGTTCAGGAAAGATGTATCATGATCTTAAGGAGCTGTATTGGTGGCCTAATTTGAAAGCTGGTGTGGCTACGTATGTGGCTAAGTGTTTGATCTGTGCTAAGGTTAAAGCTGAACATCAGAAACCGTCTGGACTTTTGGTGCAACCTGATATTCCCGAGTGGAAGTAGGAAGGTATTACAACGGATTTTATTACGAAGTTACTGAGAGTTGTGGGTGGTTATGATACCATTTGGGTGATTGTTGACCGACTCACACAATCAGCTCATTTCTTACCGATTAAGGAAACAGATTCGAAGGAGAAGCTCACTCGTTTGTATTTGCAGGAGATTGTTTCTAGACATGGTGTTCCCGTATCTATTATTTCGGACCGAGACAGTCGATTTACATCGATGTTTTGGCAGTCCTTACAAGATGCTTTGGGGACTAAATTGGATATGAGCACCGCTTATCACCCACAGTCGGATGGTCAGAATGAAAGGACCATCCAAACGTTGAAAGGCCTGTTGAGGGCATGCGAAATTGATTTTGGTAATGGTTGGGATAGATACTTACCGTTGGCTAAATTTTCTTATAATAACAAGTTATCATGCAAGTATTAAAGCCGCACTGTTTGAAGCTCTGTATGGTAGGAAGTGTAGGTCTCCTGTCTATTGGAATGAGGTTGGGGATGCTCAACTCACAGGTCCAGAAATTATTCATGAGACTACCGAGGAGATTGTACAGATTAAGGAGAGATTGAAAACCGCCAGGAGTCGGCAAAAGAGTTACGCTGATGTTAGAAGGAACGATATTGAATTTCAGGTTGGTGATCGTGTTATGTTGAGGGTATCATCTTGAAAGGGGGTAATACGTTTTGGTAAAAGGGGAAAGTGAATCCTCATTTTGTTGGACCGTTTGAGATTATTGAGAGAGTTGGACCCGTGGCTTATCATTTGAAATTGCCACAAGAACTCAGTACTGTTTATTACATTTTTCATGTATCGAATTTGAAGAAGTGTTTGGCCGAGGCCGATGAAACTATTCCTCTGGAGGAACTTCATGTTGGTAAGTAACTTCATTTTATTGAGGAACCTGTTGAAATTATGGATCGAGAGGTTAAGACTCTTAAGCAGGGTAGAATTCCTATCGTCCGAGTTAGATGGAATGCTAGACGCGGACCCGAGTTCACTTGGGAACGCGAAGATTAGATGAGGTAGAAGTACCCGCATTTATTCCCAGATGCCGAGTCAACCCCTGCACCTGCTTAAATTTCGGGACGAAATTTCCGTAACGGGAAGGTACTGTAACGACCCTACTTTTTTCGTTATCTTTTACCGTTAACTATTTAACGACCGTTAACTGTTATTCGTGCCACGTCATTTCTATGACCTATATTATTATTTTTGTAATAATATATTAATTATTATGTGTTATATGAATATTTGTATTCATATCTTTAATTGTACGTTTCTACGTGTCGCGGATTTCTATCCGGCGAATCTTTTCGGTTTTCATACCTGTAACGACCAGCACTTTTTCGATCATTCTATACTTATAAGATTAATATTTACATAAATTAAACCTTGCCAACATGATAAGCAATCCAAATTGTCGAGACTGATATTTCCGAAAAGAGTTTTACACAACGTTTGACCGTCTAGTTTGACCGATGATATCACGAACCATACAATATATGATAATTATACGTTTGTGTATATATATGTATATATACATATTTAACATGATTAAGGAATGTTTTAATACCTCATTTTATATTAATAACAACAAGTTATATGTGTATTTTGAAACTACTAACTTAAGTTTTCAAAACGATAACTATACGTAACGTTATTTGACATAAATACTTAAGACATATAATGTTTATACATATATTGTATAAGTAATGTATTTAATCACTTTTAAGAACTTAAATACATAAAATCATATAAGTGTATTCACAAAAGATAGCTATATTTGAATCCTCATTCCATTTTTCACAAAATTTCTATACGTATACCTAGAGTATTTGTACTCGTATCATACCAAGCTTCTATACGTATTTACTATTGGTATATACACATCAAATCACCACCTAACCAGCCCTTATTCATGCCTTATGTATAAGGTAATTACTTTTGAATCATTGCAAGACTAATTACAAAAATACAAACTAAAATTTTGTCATGTTATCCTTAAAGATCACATTTTTAGGAGTATATATGTATCATCATTTTTGATTCATTTTTACTACCATTTTCTTATCAAAAACACACACTCTTTCTTACTCTCTAAACTCCATAACAATCCAGCAAATAACCAAGAAGATCTAGCCATAAAAACCATACTAAAACACCATAAGAAAACTCTTACAAAAACACTTCAAGAAAACCTTCCAAGAACACCAACTTACTTCCAATCTTTCATCCACTTCTATCACCCTTTTGATTCTAGCTTCTTACTCCTCTTTTACAGCAAACTTATCCAAGGAACTTGAGGTAGAATCTATGTTCATAACCTTATTCAATTCATATATATATAGCTATCTTATTTTGTGGTACAAAAGTTTAACAACAAGAACATAGTTTGAATGTTTTCAAACTTGTTTGCAAACTAAATAGATCCTTCTAACTTAACTTTTAAAATACTTCAAGACCTGTAATATAACTTATGTATATGCTAATTTAACAAGGTAAAACTTGGTTTTTCAAAGTATAAGTATTTTTAGAAAAATGGTCATTAAATGATTTTGTTGTAACAAAAATGTTTAACTTCATATGTTTCACTAATGTTTCACTTATGCCGTATGATTTTGAATACAAACCAAGGTATTTACAGTTCATAGTCTTAAAGAAGAACTCGATCCAAGAAGATGGCAATTTGAATCAACGAAAACGGATTTGTAACGAAGAAACTATGACCGAAACAAAATTGGTTATCCTAGATCATTTCAACTACGGGATCAATTGGAAAAAAATGATATAAATCATATATTTCTAAGATAACATGATATTTTATATATATGTACTTATAATTCAATTTTATATGGTTCAGGATCACCCGTAAACAACACGAGAAGATTAATCATAAGATCCCATGTTTGTACGCAACACGTCATTTGACAACACCGGTACTTTATGTACGCAACACGTCATTTGACAACACCGGTACCATGGGTCAAGATTAATCTCGACCAATACATATACGATGGGGTTTTATTTATTTCGTTGGGGGTTTTGTTTATTGCGGGTATATTAAACATCTAAAAATGAACCATTAAAAATTGAATTACTAACATCGGAATGCTAACTACGGACTAAGGAAATATTCAAAATATTAAAAGTATAACAAGTATATATATATATAACGTTTGTTTTAAAATGAAAACATATTGATATATTATATATGGATAGGTTCGTGATATCAACCGGAAGACCGAGTCAAAATATATATATCATCAAGACAAGAGTGAGTATATAGTCCCACTTTTAAACTCTAAATATTTCGGGATGAGAATACATGTATTTTATGTTTTACGTTATGGACACAAGTAACTGAAAAATATATTCTACGTTGAGTTGTACCACTGGCATACTTCCCTGTAGCTTGGTAACTGTTATTTACAGCGGTATTGTAAACGCGAATCCTGTTGATAGATCTATCGGGCCTGACAACCCCAATCGGACTGGACGACCAGTATTCAACGATTGCACAGTACTTCGTTTTGTGACTACACTTGGTACGGTGTAGTAAGATTTCATATTAAAGGGAATATGCGACGTGAAAATGTTAAGTATGGTTACCAAGTGCTCAACCACTTAGAATATTTTTATTGAAATGTTTATATACGAAATCTTGTGGTCTATATATATATATATTGCTGCGCACTAAACCTATATCTCACCAACTTTATGTTGACGTTTTTAAACATGTTTATTCTCAGGTGATAATTAAAGCTTCCGCTGCATTATGTTGAATCTAAGCAGGATCATGCGTACTCATATTTGTGTCAAAAATAAAACTGCATATCCGAGGACGTGTGTTGTAAAATATGCTAGAAATCGTGTTGTTATTATCATTTGTAAAGTTTGTAAGTCGAAGATTATCGTTAAACGATAATCATCTTTTTATTGTCTAAAGCTTGTAACAAAAATAATGGTTTGGTTTGTAATGTATAATATATGCAGTTTTCTTTTTTTAAAAATGTCGCATATAGAGGTCAATACCTCGCAATGAAATCATACGTTATCTAACACGTTCTTATGGTTAAGGACGGGTTATGACATGTGGTATCAGAGCGTTGGTCTTAGCGAACCAGGTCTGCATTAGTGTGTCTAACCGAGAAGCCGTTAGGATACATTAGTAAGTCTGGACTTTGACCGGGTCTGATTTAAAAAAAAAAAACCATTGCTTATCACTGTTGGTTAAAATTTATATGTAAATATTATATAAGTACTAATGGGTTAGTTGTTGTGTGATAGATGTCGAGCTCAAAAATTGTTATCACAATCAACGACTCCGAATCAGAATCTTCAGATGGCGTTCCAGTCATTAACCTGTCCGATGACGAAAATGATATCCTTGGGGAAGACTCACAAATTCCGGATGAACCAACTATAGAGAACCCGGAAAGTGAACCCGAGGAGGAAAGTGAACCCGAGGAGGAAAGTGAACCCGAGGAGGAAAGTGAACCCGAGGAAGAAATACAGGAAATTACAAAAGACGAGTTCGAACTAGGAAAGAAACGAAAGGCTAATGAATTAGAAAATCCAAATCTCGAGTTTAATGAGAATGATGTGGCACCAATTCCACTCAACACTACCACCCCTATCCCCGCTATTCCTATTCGTTCTGTCCCGGCATCCAGTTCTTCAGTCCCACAGCCAAAATATAGGCAGACAGTTAGGATAAGCGTTAAGCAAATCTTTGTGTCTAAACGTCCTAGAAAATAGATCAAACGATGCGCTGCTGTGTCAAACCATGGAACCGAATAATGTTTTGTATAATATTAATAGTGTGGTTTGCTTAATGTTCGATGTAAGATAAGCATATGTAAAATATTGAAGTATGAAATGCAATAATTTTCCATGGTTAAGTATTATTTAGATTGTAGTAATTGATTCTGTACTAAGCTATTAAGTATGAACATTAACGGGTAGGTACTACCCAAGATATAATTATAAAACGCTAATAAGAAGAAAAGGCTTTTATAATAATACCTAGTTCATATTATTAATAAGCTATAAATGTACTATAAATACACACTACATCTATAATATTCCATGTGAATAATTATTTTCTTTCATTAGGAAATGGCGCGATTGAATCGAATGACGGAACAAGAACTCGAGGAACTCATCAACCAGCGAGTGAACGACAGAATGTTATGGGTTGAGGCTGCAAGAGCTGCTGCAGTTAATCCAAATCCTCGTGTAGGATGCTCCTACAAGACGTTCCAAGCTTGCAAGCCATCATCATTCAGTGGAACGGAAGGACCTATCGGTTTAACCCGATGGATAGAAAAGATGGAGACGGTGTTCAAAATCAGCGGTTGTGATGAAAAAGACATGACCAAGTTTGCATCGTGCACTTTACAAGATAGTGCACTCACATGGTGGAAGAATTATGTGAAGGCGGTAGGAGGAGATGTAGCTTATGATACTCCATGGGAAGAATTCAAAGCAATGATAATCACCGAGTATTGTCCAAGGAATGAGGTTATTAAGTTAGAAGATGAGTTACGAAGTTTGAAGGTGGTTGGTACTGAAATCACCAACTACAACCAGCGATTCATGGAATTAGTTTTGCTATGTCCTGAATTGGTTCCAACCGAAGAACGGAAGATTGAAATGTACAAAGCTGGTTTGCCCAAAAAGGTCAAGGCAAATGTTACAGCATCGAAACCTAAGACAATTCATGAAGCTATAACCATGGCAAACGAGCTAATGGATCAGGTCATCATGGATAAGAAAGTATCCAATACTGATGTGAAGGTATCAGGTAACAAAAGAAAGTGGAATGGAAATTATGATCGAGGTAACCAACAACAATCTTTTAAGAAACAAGAAAACACGCAAGGTGCGGGTAGTGGTTTAAGCTTTGGTTATAAAGGACAAAATCCTTTATGCAACCGTTGCCACAAACATCACTTTGGTTACTGTAGTGTGTTGTGCACCAAATGCAATCGACAGGGACATCTTGCTGAAGATTGTAAGGCTCTCGTTACAAATGGCAACAAGACTCCTGCCACCAACGCAAATAGAACTGCTTTGGCTACCATTACTTGTTTTGGTTGTGGAAAACAAGGTCACTATAAGAGTCAGTGCCCGAATCAGAATGGCGGACCTGCACGTGGAAGAGCGTTTGTTATTAATGCTAGAGAGGCACGAGAAGACCCGGAGCTTGTTACGGGTACGTTTACCATTAATAACTTATCAGCATCTATTTTATTTGATACTGGCGCCGATAGAAGCTACGTGTGTATAAATTTTTACACTAAATTGAATTGTTCATCATTACCTTTAGATGCTAAGTACTTGATTGAGTTAGCTAATGGTAAACTAATTAAAGCCGATAAAATTTGTCGTGATTGTAAGATAAATTTAGCCGGAGAAACATTTAAGATTGATTTGATACCCGTAGAATTAGGAAGTTTTGATGTAATAGTCGGCATGGACTGGATGTCCAAAATAGGAGCGGAAGTTGTTTGTGCTAAGAAGGCAATTCGTATTCCTGGTAAGGATAAAATACCGGTGATGATTTATGGAGAGAAGGGTAATTCAAAGCTAAAACTCATTAGCTGTTTGAAAGCTAAAAAGTGTTTAGAAAAGGGATGTTACGCTATTTTAGCACATGTTAATAAAGTCGAAAAGGAAGAGAAGTGCATCAATGACGTGCCTGTGGCAAGAGATTTTCCCGAAGTTTTTCCGGAAGAATTGCCGGGATTACCTCCATTTAGATCTGTAGAATTTCAAATAGATCTTGTACCAGGAGCTGCACCGGTTGCCCGTGCTCCATATAGACTTGCACCGTCCGAGTTAAAAGAACTTCAGAGTCAGTTAAAAGAATTACTGGATCATGGATTCATACGACCAAGTATTTCACCGTGGGGAGCTCCAATTTTGTTTGTTAAGAAGAAAGATGGATCTTTTAGGATGTGTATAGACTATCGTGAATTAAATAAGTTAACTATCAAGAATCGGTATCCACTACCGAGAATTGATGACTTATTTGATCAATTGCAAGGATCATGTGTTTATTCGAAAATCGACTTAAGATCGGGCTATCATCAACTACGCGTCAAAGAAGAGGATATTCCGAAAACTGCTTTTCGGACACGTTATGGTCATTACGAATTTTTGGTTATGCCGTTTGGATTGACGAATGCGCCAGCTGTATTCATGGACCTCATGAATCGAGTTTGTAGTCCATATTTAGATAAGTTTGTTATCGTTTTCATTGATGATATTCTTATCTATTCCAAGAGTGAGCAAGAGCATGAAGAGCATTTAAGGTTGATACTGGAGTTGTTGAGAAAAGAACAACTTTATGCTAAATTTTCTAAGTGTGCTTTCTAGTTGAAAGAAGAGCAATTTCTTGGTCACGTTGTTAATAGCGAAGGAATTCAGGTTGATCCAGCAAAAACTGAAGCTATTGAAAAATGGGAGACTCCTAAGACACCAATGCAGATACGCCAATTTTTGGGTTTAGCAGGTTATTATAGAAGGTTTATTCAAGATTTTTCTCGAATAGCTAAGCCGTTGACAGCATTAACGCAAAAAGGGAAGAAATACGAATGGACCTCGGAGCAGGAGAACGCATTTCAAATACTGAAGAAGAAGTTAACTACGGCGCCTATTTTATCGTTACCAGAAGGGAACTATGATTTTGAAATACATTGTGACGCTTCGCGACAAGGTTTTGGTTGTGTTCTTATGCAACGAAAGAAAGTAATTGCATTTGCATCCCGACAATTGAAGATTCACGAGCGGAATTATACGACGCATGATCTAGAATTGGGAGCAGTCGTGTTTGCATTGAAGATGTGGAGACACTACTTGTATGGGGTTAAATTCACTGTGTTTACTGATCATAAAAGCCTTCAACATATTTTTGATCAGAAACAATTGAACATGAGGCAACGTAGGTGGGTTGAGTTAATAAATGACTATGATTGTGAAATTCGTTATCATCCCGGGAAAGCGAACGTGGTGGCCGACGCTCTAAGCAGAAAGGAACGAGAACCAATTCGAGTACGAGCGATGAACATAAAAATTCGTATGAATCTCAACTCACAAATCAAAGAAGTTCAACGAGAAGCACTTACTAAAGAAAATATAGGAAATGAAATAATGAAGAAGTATGCGAAGTAACTCGTTATGCGGGAAGATGGAATTCGATATTTTGCAAATCGTATTTGGGTACCGAAGTTGGGTGGATTAAGGAAGTTGATATTGAACGAGGCACATAAGACAAGATATTCGATACATCCTGGAGTTGGAAAGATGTACCAAGATCTTAAGACGCATTATTGGTGGCCTAATTTGAAGACTGACGTTGCAACATATGTTGGGGAATGTTTAACTTGTTCCAAAGTCAAAGCAGAACACCAGAAGCCGTCAGGGTTACTTCAACAACCAGAAATTCCAGAATGGAAATGGGACGGTATTACCATGGATTTCATCACGAAGTTACCAAAGACTGCCTGGGGATACGACACCATTTGGGTGATTGTTGATCGTCTCACCAAGTCTGCACATTTCTTGCCTATAAAGGAAACGGATAGAATGGAGAAACTATTACGATTGTATATAAAGGAAGTTGTTTCAAGGCATGGAATACCTATTTCCATTATATCCGATCGTGATAGTAGATTTACCTCAAAATTCTGGCAATCACTACAGGAGGCATTAGGAACTCGTTTGGATATGAGTACCGCATATCATCCGCAGACCGACGGGCAGAGTGAAAGAACAATTCAGACTCTTGAAGACATGCTCAGGGCATGTGTGATCGATTTTGGAAACGGATGGGATAAATATCTACCGTTAGCAGAATTCTCGTATAATAATAGTTATCATGCGAGCATTGGAGCTGCGCCATTCGAAGCATTGTACGGAAGGAAGTGTAGATCTCCTATCTGTTGGAATGAAGTAGGAGATCGACATTTAACTGGTCCCGAAATCATACACGAAACGACCGAGAAGATAGTACAAATCAAGGAGAGATTGAAAACAGCCCGTAGTCGCCAAAAGAGCTACGCCGATGTTCGAAGGAAACCATTAGAGTTTCAGGTCGGGGACATGGTTATGCTAAAGGTGTCACCTTGGAAAGGTGTAATACGCTTCGGAAAAAGGGGTAAACTGAACCCAAGGTACGTAGGCCCGTTCAAGATCATCGAACGCATTGGACCGGTAGCTTATCGACTCGAGTTACCGCAACAACTCGCTGGAGTACATAATACCTTTCACGTCTCAAACCTTAAGAAGTGTCTTGCAAAGGAAGACCTCACCATTCCTCTCGAAGAAATCCATGTCGACGAGAAACTACAATTCGTCGAAGAACCAATCGAAATCATGGACCGTGAAGTTAAACAGCTCAAACAGAGCAATATACCGATTGTTAAGGTTCGTTGGAATGCTAGAAGAGGTCCCGAGTTTACTTGGGAACGAGAGGATCAGATGAAACGAAAGTATCCGCACTTGTTTCTCGATAACGCAAAATAGGTACAATTTTAAAATTTCGGGACGAAATTTATTTAACGGGGAGGTAATGTAACGACCCGCACTTTTTCGATCATTCTATACTTATAAGATTAATATTTACATAAATTAAACCTTGCCAACATGATAAGCAATCCAAATTGTCGAGACTGATATTTCCGAAAAGAGTTTTACACAACGTTTGACCGTCTAGTTTGACCGATGATATCACGAACCATACAATATATGATAATTATACGTTTGTGTATATATATGTATATATACATATTTAACATGATTAAGGAATGTTTTAATACCTCATTTTATATTAATAACAACAAGTTATATGTGTATTTTGAAACTACTAACTTAAGTTTTCAAAACGATAACTATACGTAACGTTATTTGACATAAATACTTAAGACATATAATGTTTATACATATATTGTATAAGTAATGTATTTAATCACTTTTAAGAACTTAAATACATAAAATCATATAAGTGTATTCACAAAAGATAGCTATATTTGAATCCTCATTCCATTTTTCACAAAATTTCTATACGTATACCTAGAGTATTTGTACTCGTATCATACCAAGCTTCTATACGTATTTACTATTGGTATATACACATCAAATCACCACCTAACCAGCCCTTATTCATGCCTTATGTATAAGGTAATTACTTTTGAATCATTGCAAGACTAATTACAAAAATACAAACTAAAATTTTGTCATGTTATCCTTAAAGATCACATTTTTAGGAGTATATATGTATCATCATTTTTGATTCATTTTTACTACCATTTTCTTATCAAAAACACACACTCTTTCTTACTCTCTAAACTCCATAACAATCCAGCAAATAACCAAGAAGATCTAGCCATAAAAACCATACTAAAACACCATAAGAAAACTCTTACAAAAACACTTCAAGAAAACCTTCCAAGAACACCAACTTACTTCCAATCTTTCATCCACTTCTATCACCCTTTTGATTCTAGCTTCTTACTCCTCTTTTACAGCAAACTTATCCAAGGAACTTGAGGTAGAATCTATGTTCATAACCTTATTCAATTCATATATATATAGCTATCTTATTTTGTGGTACAAAAGTTTAACAACAAGAACATAGTTTGAATGTTTTCAAACTTGTTTGCAAACTAAATAGATCCTTCTAACTTAACTTTTAAAATACTTCAAGACCTGTAATATAACTTATGTATATGCTAATTTAACAAGGTAAAACTTGGTTTTTCAAAGTATAAGTATTTTTAGAAAAATGGTCATTAAATGATTTTGTTGTAACAAAAATGTTTAACTTCATATGTTTCACTAATGTTTCACTTATGCCGTATGATTTTGAATACAAACCAAGGTATTTACAGTTCATAGTCTTAAAGAAGAACTCGATCCAAGAAGATGGCAATTTGAATCAACGAAAACGGATTTGTAACGAAGAAACTATGACCGAAACAAAATTGGTTATCCTAGATCATTTCAACTACGGGATCAATTGGAAAAAAATGATATAAATCATATATTTCTAAGATAACATGATATTTTATATATATGTACTTATAATTCAATTTTATATGGTTCAGGATCACCCGTAAACAACACGAGAAGATTAATCATAAGATCCCATGTTTGTACGCAACACGTCATTTGACAACACCGGTACTTTATGTACGCAACACGTCATTTGACAACACCGGTACCATGGGTCAAGATTAATCTCGACCAATACATATACGATGGGGTTTTATTTATTTCGTTGGGGGTTTTGTTTATTGCGGGTATATTAAACATCTAAAAATGAACCATTAAAAATTGAATTACTAACATCGGAATGCTAACTACGGACTAAGGAAATATTCAAAATATTAAAAGTATAACAAGTATATATATATATAACGTTTGTTTTAAAATGAAAACATATTGATATATTATATATGGATAGGTTCGTGATATCAACCGGAAGACCGAGTCAAAATATATATATCATCAAGACAAGAGTGAGTATATAGTCCCACTTTTAAACTCTAAATATTTCGGGATGAGAATACATGTATTTTATGTTTTACGTTATGGACACAAGTAACTGAAAAATATATTCTACGTTGAGTTGTACCACTGGCATACTTCCCTGTAGCTTGGTAACTGTTATTTACAGCGGTATTGTAAACGCGAATCCTGTTGATAGATCTATCGGGCCTGACAACCCCAATCGGACTGGACGACCAGTATTCAACGATTGCACAGTACTTCGTTTTGTGACTACACTTGGTACGGTGTAGTAAGATTTCATATTAAAGGGAATATGCGACGTGAAAATGTTAAGTATGGTTACCAAGTGCTCAACCACTTAGAATATTTTTATTGAAATGTTTATATACGAAATCTTGTGGTCTATATATATATATTGCTGCGCACTAAACCTATATCTCACCAACTTTATGTTGACGTTTTTAAACATGTTTATTCTCAGGTGATAATTAAAGCTTCCGCTGCATTATGTTGAATCTAAGCAGGATCATGCGTACTCATATTTGTGTCAAAAATAAAACTGCATATCCGAGGACGTGTGTTGTAAAATATGCTAGAAATCGTGTTGTTATTATCATTTGTAAAGTTTGTAAGTCGAAGATTATCGTTAAACGATAATCATCTTTTTATTGTCTAAAGCTTGTAACAAAAATAATGGTTTGGTTTGTAATGTATAATATATGCAGTTTTCTTTTTTTAAAAATGTCGCATATAGAGGTCAATACCTCGCAATGAAATCATACGTTATCTAACACGTTCTTATGGTTAAGGACGGGTTATGACAATACCAACGGTCGAGCTTTTGGGATTTTTAGTTCTAATTATTTTAAATATGATATTTTAATGTCATATGATCATATTTAGTGTTTATATATTTTATTCGTCGCGTATTTGTTATCTCTCCGAAAAATCAATCGCGTAGTAGCATTTTCGCGTTTCAGGCTTCGTTCGAGCTTTCGGGCCACAAGCAATTGCAAGTAACATAAAAACGGGCCAAGAGGGACCCACCCATGTATGGGGGACGGCCTAAATCTCCCAAGGGAGGGGGAGGACTTGTTTTGCCAATTTCTTGAACTTGATTTAATCTTAAACCTAAATCACTACTTCATTTTTCCAAAACACATTTTATTTTTTTCTCTCTTCATCTCTTTTTCTCTCCTAGGGCCGCCATTTTTCTCATCATCATCATCTTCAATTGATCATCATCTAGAGCTTGGATCAAAGGGCTTTTAACATCAACGCGTTCCTCTCGTTCTCCTCTACATGTTCATATCCTTCAATTCTTGATTAGGGTATAAACCCTACCCCAAACTTTTTGATTTTTCTTTAATTTTACTGTTTTTATATGTTATATTGATAGTATGATGATTATATGTTATTGTATTGTTGATAATATGCGTAGAAATGCTCGTTAATTCATGTTTTCGGTTTGATTGATTTGGGATAGCGGTTTGTTTTATTGTTTCTGTAAACACAACTGATATAAAAGTGAAATTAAAGTGTCTAGATGAGTTCCTCTCATCAAGACATTGATTTTAGACTCCGGATTCATGTTATTTCGATTCCCGGAACATAAGTTATGATCAAAATATTGTTTAATTGAAATTAAAATATGAAAACGAATTGGTACAGGTATGGTCTGACTTTGTGACCATTTTTAGAGTCTTTAGGGTGTACTAGTGTGTTAGGATTGATGATTGGATGAACATTCATGTTCGGGTCATCGAAATCCGAGCCACGGATCACCCGTTATGACTAAAACATGTTTTTAAACGAATTAAAGATCCAAATTGAGTAATGGCTGTAAGTCACGACTTGGTGGCTGTTTTTGAGATGTTCTTGAGCACACTAAGGTGTTGGTTGGGTTGGTTAGGCGAAGATATATATAAGACTCGCCGAAAACTGATTCCCGGGGCTCAAGTTATGACCCGATGAACTTTTAATTAAAACTTATGGTTATGAAATAAGACTTATGATATGAATAATGATTTTCATTATTAATAAATTACTTATGATATAAAAGTAATTATTTTAATTTAAGACTTATGATATACATATTTATTATATCATTTATTAATTAATTATGATTAATGAAACTTTAATTAAACTTATGATTAATAATACTTTTATTATTAATGAAAAGTACTTATGGTAAGTATTAAACTTATATTATGAGGTGATTATAATAAGACTTATAATAAGAATTAATTGATTATTTAATTATTATAAGATTTAATTATTATTTAATTATAATTTAATTATTAAATACTTATGATTTAATGATTATAATTAGAAACTTATGATATGATTAATAATTCATTATTAATTAATAATACTTATGATATGATTTAAAACCTATTATTAATTAATAATACTTATATTATGATTAATATTTAATTAATTAATTAAATACTTATGTTATATTAATTATAACATTTAAACTTATGTTAACTTTAAAAATTCATTTTAATTTAATTAAACTTATGTTATGATATAATTATACATATTTAACTTTAATTAACATTATAACTTATGGTATTATTACAACTTACACTTTTAAAATTAATGTTGACTATGTTTGACCAAGGTTGACTTTTGCGTTGACTTTCGGTTGACTTTGACTTTTAGTTGACTTTTGTTGACTTTCTAATTAAGGAAACGTCCCTAACTTAAAAACTTTCTAAAAATAGAAACTTTCTAAATATGGAAACTTTCTAAATTTGGAAACTTTCCAAAAATAGAAACTTTCCTAAAATAGAAACTTTCCAAAAATAGAAACTTTCCTAAAATGGAAACCTGCTAAAAATAGAAACTTTCTAAAAATAGAAAGTGTGTGACCGTACGCTGTTCCGATCAAACCGATGCATGTTGAGTGTTGTTCTATGTCTACTTGCAACATATACAATAGCTATCATACTAAGACTTGACCTAAGTTAGTTATTTATATCGACCTGCTTTATTTATAGGTCGGCGTTGTGATCATTCCTGATCACTTTACTTCATTTGCTGTTCGCTTATTTGTGTGGTTACTTCGTTTGCTATTAAGGTGAGTTATAGTCCCATTTTTCTACTTTAACTCTTTTGGGATGAGAATACATGCAATTTATTTTATATTTTGGACACAAGTGAAAGTTGATTTAAATTATTCATTGTGAGTTGAACAAAAATATTCCCTAGTCTGGTAACTGTAATCACTGGTTTCTACTAGTGAACGCGAATCCTACGGATAGATCTATCGGGTTTGACAACCCCATTTCGAGCTAGTCGCGCTAGCAATTTATAATCAGAATGTTTAGTACTTCGTATTTTGTTGTAGATACACTTGTTCGGTGTATATTATTTATTGTGTTTGGCAAGGGTAAATAAAGGGTTAAGTGGTTACCAGGTGGCTCACGGAAAATAGAATAATGTTTTATTATATGTTTTCTAGCATATAATTTTGTGGTCCAACAAGGAGTTTTTATGTTTTCAAACATAAATTTTTATGGTTTAAATTAAATATTGTTTGTAATATTAAACCTATAATTCACTCAACATTTTTGTTGACAGTTACTCGCATGTTTTATTCTCAGGTTCATGATTGATTGCTTCCGCTGTGCTTAGAGAGTCTGCATATTTATGATGGCAGCTTTTGTTAAACATTAATTTGCATTCTATTTTGATACATTTAATAGTGGATGTTGTTGACTTTGTTTAGGTCAACTTTTGGTTAAGTAATAGTGTATGGTTTTTCTAAACTTACATATTTTGATAGGTTTCCTTTATAGGAAATTATTTTTAAATAAAGAATGCAAGGTTATTTATTAAATTCATATAGAGTTATGATCAAGCTGTGGGACCAAGATAACGATGGTCGTCAAGTGTACTTTGATGGGTCGTTAAACTTTAATATATATGTATATATTGTTATAGGTTCGTGAATCAACAGTGGCCAAGTCTTACTTCTCGACGAAGTAAAAATCTGTGAAAGTGAGTTATAGTCCCACTTTTAAAATCTAATATTTTTGGGATGAGAATACATGCAGGTTTTATAAATGATTTACAAAATAGACACAAGTACGTGAAACTACATTCTATGGTTGAATTATCGAAATCGAATATGCCCCTTTTTATTAAGTCTGGTAATCTAAGAATTAGGGAACAGACACCCTAATTGTCGCGAATCCTAAAGATAGATCTATTGGGCCTAACAAACCCCATCCAAAGTACCGGATGCTTTAGTACTTCGAAATTTATATCATATCCGAAGGGTGTCCCGGAATGATGGGGATATTCTTATATATGCATCTTGTTAATGTCGGTTACCAGGTGTTCACCATATGAATGATTTTTATCTCTATGTATGGGATGTGTATTGAAATATGAAATCTTGTGGTCTATTGTTACGATTTGATATATATAGGTTAAACCTATAACTCACCAACATTTTTGTTGACGTTTAAAGCATGTTTATTCTCAGGTGAATATTAAGAGCTTCCGCTGTTGCATACTAAAATAAGGACAAGATTTGGAGTCCATGTTTGTATGATATTGTGTAAAAACTGCATTCAAGAAACTGATTTCGATGTAACATATTTGTATTGTAAACCATTATGTAATGGTCGTGTGTAAACAGGATATTTTAGATTATCATTATTTGATAATCTACGTAAAGCTTTTTAAACCTTTATTTATGAAATAAAGGTTATGGTTTGTTTTAAAAATGAATGCAGTCTTTGAAAAACGTCTCATATAGAGGTCAAAACCTCGCAGCGAAATCAATTAATATGGAACGTTTTTAATCAATAAGAACGGGACATTTCAATGATGATAATAGTGATTAAGATAATAATAATAATGAATCTGACGACGACGCTGATCATAATAACATGTTATTGATAACACGAATCCATGCTAATCATGATGGTAAAATTCTTATCTCTATTATTATTTGTTATCATTAATACTATTATTATTTTTATTATTATTATTATTATTATTATTATTATTATTATTATTATTATTATTATTGTTATTATTATTATTATTATTATTATTATTATTATTATTATTATTATTATTATTATTATTATTATTATTATTATTATTATTATTACTACTACTACTACTACACTAATATAAATATTGCTATTATTATTATTATCATTAAAATAAGCATTTGGATTATTATTACTATTAATATTATTATTAGTATTATCCTTAAGATTATCATTTTTGAAATTAATATTATTAACAAAAGTATTCTTATTAAAATTATCATTTTCATTATCATTAGAAGTATTATTATTTTTATTATCATTACTAAAATTATTATTATTATTACTATTATTTTTACCACTTTTATTATTATTATTTTCATATAACATTTTTATCATTTTATTATTAGTATTATCACTATTATTAAAAGTATTATCATTTTTACTATTATCATTACTATTATTATTTTTAGTATTATTATAATTATTATTTTTTTTAACAAACAAATGTTATCTATATAAGAAATATATTACAAGTCAACTAATATTACATACTAATATGTTTTTAACTAATATATTACCATTTATATTGATAAAACTTTAATTAATTTATAAATCATATATTTATTATAAGTATAATTATATTTAAAGATACTAAATTTAATAAATTATAAAATATAAGTAAACTTAGTTGATTAAATAGGATATGTGTTAATATATATATGCAACTGATATAGGTTTGTGAGTTTGAGGCCAACCTACACTTGTTCAATGTCGTCATATGTATTTTTACTACAAAATACAGTATGGTGAGTTTCATTACTCCCTTTTTAAATGCTTTTGCAATATATATTTTTGGGACTGAGAATACTTGCGCTTTTATAAATGTTTTACGAAATAGACACAAGTAATCGAAACTACATTATATGGTTGAATGATCGAAGCCGAATATGCCCCTTTTTGCTTGGTAGCCTAAGAATTAGTAAACCGATCTACTAATTGACGTGAATCCTAAAGATATATCTATTGGGCCTAACAAACCTCATCCAAAGTACCAGATGCTTTAGTACTTCGAATTCATTTTTATCATGTCCGAAGGATTTTCCCGGAATGATAGGGGATATTCTTATATGCATCTTGTTAATGTCGGTTACCAGGTGTTCAATCCATTTGAATGATTTTTGTCTCTATGCATGGGATGTATATTTATGAGAAATGGAAATGAAATTCTTGTGGTCTATTAAAATGATGAAAATGATCGATTATGATAAACTAATGAACTCACCAACCTTTTGGTTAACACTTTAAAGCATGTTTATTCTCAGGTATTAAAGAAATCTTCCGCTGTGCATTTGCTCATTTTAAGGATATTATTTGGAGTCATTCATGGCATATTTTGAAAGACATTGCATTCGATTCGTTGAGTTCATCAAGATTATTACTAAGACAATTATAGTTGGATATATTATGAAATGGTATGCATGCCGTCAACTTTCGTTGTAAAGAAAGTTTGTCTTTTAGAAACGAATGCAATGTTTGTACAATGTATCATATAGAGGTCAAATACCTCGCGATGTAATCGTATGTTATTGTATTCGTTCTTATGGATTAGGACGGGTCTTTACATGTGGTATCAGAGCGGTGGTCTTAGCGAACCAGGTCTTGCATTAGTGTGTCGAACTGATAGTTGATTAGATGCATTAATGAGTCTGGACTTCGACCGTGTCTGCATGTCAAAAGTTTTGCTTATCATTTAGTGTCGAAAATTATTTGCTTATCATTCTTAAAGTCTAGACACATCTTACTGCCTCTATTACATAGACAGTGTATAGATAAATTCATATCTTAGCATATCTGTTATTGTTACCTTTGCCTGACAGCTTCCGTAGATTCCTCCGTAACTTATGGGATTTTAGTATTATATATGCATATTTAAATTACGTATTACAGGGTACTAATCTACATCCTATAATCTATCTGTTATCGAAAATTCATTTCTCTGACAATACAAGATGGATGCCGCAACCCGTTCAAGTTCCTCGGCTTCCGACAGTTATTCTGATATGGATTTCCACTCGAGCTCCGAAAGCAGTGTAACCGGAATTGAATCAACCAATCATCCATCCCCAATTCATCTGATGGGTTTGTAGTTGACTTAATCAACGGAAACGAGAAGAAGGCAATTCCTTTCCACCAACTAAATTTCCCTCTTGGCGAAGAACCTGAAACACTTATCGGCGAATTAGTTTGAAACACCATTTTCACCCTCATTTTCGGAATATCTTGCCACGATTATATTCTATCTAAAATTCTAAACCTTATTCATGTAGAGACTCATCCTAATCCATCTGGACGAAGTCCATATCGATTACAACGATTCATAAATAGTTGATTACATCGCGAGGTACTTGACCTCTATATGATACATTTTACAAACATTGCATTCGTTTTTAAAAGACAAACTTTCATTACATCGAATGTTGACAGGCATACATACCATTTCATAATATATCTAGCTATAATTGACTTAGTAATAATCTCGATGAACTCGACGACTCGAATGCAACGTCTTTTGAAATATGTCATGAATGACTACAAGTAATATCCCTAAAATGAGCAAATGCACAGCGGAAGATTTCTTTCGTACCTGAGAATAAACATGCTTTCAAGTGTCAACCAAAAGGTTGGTGAGTTCATTAGTTTAACATAAATAATCATTTTCATCATTTTAATAGACCACAAGATTTTCATTTCTCATAAATATACGTCCCATGCATAGAGACAAAATATCATTCATATGGATTGAACACCTGGTAACCGACATTCACAATATGCATATAAGAATATCCCCATCATTCCGGGATCCTCCTTCGGACATGATATAAATTTTGAAGTACTAAAGCATCCGGTACTTTGGATGGGGCATGTTGGGCCCGATAGATCTATCTTTAGGATTCGCGTCAATTAGGGTGTCTGTTCCCTAATTCTTAGATTACCAGACTATAAAGGGGCATATTCAGTTTAATAATCCAGCCATAGAATGTAGTTTTACTCACTTGTGTCTATTCCGTAAAACAGTTATAAAAATAGCGCATGTATTCTCAGTCCCAAAAATATATATTGCAAAAGCATTTAAAAAGGGAGCAAATGAAACTCACGCATATAAATATTGTAAAAAAAGTTAATAAAGCATTTGCATGTATTCTCAGCCCCAAAAATATAAAGAGTAAAAGGGGAGCAAATGATACTCACGCATATAAATATTGTAAAAACAGTTAATAAAGCATTTACATGTATTCTCAGCCCCAAAAATATAAAGAGTAAAAGGGGAGCAAATGAAACTCACCTAATGTATTTTGTAGTAAAAATACATATGACTATATTAAACAATGCAGGGTTGGCCTCGGATTCACAAACCTATATCATTTATATATATGTTAACACATATAATGGTAATCGAACAAATTTTATGTGTTATTAGTGAATTAATTGTTATTTTAATTATGTTTTTCATTAATAACCTAATTAATTACATTTATTAATATTTATAATAAAAATATCAATATAGTTATGTTATATGTAGTAAATATGATTTTATATAACTAATAGTTGTTTGATAAAATAATATTGATAAAAAAATTGTTTCATCCAATAATAATAATAATTAAAATGATAATTTTTATAAAAAATGATACTTTTAATGATAATGAATACTAATAATAATAACTATAAAATAAATATTTTACTAATAATAATAATGCTAATAATAAAATCATAATTTTTACTAATAATAATTATGCTAATAATAATACTTACATTTGTAGTGCTAATACTAAATAGTTATTTTAAATGATAATATTAATACTAATGATAATAATAATACTTTATGATAATACTTGTAACAATAATAATGGTAATACTATTAATTATACTAATAATCATATTACTAATATAAGTGATAATAATAATTAACTTAATAACAACAACAATTAATAATAATAATAATAACAATAATAATAATATTAATAATAATAATAATAATAAATATAATGAGAATAGCTACCTCATAAAATAGGCTTTAAAAAGAATAATGACACTGCCCGGGCTCAAACCCGCGACCTCTCACTCAACACACCACCCATCAAACCATCCATCTGTCATCACTTCTCTGTTTTAGTTCGACCCTAAATTAATTTAGCCCATAGTCAATTTTTTTCTCAACTTAATAACACCTTAACTAAATATTGTGATTTCTTGTTTCAACCCATGATTACTTTGGCCCAACAGGAATAAGAACACAGCCCAACAACAAGTCAATTAGCAGCCCAGTTGAATAAAAAATATATATATATTTGTCCTGGCTGAGAATCGACCTCTAGACCTCTTGGTAACACACACACCCCTCAAACCATTTGATCTGTTTCGCTTTTTCTGATTTATTACACGACCCAAAACATATAACCCGTAAACTTATGTATTCCTTCTTTCTTTTCGTGACACGGCAAGTATTAACACAAAATAATTTAATTGATTCCTTTCTTTTGCTTTTGTCATGATCCACTAACACAACAATTATGTCGACTAACTAACAACCCAAATGGGTCATATGGCCTGTTGTACAATCGAATGGGAACCACCATCGTCATCTATTATTATTATTATTATATATATATATTTTTTTTACCCAATATCAACACTTTCATCTTTTATTAGTGGCCAATCAACTATCCATCATCATTATTCTATATTGTTTTTCTTCGATTGTAACTAGTTAACGAAACAGAATTACAGTTAGCAGCAAGATGGGTTTCTTTTGGGTTTTGGGTCGTTCAACACAACAAAAGAAGGAGGTTTATTTAAGTGGTTATGATGGTTCACGGTTTAAAAGAAAAAAGAGAGAAGAGAGAGGTTGGCTCGTGGACTCGTGGTGCTGCAACAGAAAAACAGAAAATTTACAGCAATGATAACAATGAATGATGATGGTGTTTTGGTGAAGGTGATTGGTGATAACAGTTGGCGAAGTGATGAGATTGTAGGGTGGAACACGATGGTGATGATTCAATCGGTTGTAATGAAGTTTGGGTCGTCAACAAATCAAAAAGAAAATACACATGTCGATTAGAAATAGAAAACAAGTAGAAACGGAAATAGAAGGTGGTGGTTGCAGCAGCAACAACTTACAGTGGTGGTTGAGATAGGTCATTGGATGATTACAAACAATGATAACAGAAATCTTGTGATGGTGATCAAGGAAAATATAGTAGGAGGGTTTAGTTTGTGGTGTGGCGTGTGTGATTGTTTATAACCGAAAACTAGAAAGTAAGTGAGGGTTTTCAAGGTGGTGATCATGGTGGTTTTAAGTGGTGAAGATGATGGTTCGTTTGGGAGAGTGAAAGATGGTGAGTACTTTGTTTGAGACTTCTCTGCACCGACTCTCTATTTTTTTTTTTTAATTCTTGATTTGCATTAACAGATAACTGTATATATTGAGATTAATCAAATCATTGGGCAGTACATATGAATAGATCGATTTTTGTTTGGGTGTAGACAATTGAGGTCTACTTTTGAAATTAAGGAGACAAGAAGTACCAAAGTTATGTAGTAGGTGAAATAATAAAAAGATATGATGGTTACGTTCAACAGAAATTTGTATGTATTGTGAGTTGAGATTTGCCTTTAACAAGATTACGGCCAGGAAATAAATTTTAATGGTGATGTTAAACAGAATACGTACGTGTTCATGTATATAACCGTATATATATATATATATATATATATATATATATACATATATATATATATATATATATATATATATATATATATATATATTTATATATTTATATATTTATATATTATACAATAGATAAATATATTAAATACATATATTGAACAATTAGATTTAAAATATAACATTATATATATTCAAGTAATATTCATACATATATATTTCTATTTCTATATAAAATAAAATAATAGTATTCATTACATTGTATTTTATATTTCAATTACTATTTTAAATGTATATTTAGATATATACATATTTATTTACATGTAGTTGTTCGTGAATCGTCATAAATGGTCGAGGTTAAATAAATATATGAAAACAGTTCAAAACTTTCGAGACTCAACATTACAGATTTTACTTATCGTGTCGAAAACATATAAAGATTAAAGTTTAAATTTGATCAGAAATTTCCGGGTCATCACAGTACCTACCCGTTAAAGAAATTTCGTCCCGAAATTTGAGTGAGGTCGTCATGGCTATCAATAAAACATGTTTTCATGACAATTATGAGTTGATACATAGGGTTTTATCATCATTGAGTAATATGGATAAAACCATTTGATTATGCGAAGAGTATAAGTGAAGCTATAGCAAAAAAGTGAAATGAGTAAATGTATATTCGTTTTTAACCGATGACGTAGTTATGATTAATTTCCGGAATTCGTGGGATTTAAAGAAAATCTTTGCGATAAGATTTTTTTTTCTTCGGTGATTAAGGAAATTAGGATCTTCTTTGATTAAATGCAATAATCTGTTGCGATTGCTCTGTCAGATATTTTACTATAAATCCACCCCCTTCGTTTCCTTACAACTCACATCTTCTATTCTTTCTCCTTAATTCATATTCTAAAACATTCATCAATATGCTCCATCCAGTTCTAATTCTGGCTATATTTTCGACCTTCGCATATGTCATTCTTCTTTTTCATCTGTCGCCAGAAGAATCTATTCACTTCTGCTATTACCTTGGGGTTATAGTAATTTTAATTCTCCCTTGCCTTCACGCGGCAATACGTATTGATATGCACGGTTTGTAATTTATGTGTTGTTGTCTAGCTTTATATTTTCTTTTATAATTCGGAGCTCTTTGCCTTTTTATTCTCTTCTCGACTCTAAGTGCTATAAGTAATGGTCCAGAATTCGTAGGTATGGAGTTTCGAATGAACATGACTAATGTTCTACGAGAGAGATTGTTATAGCATGATATTGGTTGGTTAAATTACCAGGATTCAAGGAAAAATTTAGAACTATCAAGAAGATATATTCTTGATATGTTTGAAGATTAGATAGAATGTAAGAGTCGTGTAAATGGCACATGATGACGGTATGTTCTGTGAATCATCACATTCCATTAGAAACTCAGCATGAATTACTGTAATATAATCACGTTGATCAAGTGTCATTATATTATACTAACTCATGCATCAGTTTTCAATATTACTTCAATAACATTCATATTTTAAGCTCGAAAGTTTACAGAATATAGAAACTAGCAGTTTCTATATGATGTAACACTGATAGCACGAAGAGATTAATGATTTTCGATAAGAATAGTTATAAAAATATCTCCAGAAATATGGAGGATATTTATAATGAAAGATACGATAATATCTCGGAATATCTAAGATCAGAGGATGATAGAAACTATTATCTGCAAGAGTTTAGAGTAAGGAGCAAGATATTCACTAAAGACTTTAGCAGTCATTGAATCATTTGGATTCTTTGAAGTCAAACTTATTCTTTGTGATTTGTCCACGGCTTTCTTCATAGTTTCGCATAATCTGCTTTTCGGTACTAAATTTTCTATTGAATGTTTCCAATATAATGATACACGGGAAGCACGAAGAGGTATATAATTTCGGACGAGAATATTTATGAAAATATCCTCAGAAATATCGAAGATATTGATGATGATATTTTGGAATTTCTAGGTTCGATGATTGATGGAGAAAGATTTTCTGCAAGATTTTAACATGACTTCGGAGCAAGATATTCTCTAAAGATTTCAACGGATCCAGAATTACCTGAATCCTTTGAATATAGGGTTTGGTCCTTGTATTTGTCCTTGGTCTCCTTCATGGGTAGCCCAATCTGTTTTTTTTTAATACCCAATTTTCTATCGAGCGTTCCTAACACTCCTTTCTTTATCATCAAACTTTTGACCGTTTAGACCATCTACCATTTTTCTGTTTCCTCTGCATTTAATGCTATGATATCTGAATCATCGATTATTAATCCGAGGTGGTTTCAAGAGAATTGTGTTTTTAGATGATTAAACGCTGATGGTAATATGGTGGAATATGAAAGGTTCCCTGGTAACAATAAAAGAGCACGCGTATATATCAACATTATAAAAAGGTTGTTTCGTACGAAAAGTCAAAGTTGTCTTGCTGGAGCTGTGACAAAATTGGATATTTTGAAGAAGAACTGCAAGGTTATTTTGGGTAATAATAACACTAAAGAAATTAGCACAGTTATGTGTTAAACGTTTACTCAGTTTCCGAGTGTTTTTCAAGTGCATAACTATATGCATCAATCTTTTCTTCCATAGACGAAGTGCGGTTAGTTCATCCTATCGATTGAGGTGTTTGCAAGAATCATGAAAGGTTTGAATGCAGATTGTAATCGTTAAGATACAAATGAGGTTTAAGGTGAAATCAAGTGGCAAACTTGAAGAAATATTTAGTTTCATATGTTATAATCAATATTTTAATTCATTTAAATTGTCCAATGTTATTAGTCCTCAGTCGATAGTTGAAAGGACCCGTCCTAATCCACCTGGACAAAGTCATCAACATTTGGTCCTATTGCGATGATCAGCTCCAAGTAATGTCCTTATATTGAGCAAATGCACAGCGGAAGACTTAATTCGTACCTGAGAATAAACATGCTTTAAAGTGTCAACCAAAAGGTTGGTGAGTTCATAGGTTTATCATAACAATCATTTCAATATGTTAATAGACCACAAGATTTCATAATCATATACATAATACACTCGCAAGTGTATGTAAAGCATTCTAAGTGGTTGAGCACTTGGTAACCATACTTAACATTTAATCAACGTCGCATATTCCCTTTATTATGAAATCTCACTACACCGTACCAAGTGTAGTCACCAAAACGAAGTACTGTGCAACCGTTGAATACTGGTCGTCCAGTCCAGTTGGGGTTGTTAGGCCCGATAGATCTATCAACAGGATTCGCGTTTACAATACCCATGTAAATAGTAGTTACCAAGCTACAGGGAAGTATGTCAGTGGTAAAACTCAACGTAGAATATATTTTTAAGTACTAGTGTCTATTTCGTAAACATTTTTAAAAGCAGCGCATGTATTCTCAGCCCAAAAATATATATTGCAAAAGCAATTAAAAAGGGAGTAAATGAAACTCACCTAATGTATTTTGTAGTAAAAATACATAAAACAACATTGGACAACTAAACAATGCAAGGTTGGCCTCGGATTCACGAACCTATATCAAGTATGTACATTAACACATATAATTGGAATCGAACAAATTATATATATATATAAACCTATTAGTTATATCGTTTATATATTATTAACCTATATATTCATTTTATATATTTAAAATAAATAAAAATATAAATTTTGTTATGTTATATGTATTAAATATATATTTTGTATATATATACATATCGTTTGTTTTGTTAAAATTATGATAATACTAAAATAATGATAATAGAGTTAAAAATGATACTTTTAGTATAGATGATAAAATAATACTCTTTAATGAAAATGTTAATTTTAATACTAGTGAATAATAATAATAATAACTAGAAAATTAATGATTTTACTAATAATAATAATAATTTTAATTTTAATAATAATAATAATACTAATAATAAAAATGATAATGTTCATCTTTAATATAAATGATATTAATAATTTCAATAGTGATACTAATAATAATAATAATTATAATAATAGTGATAATAATAAGTTTTAAAAATAAAGACTACCTTTAAAAGGGTTTCTAAAAAGAAAAGCTCCAAACCGGGTTCGAACCGAGACCTCTAGTTCCCCGACCACTCCCCTAAACCAACGCTCCATCTATTGTTTTTCTAAAAATTTTAACACCCTAAATATATTTAACCCGTTTTAGGCTGTTTCCTTTTCTTCTTCATTTTCTCAACACGTCATCAGCTATTAACATCAGCCTGAATCATCATCATCATCTTATGATCATTATTATTATTAACATCATAACTATCATCACAATTAATAATACCACCGAATCATCATCTTTTATAAAATCACGATTATGATTTCATGTATATCATCATAATTAATTCCGTAATTATCAAGCATCATCTTCGTTTATCAATATAATTATCACGTATCATCATGGTTGTAAGTGATGAATAGCAATAAAAGGGAAACTCGATTAATGGCAGGACGTAACAATTACCGGTGTGGGTTATTCATAAACTGTAACCAGCAGCCCAACAGTTAATTAGTCTCGGCCCAACAGTGAATGGCAAGTCCATTACTTTTCAAATAAGGCCCATGTAGCAAAAACAAATAAACCGTTCCTTGGATTCTTTATCAGTGGGGCGGCTAAAAAAAATAAAAAGTTTTATGGTGCAATGGCAAAACCCCACGTTTATCTTGGATAACCCTATCTGCTCATCCTCATTCATCCCTGTCATCATCCTCTTCGTTTAAACAGTATTATAAACCGAAAAATTTTGTCTACAGCAATTTGTTCGATTTAAAACTGGAAAAGAGGTAACACCAGCATATGATGGTGAATCAAGAAAGAAACAAAGTGTAGCAGTAACTTGATCGAAGGTTGTTGTTCTAGTGGTTGCAATGCCCGTTGGTTTTGTGAAGATGATGGATGGTTTCATGATGGGGATTAGGAGAGAGAGAGAAAAGAGATTAGGGATTATGGTAACGATGGTGATTGTTTGAGTATGGTTGTGGTGGTTCGTGATGATGGGTTGCAGGCTGAAACAGAGGTAAAATAGCAGCTGTGATATTAGTTCAACAATGGTGGGTTTGATGATTTTATTTGAAAACAGGAAGAAGAAACAGAATGAAAGAAGAAAAGAAAATAAGGATGGTGATTGTGGTAATCCAAGGTGATTAAGATGGTTTGGTTGGTTGGTGAACTTGACTCGTTCAATCAATAGGATCAGGAGGAGCTTGATGTTGTTGAAATCAACGAAGGTGAATTTGTGGTTGATCAAACATAAGCAATGGAATAAGTTACAATAGTAAACAAAATTAGTAGGTTTTTGTTGGTTGTTCGATTACAGTGGCTGCAAGTCATAATTGTTTGGTGTTCTTGGCTTGTGTTATTGAAAAGCAATAGTAGTAAACAATTGCAGATAGTTTAAAAGCCACGAACAGAAAGGAATAGCAAGTGGTGTTTGGTTTGTTCTCGGTCCAAACATAAACAAAAACAGTGGGTGGTTTTCGTGGTTCGGTTAAGGTGATAGAATTGAGTCTGTGTGTTTCGATGCAGGAGATAATACCAACAATAGTAACTCCAGCAAATTGGTGGTAAAGTGATTCGAACGATAGCAACACCCAAGTGGGTTTGGGTTTGGTTTGTAATGGTTTAGGGTGATAGAGGAGGGTTGTCGAAAAGGAAGAACAAGAGAAAGAGTAGAGAGAGAGATGGAGGTGGATTTGTTTTCGGATGAGAGGTGGCTCGATAGTGAGGTTGTCAAGGTGGTGATGGTGTGGTGATCTTACGGTTAACAAGAAAACCGTAATGGTGGCGGGTTGGTTGTTCATTGAGGTTGTGGTGATTGATGATGGTGAGTTTGGGTTTACCGGAGTAAAAACAGAAATAGATTGGCAGCAATTGTAGCGAACAAATCAAGGAACAAAAAGAAAGAACTTGAGCTGTATGGTGGTGTTGGTTAAAACCTCTGCCTTATATAAGCATGTATATATATATATATATATATATATATATATATATATATATATATATATATATATATATATATATATTATATATATAATATAATATAGAAGATTCATTACATAAACATATATACAAACACAGTATTTTATAATAATATAATAATATTACATACTTAACAAAGGAACATGCTCAAATATAAATAAAAATCTGCTGACACTATATCACGGACTATTATCTTGTGTCCATTGCTAAACAGTTAACGTATAAAAGTGTTCCTAAGAATCCCAAATTTTTAGATTAAACATATTTAGTTATTTCACTCATTACCTGTTTAAAACCCGGTCAAAAAAGTTCGTCTATATTTTATTTTTAATTCAAAGTAATATATACGGAATACTAAAACTTAAACTAAAAGGGTTAAAAATATTTTTATCGAGCTCATACTCTCTTTAATCCATATTCGGACCAACTTTTATTTAAACACTCATGGATATATATAGGTCTATATATTAAAATCAACAAAACGTTAAATGAGTATTACAATCAGCTAACAATTATTTTTAATATATTTTTAGTTATATATAAATATGTTGTAAATGATAATTATTGTAATATCATATTTTTGTTTTATTTTACATAAATAACATATAATATTTCAAATTATATTTCTAATTATTATTTATATATACACACACATATCTATTTACAAATAGTGGTTCGTGAATCGTCGGGATTGGTCGAAGGTCAATCGAATAAATGAAACGGTTCAAAATTTTTGAGATCCAACCTAACAGACTTTGCTTATCGTGTTGAAAATACAATATCCTATCGAGAGTTTGGTTTAAAATTATTCGAAATTTTCCGGGTCGTGACAGTACCCACCCGTTAAAAAAATTTCGTCCTCGAAATTTGATTGAAGTTGTCATGACTAGCAATAAAAATGTTTTCATGACGAATAAGAGTTGACAAAATAGGGTTTTATCAACATTAAGTAATCTGATAAAATAATTGAGTTACTCGAAGCGTATGAGTGAAGCTATCACAAAAGAGTGAAATAAATTAAATAGAGGTTCGTTTTAACTTTTGATGTAGTCACTGTTGAATTCCGAAATTCAAGGGATTTAAGGAAATCTTCTAATCAGAAAGAAAATGTATTAGCACGAATTATTAGCAACTGTTGGAATTACAGAAGAACATAAATATTAAGAAAATATTTCCGTGATATGCTTAAAGATTAAGGAGAATGAAAGAGTCGTGTAACATAACACATGATGAGGATAAGGTCAGTGAGTCATCATCACGTTACATTAGAAATTTAGCATGACTTACTGTAATATAATTACGTTGGCCTGACGTCATTATATTATACTAACTCATGCTTCAATTCCCAGCACTTCTCTAGTAAATCATTCATAATTTAACTTGAATTTTAAAGAATATAGAAACTAAAACAGTTTCTTTTAGGATGTAACACAGATAGCACGAAGAGATAGATAATTTTGGACAAGATTATTTATGAATATATCTTCAGAAATATCGAAGATATTTATGACGATATTTTTGGAATTTCTAAGTTCGAAGGTTGATGGAAAAGATTTTCCGCGAGGATTTAGAATAAGTAAGGAGTAAGGTATTCGCTAGTGATTTCATCAAAAACAGAATCATCTGGATTCTTTAAGTACAGGTTTAGTCCTGGTGATTTGTCCACAGTCTCCTTCATAGTTTTTCATAATCCGTTTTTCGGTACTAAATTCTCCATTGAGTGTTTCCAACACTCCATTCTTTATTATCAACGTTTGGCCATTAAGGTAATCTACAACATGCTGCTTCGTCAGTATTTTCAAAGTTAACAGATCTGGATCATTGGTTATCAAATCGAGGTGTTTTCAGGAGAATTGCGTTTTGAGATGATTAAACGCTCATGGTAGTATAGTGGAATATAAAAGGTTCTCTAGTAACAATAAATAAGCACGTATATATATTCCGAAGTTATAATAAGGTTGTTTTGAATGAAAAGTCGAAATCAACTTCCTGGAGCTGTGACAAAATTGGCTAATTTGGAAAGGAATTACAAAGTTATTTTGGGTAATAATAACGCCAAAGGAGCTAGCACAGATATGTGTTAAATGTTTACTCAGGTTCCGAGAGCTTTTCAGGTGCATAACTATATGCATCAATCTTTTCTTCCGTAGATGAAGTACGGTTGGTTCATCCTCTCGATCGAGATGTTTTCAAGAATCATGAAAGATTTGAACATGGATTGGAATCGTCAAAATTCAAATGAGGTTTGAGATGAAATCAAGTTACAAAGGATGTTTAAGATGAAATCAAGTGGCAAACTTGAAGAATTGTTTAGTTTCATATGTTGTAATCAATATTTTAATTTATTTTAATTGTCCAAAGTTAGTAGTCCAATAGTTCAATTGTCCAATAGTCCAACATATTCATATATAATGTAATATATAATATTCGAATTAATTAATACGTATCGTGACCCGTGTACCGGTCTCAGTATTAATCACAACTCAAACCATATATATATTTTGGAATCAACCTCAACCCTGTATAGCCAACTCCAACATTCACATATAGAGTGTCTATGGTTGTTTCGAAATATATATATATAGATGGGTCGATATGATAGGTCGAAACCTTGTATGCGTGTCCCGTTATTTAAAGTGTGTAAAATAAGTAAATATATATATATCATGACCCGTGTACAACGTATTGTCTCAGAATTAATCCGACGTATTGTGTACATGTGTCCCAATTTAAAGCGCGTAAAAGAAAATTACATAAATTAAATGACAGTAAATAAAATTGCGAGAATGTAAATTACGAGAATGTAAATTGCGATAAATAAAATGTAACCAGTTAGCTAGGAACAGTTAGCTAGGAACAGTTAGCGTGGATTCTTAATAAAATTCTTTATAATTAATTTGTTTGTTTCTAACAAATTTTATTTTGTCCAATGTTTTCTTCATTATGCCACTTGTTGGATTCTGATAGGTCAAAATCCAAATATGAAATTGAATGAAAATGGTTGTTATGCGGTGAACATATTTGTATCTTTGTGGATGTAAGTAGGATAGTATATGACTGTTGAATCAGATTCGAAGAATGTACAGTGTAACTTATTAATGTGAAATCTAAATATTCCTCGGGTATTACCTACCCGTTAAAATATTTTCATCATTAACAGTTTGTACGAAAGAATTTTTAATCACAATCTTTATGAAAATATATATACATATATATTTTCTTCAGATGTAATTATAGATTTAATGAGTTAATATGATATTAAACTCATTTGATTTACCGTTAGAACTAGAATACATAATCTCTAAAACTTTAGAAATTACATAATTGTCATGTAGAACAAAGGTAATTGATATAGAACGATATGTAGAACAAAGATAGTCGGTGTAGAACGATACGTAGAACGATAATTATGCTCGAGGTACAGAATGAGATGTTGAGGCATGTGATGTTGAAACTTGGGTTTTTGGTGGTACGGGTGTCGATGTTGGTGGTGCTGTTGGTGCCGGTGATATTGCTGAAGTTGGTAGGTTTTGCACCATATTTTCCAAAGCTACTACTCGAGCACGAAGTTCGTTGACTTCTTCTACTAACCCTGGCTGGTTATCAGTGTGAGGTGGAGGTTGGATATCTTCTCTAGTTCCGTTAATGGTAGCCTCAAGACGAAAAATTCTCGCAAAGAGGGTATAAACAGTGTTGCGAACAGGTTCGCCGGTGAGCGGGTCGAGTACTCCGACATTAGGCGGTAGATTCGGCTCATGATATGGAGTACCTTCTTCCCTTCTCCGTAGGGTGAGTATGTCACGAACCCACCCCCATTTTCTCCAGTAATCACGGTAGTTGATTGGTTGGTGTGCTCCTGTCACGCTGTCTTCGGAGTCAGAGGAACTTGGTCGATTCGTAGAGGCCATCTTACGCGATCTCAGAAAAGATTTTTGGTATGAAGAGTTTAGTGACAGCAATTGATAGTTGGATGGTATTCTCAATGCATCATATGCATAGATATATATATAGTACCAGATTCCCCTAAATTAAGGAGAAATTTACGGAAGATATCAGGCAAAGTCTATCGTAATAGATACGCTAAGATATGATTTAGCAGATACGCTAAGATATGAGTTTTGTCTATACACTAATCATGCAGTCAATGCAGTAAGATGTGTCTAGACTTATGAATAATAAGCAGGTAATTTTCTAAGGATGATAAGCAGATGATTTCCGATTAGAAATGATAAGCAAAACTTTTGACATGTAGACACGGTCGAAGTCCAGACTCATTAATGCATCCTAACAACTACTAGTTAGACACACTAATGCAAGACCTGGTTCGCTACGACCACCGCTCTGATACCAACTGAAAGGACCCGTCCTAATCCACCTGGATGAAGTCATCAACATTTGGTCCTATTGCGATGATCAGCTCCAAGTAATGTCCTTATATTGAGCAAATGCACAGCGGAAGACTTAATTCGTACCTGAGAATAAACATGCTTTAAAGTGTCAACCAAAAGGTTGGTGAGTTCATAGGTTTATCATAACAATCATTTCAATATGTTAATAGACCACAAGATTTCATAATCATAAACATAATACACTCGCAAGTGTATGTAAAGCATTCTAAGTGGCTGAGCACTTGGTAACCATACTTATCATTTAATCAACGTCGCATATTCCCTTTATTATGAAATCTCACTACACCGTACCAAGTGTAGTCACTAAAAGAAGTACTGTGCAACCGTTGAATACTGGTCGTCCAGTCCGGTTGGGGTTGTCAGGCCCGATAGATCTATCAACAGGATTCGCGTTTACAATACCCATGTAAATAGTAGTTACCAAGCTACAGGGAAGTATGCCAGTGGTACAACTCAACGTAGAATATATTTTTAAGTACTTGTGTCTATTTCGTAAACATTTTTAAAAGCAGCGCATGTATTCTCAGCCCAAAAATATATATTGCAAAAGCAATTAAAAAGGGAGCAAAGAAACTCACCTAATGTATTTTGTAGTAAAAATACATAAAACAACATTGGACAACTAAACTATGCAAGGTTGGCCTCGGATTCACGAACCTATATCAAGTATGTACATTAACACATATAATTGGAATCGAACAAATTATATATATATATAAACCTATTAGTTATATCGTTTTTATATTATTAACCTATATATTCATTTTATATATTTAAAATAAATAAAAATATAAATTTTGTTATGTTATATGTATTAAATATATATTTTGTATATATATACATATCGTTTGTTTTGTTAAAATTATAATAATACTAAAATAATGATAATAGAGTTAAAAATGATACTTTTAGTATAGATGATAAAATAATACTCTTTAATGAAAATGTTAATTTTAATACTAGTGAATAATAATAATAATAACTACAAAATTAATGATTTTACTAATAATAATAATAATAATTTTAATAATAATAATAATACTAATAATAAAAACGATAATGTTCATCTTTAATATAAATGATATTAATAATTTCAATAGTGATACTAATAATAATAATAATAATAATAATAATAATAATAATAATAATAATAATAATAATAATAATAATAATGATAATAATAAGTTTTAAAAATAAAGACTACCTTTAAAAGGGTTTCTAAAAAGAAAAGATCCAAACCGGGTTCGAACCGAGACCTCTAGTTCCCCGACCACTCCCCTAAACCAACGCTCCATCTATTGTTTTTCTAAAATTTTTAACACCCTAAATATATTTAACCCGTTTTAGGTTGTTTCCTTTTCTTCTTCATTTTCTCAACACGTCATCAGCTATTAACATCAGCCTTAATCATCATCATCTTATGATCATTATTATTATTAACATCATAACTATCATCACAATTAATAATACCACCGAATCATCATCTTTTATAAAATCACGATTATGATTTCATGTATATCATCATAATTAATTCCGTAATTATCAAGCATCATCTTCGTTTATCAATATAATTATCACGTATCATCATGGTTGTAAGTGATGAATAGCAATAAAAGGGAAACTCGATTAATGGCAGGACATAACAATTACCGGTGTGGGTTATTCATAAACTGTAACCAGCGGCCCAACAGTTAATTAGTCTGGGCCCAACAGTGAATGGCAAGTCCATTACTTTTCAAATAAGGCCCATGTAGCAAAAACAAATAAACCGTTCCTTGGATTATTTATCAGTGGGGCGGCTAAAAAAATAAAAAGTTTTATGGTGCAATGGCAAAACCCCACGTTTATCTTGGATAACCCTATCTGCTCATCCTCATTCATCCCTGTCATCATCCTCTTCGTTAAAACAGTATTATAAACCGAAAAATTTTGTCTACAGCAATTTGTTCGATTTAAAACTGGAAAAGAGGTAACACCAGCATATGATGGTGAATCAAGAAAGAAACAAAGTGTAGCAGTAACTTGATCGAAGGTTGTTGTTCTAGTGGTTGCAATGCCCGTTGGTTTTGTGAAGATGATGGATGGTTTCATGATGGGGATTAGGAGAGAGAGAAAAGAGATTAGGGATTATGGTAACGATGGTGATTGTTTGAGTATGGTTGTGGTGGTTTGTGATGATGGGTTGAAGGCTGAAACAAAGGTAAAATAGCAGCTGTGATATTAGTTCAACAATGGTGGGTTTGATGATTTTGTTTGAAAACAGGAAGAAGAAACAGAATGAAAGAAGAAAAGAAAATAAGGATGGTGATTGTGGTAATCCAAGGTGATCAAGATGGTTTGGTTGGTTGGTGAACTTGACTCGTTTAATCAATAGGATCAGGAGGAGCTTGATGTTGTTGAAATCAACGAAGGTGAATTTGTGGTTGATCAAACATAAGCAATAGAATAAGTTACAATAGTAAACAAAATTAGTAGGTTTTTGTTGGTTGTTCGATTACAGTGGCTGCAAGTCACAATTGTTTGGTGTTCTTGGCTTGTGTTATTGAAAAGCAATAGTAGTAAACAATTGCAGATAGTTTAAAAGCCACGAACAGAAATGAATAGCAAGTGGTGTTTGGTTTGTTCTCGGTCCAAACATAAACAAAAACAGTGGGTGGTTTTCGTGGTTCGGTTAAGGTGATAGAATTGAGTCTGTGTGTTTCGATGCAGGAGATAATACCAACAATAGTAACTCCAGCAAATTGGTGGTAAAGTGATTCGAACGATAGCAACACCCAAGTGGGTTTGGGTTTGGTTTGTAATGGTTTAGGGTGATAGAGGAGGGTTGTCGAAAAGGAAGAACAAGAGAAAGAGTAGAGAGAGAGAGATGGAGGTGGATTTGTTTTCGGATGAGAGGTGGCTCGATAGTGAGATTGTCAAGGTGGTGATGGTGTGGTGATCTTACGGTTAACAAGAAAACCGTAATGGTGGCGGGTTGGTTGTTCAATGAGGTTGTGGTGATTGATGATGGTGAGTTTGGGTTTACCGGAGTAAAAACAGAAATAGATTGGCAGCAATTGTAGCGAATAAATCAAGGAACAAAAAGAAAGAACTTGAGCTGTATGGTGGTGTTGGTTAAAACCTCTGCCTTATATATATATATATATATATATATATATATATATATATATATATATATATATATATATATATATATATATATATATATATATATATATATATATTATATATAATATAATATAGAAGATTCATTACATAAACATATATACAAACACAGTATTTTATAATAATATAATAATATTACATACTTAACAAAGGAACGTGCTCAAATATAAATAAAAATCTGTCGACACTATATCACGGACTATTATCTTGTGTCCATTGCTAAACAGTTAACGTATAAAAGTGCGTAAAATTAAAGTGCGTAAAATAATTAAAGTGCGTAAAATAATAACAGAAATTAAATAACCATAAATAAAGTGCGTAAAGTAAATAACAGAAATTAAATGACGATAAATAAAATTGCGAGAATGTAAATTGCGATAAAATAAATTGTGATAATTAAATTGCGATAAATAAATTGTGATAAATAAAATGTAATCAGTTAGCTAGGAACAGTTAGCTAGGATTTTGTTAGCGTGGGTTCTTAACATAATTTCTCATAGTTAATTTGTTTGTTTCTAACAAATTTTATTTTGTCCAATGTTTTCTTCATTATACCACTTGTCGGATTCTGATAGGTCAAAATCCAAATATGAAATTGAATGAAAATGGTTATTCTGTGGTGAACGGATACGTATATCTTTGAATGTAAGTAGGATAGTAAATGACTGTTGAATCAGCTTCGTCGTATGTACAGTGTAACTTATTAATGTGAAATCTAAATATTCCTCGGGTATTACCTACCCGTTAAAATATTTTCACCATTAACAATTTTTACAATAACACATTTAATTACAATCTTTATGAGAACATATATACATATATATTTTCTTCAGACGTAATCATGGATTTAATGAGTCAATGTGATATTAAACTCATCAGATTTACGGCTAGAACCAGAGTACATAATCTCTAAAACATTAGAGATTACATAACCGTTATGAAGGATGAAGATAGTTTATGTAAAATGATTCGTAGAACGATGATTATGCTTGAGGTATATATTGCGAGGTCGAGGCGTGTGATAATGTTGTTGTTGTTGGTACTGGTTATGCTGATGGTGCTGCTGATGGTGGTACTGTTACTGTCAGTGCTACAAGTGTTGTTGGTGCTGAGGTTGGTGATGATGTTGGTGTAGTAAGTATAGCTTGTAAATCACGCACCATTCTTGTCAGGGTTTCTATCCTACCCTCTATCATTTCTATCCATCCACCCATCTGATTCGATAGATCTTGATTATCAATTCGAAGTTCCCTAACTTCTTCTAATATTCCCCTTCGATTGGTATTCGGAAGTAGAGGTTGAATATTTTCTGAGATTGCAGTAATGCGACCTTCGAGGTGGAAAACTTTAGCAAGAAGGGTGAATACAGTGTTGCGCATAGGTTCACCGGTGAGTACATCGTTTTCTCCGATGTTAGGAGGTAAGTCTAGTTCGTGGTAGGGCTCACCTTCTTCATTTCTCCATCGAGTGAGTAAGTCTCGGACCCACCCCCATCTCCTCCAGAAAGAAAAATAGCTAAACGGTGGAGACACTTCGGGTTCATTTACTTCAGAGTCTACTTCAATACGCATCTCGAAATTGCTTTCGGAACTAATGGAATCCAAGCTAGGTGTAAGATCCATCTCTTATGATCATTTAGAGGATTTTCGATATGAAATGATTTTCGGTTATCGGATAATATTCTAATTATATAGAATATCTAATATAGTACAGAAGATCCCGTAGATTACGGAGGAAATTAAGGAAACGTGTCAGATAAAGTCTACAGTAACAGATACGCTAAGATATGAATTTTGTCTATACACTATTCATGCAGTCATGCAGTAAAATGTGTCTAGACTAAGAATAATGAGCAGGTAATTTCCTAAGGATGATAAGCAGATGATTTCAGACAAAAACGATAAGCAAAACTTTTGACATGCAGATACGGTCGAAGTCCAGACTCACTAATGCATCCTAACGACTATCAGTTAGACTTACTAATGCAAGACCTGGTTCGTTAAGACCACGGCTCTGATACCAACTGTAGAGACCCGTCCTAATCCATCTGGACGAAGTCCATATCGATTACAACGATTCACAAATAGTTGATTACATCGCGAAGTACTTGACCTCTATATGATACATTTTACAAACATTGCATTCGTTTTTAAAAGACAAACTTTCATTACATCGAATGTTGACAGGCATACATACCATTTGATAATATATCTAGCTATAATTGACTTAGTAATAATCTCGATGAACTCGACGACTCGAATGCAACGTCCTTTAAAATATGTCATGAATGACTACAAGTAATATCCCTAAAATGAGCAAATGCACAGCGGAAGATTTCTTTCGTACCTGAGAATAAACATGCTTTCAAGTGTCAACCAAAAGGTTGGTGAGTTCATTAGTTTAACATAAATAATCATTTTCATCATTTTAATAGACCACAAGATTTTCATTTCTCATAAATATACGTCCCATGCATAGAGACAAAATATCATTCATATGGATTGAACACCTGGTAACCGACATTCACAATATGCATATAAGAATATCCCCATCATTCCGGGATCCTCCTTCGGACATGATATAAATATTGAAGTACTAAAGCATCCGGTACTTTGGATGGGGCTTGTTGGGCCCGATAGATCTATCTTTAGGATTCGCGTCAATTAGGGTGTCTGTTCCCTAATTCTTAGATTACCAGACTATAAAGGGGCATATTCGGTTTAATAATCCAGCCATAGAATGTAGTTTTACTCACTTGTGTCTATTCCGTAAAACAGTTATAAAAACAGCGCATGTATTCTCAGTCCCAAAAATATATATTGCAAAAGCATTTAAAAAGGGAGCAAATGAAACTCACGCATATAAATATTGTAAAAACAGTTAATAAAGCATTTGCATGTATTCTCAGCCCCGGAAATATAAAGAGTAAAAGGGGAGCAAATGAAACTCTTGCATATAAATATTGTAAAAACAGTTAATAAAGCATTTACATGTATTCTCAGTCCTAAAAATATAAAGAGTAAAAAGGGAGCAAATGAAACTCACCTAATGTATTTTGTAGTAAAAATCATATGACTATATTGAACAATGCAGGGTTGGCCTCGGATTCACGAACCTATATCATTTATATATATGTTAACACATATAATGGTAATCGAACAAATTTTATGTGTTATTAGTGAATTAATTGTTATTTTAATTATGTTTTTCATTAATAACCTAATTAATTACATTTATTAATATTTATAATAAAAATATCAATATAGTTATGTTATATGTAGTAAATATGGTTTTATATAACTAATAGTTGTTTGATAAAATAATATTGATAAAAAAATTGTTTCATCCTATAATAATAATAATTAAAATGATAATTTTTATAAAAAATGATACTTTTAATGATAATGAATACTAATAATAATAACTATAAAATAAATATTTTACTAATAATAATAATGCTAATAATAAAATCATAATTTTTACTAATAATAATTATGCTAATAATAATACTTACATTTGTAGTGCTAATACTAAATAGTTATTTTAAATGATAATATTAATACTAATGATAATAATAATACTTTATGATAATACTTGTAACAATAATAATGGTAATACTATTAATTATACTAATAATCATATTACTAATATTAGTGATAATAATAATTAACTTAATAACAACAACAATTAATAATAATAATAATAATAACAATAATAATAATATTAATAATAATAATAATAAATATAATGAGAATAGCTACCTCATAAAATAGGCTTTAAAAAGAATAATGACACTGCCCGGGCTCAAACCCGCGACCTCTCACTCAACACACCACCCATCAAACCATCCATCTGTCATCACTTCTCTGTTTTAGTTCGACCCTAAATTAATTTAGCCCATAGTCAATTTTTTTCTCAACTTAATAACACCTTAACTAAATATTGTGATTTCTTGTTTCAACCCATGGTTACTTTGGCCCAACAGGAATAAGAACACAGCCCAACAACAAGTTAATTAGCAGCCCAGTTGAATAAAAAATATATATATATTTGTCCTGGCTGAGAATCGACCTCTAGACCTCTTGGTAACACACACACCCCTCAAACCATTTGATCTGTTTCGCTTTTTCTGATTTATTACACGACCCAAAACATATAACCCGTAAACTTATCTATTCCTTCTTTCTTTTCGTGACACGGCAAGTATTAACACAAAATAATTTAATTGATTCCTTTCTTTTGCTTTTGTCATGATCCACTAACACAACAATTATGTCGACTAACTAACAACCCAAATGGGTCCTATGGCCTGTTGTACAATCGAATGGGAACCACCATCGTCATCTATTATTATTATTATTATTATTATATATATATATATATATATATATATATATATATATATATATATATATATATATATATATATATATATATATATATATATATATATATATATATATATATATATATATATTTTACCCAATATCAACACTTTCATCTTTTATTAGTGGACAATCAACTATCCATCATCATTATTCTATATTGTTTTTCTTCGATTGTAACTGGTTAACGAAACAGAATTACAGTTAGCAGCAAGATGGGTTTCTTTTGGGTTTTGGGTCGTTCAACACAACAAAAGAAGGAGGTTTATTTATGTGGTTGTGATGGTTCACGGTTTAAAAGAAAAGAGAGAGAAGAGAGAGAGAAGAGAGAGGTTGGCTCGTGGACTCGTGGTGCTGCAACAGAAAAACAGAAAATTTACAGCAATGATAACAATGAATGATGATGGTGTTTTGGTGAAGGTGATTGGTGATAACAGTTGGCGAAGTGATGAGATTGTAGGGTGGAACACGATGGTGATGATTCAATCGGTTGTAATGAAGTTTGGGTTGTCAACAAATCAAAAAGAAAATACACATGTCGATTAGAAATAGAAAACAAGTAGAAACAGAAATAGAAGGTGGTGGTTGCAGCAGCAACAACTTACAGTGGTGGTTGAGATAGGTCATTGGATGATTACAAACAATGATAACAGAAATCTTGTGATGGTGATCAAGGAAAATATAGTAGGAGGGTTTAGTTTGTGGTGTGGCGTGTGTGATTGTTTATAACTGAAAACTAGAAAGTAAGTGAGGGTTTTCAAGGTGGTGATCATGGTGGTTTTAAGTGGTGAAGATGATGGTTCGTTTGGGAGAGTGAAAGATGGTGAGTACTTTGTTTGAGACTTCTCTGCACCGACTCTCTATTTTTTTTTTTAATTCTTGATTTGCATTAACAGATAACTGTATATATTGAGATTAATCAAATCATTGGGCAGTACATATGAATAGATCGATTTTTGTTTGGGTGTAGACAATTGAGGTCTACTTTTGAAATTAAGGAGACAAGAAGTACCAAAGTTATGTAGTAGGTGAAATAATAAAAAGATATGATGGTTACGTTCAACAGAAATTTGTATGTATTGTGAGTTGAGATTTGCCTTTAACAAGATTACGGCCAGGAAATAAATTTTAATGGTGATGTTAAACAGAATACGTACGTGTTCATGTATATAACCGTATATATATATATATATATATATATATATATATATATATATATATATATATATATATATATATATATATATATATATATATATATATATATATATATATATATCTTTTATACAATAGATAAATATATTAAATACATATATTGAACAATTAGATTTAAAATATAACATTATATATATTCAAGTAATATTCATACATATATATTTCTATATCTATATAAAATAAAATAATAGTATTCATTACATTGTATTTTATATTTCAATTACTATTTTAAATGTATATTTAGATATATACATATTTATTTACATGCAGTTGTTCGTGAATTGTCGTAAATGGTCGAGGTTAAATAAATATATGAAAACAGTTCAAAACTTTCGAGACTCAACATTACAGATTTTACTTATGGTGTCGGAAACATATAAAGATTAAAGTTTAAATTTGATCAGAAATTTCCGGGTCATCACAATTCATCCCCTCGTTCCGACCGACAATCATCCCAGAATAATGGAAGAAGTCAACGAACTTCGTGCTCGAGTAATCAATTTAAAGAATATGGTGCAAAAAGTACCAGCTTCAGCAACATCACCGGCACCAACAGTACCATCAGTAACAGCACCAGTATCATCAACAATCCATGCCTCAACATCTCATTCTGTACCTCGATTATAATCATCATACTACGTATCGTTCTACATCAATTATCTTCGTTCGACATGGAAATTATGTAATCTCTAATGTTTTAGAGATTATATATCCTTGTTCTAACAGTAAATCAAATGAGTCTAAAATCATATTGACTCATTAAAACCATGATTACATCTGAAGAAAATATATATGTATATATATTTTTATAAAGATTGTAATTAAAAATTCTTTCGTACAAACTGTTAATGGTGAAAATATTTTAACGGGTAGGTAATACCCGAGGAATATTTAGATTTCACATTAATAAGTTACAATGTATATTCTTCGAATTGATTCAACGATCATTTACTATCCTACTTACATCCACAGATATACGAATCCGTTCACCACAGAATAACCATTTTCATTCAATTTCATATTTGGATTTTGACCTATCAAAATCCAATAAGTGGCATAATGAAGAAAAACATTGGACAAAATAAAATTTGTTATAAACAAACAATTTAGCAATGAGGAAAAATTTTGTTAAGAATCCACGCTAACAAAATCCTAGCTAACTGTTCCTAGCTAACTGATTACACTTTATATATCGCAATTTTTTTTATTCTCGCAATTTTATTTATCGTCATTTAAATTCTGATATTTATTTTACGCACTTTAAATGTCGGGTCACAAAACGTATTAATTAATTCGAATATTATATATTAAACTAAATATGAATTATTGAATTTCTAACTGCGGACTATTAATTGTGGACTACCAACATTGGACAATTAAAATGAATTAAAATATTAATTATAACATATGAAACTAAACAATTCTTCAAGTTTGCCACTTGATTTCATCTTAAACCTCATTTGTATCTTAACAATTCCAATCTGCGTTCAAACATTTCATAATTCTTGAAAACACTTTAATCGAGAGGATGAACCAACCACACTTCATCTACGGAAGAAAAGATTGATGCATATAGTTATGCACCTGAAAACACTCGGAACCTGAGTAAATGTTTAAAACGTATATGTGCTAACCCTTTGGGAGTTGTTATTACTAAAAATAACTTTGCAAACCCTTTTCAAATTAGCCAATTTTATCACAGCTCCAGTAAGTCAACTTCGAATTTTCATTCGAAACAACCTTATTATAACCTTAATATATATGCGTGCCCTTTTATTGTTATCGAAGAACCTTTTATATTCCACCACATCACCAGCAGACGTCCGAGCAACTTCGTTGCTCCTTGGCTTAAATCTCTCTGACAAATTACAAGATTTATCTATTGAAGCCTTATCATGAAGTCATCTGCACCTTGTAACAAGAATTGCCATATCAATTACCAGAAATCAGCGTTTAATCATCTAAAAACACAATTCTCTTAAAACCACCTCGGATTGATAACCGACGATTCAGAAATGGCTGCATTAAACGCAGAGGAAACAGTAAAATTGTAGATGGCCTAAATGGCCAAGAGTTTGATGATAAAGAATGGAGTGTTGGGAACGCTCGATAGAAAATTTGGTACTAAAAAAAACGGATTGAGCTAACCATGAAGGAGACCGATGACAAATACAAGGCCCTATATTCAAAGAATCCAGATAATTCTGTACCCGATGAAATCTTTAGAGAATTTTTTGTTCCGTACTCATGTTAAATCTTGTAGAAAATCTTTCTTCATCAACCTTCGAACTTAGAAATTCTAAAATATCATCATAAACATCTTCGATATTTCAGAGGATATTTTCATAAATATTCTTGTCCGAAATTATCTATCTCTTCGTGTTTTCTGTATTCCATTATATTGGAAACTCCTGTAAAATCTAAGTATAAATTATGAATGAATTGTGGAGAAGTGGTGGGAATTGAAGCATGGGTTAGTATAATATAATGACGTCCGGCCAACGTGATTATATTACGGTAAGTCATGCTGAGTTTCTAACGGAACGTGATAAAGGATCACAGATCATACCTTTATCATGAACCATGTTACATAACTCTTTCATTCTATTTAACCTCTGAAAATATCAAGAAAATATATTCTTGATAGTTCCATCCTCAGGGATTCTGATAATTTGACAAATCAAATCGTGCTAATACATTCCTTTCTGCTTAGAATACTATAATCATTTGAAACTTCATACTTACGAATTTTGAACCATTACTCGCTTTACTAGAGGTCGAGAAGAGAATAAACAGGCAAAGAACTCTGAAACATAAGGGAAGATATAAAACTCGACAACAATACTGAAATTACAAACCGTGAATATTAATACGAATAACAATATAAAGATACGGTATAATTAAGAACATTATAACCCCAAGGTAATAGTAGAAGTAAACAGATTCCTCTGGTGCGAGGTGAAAAATAAGAATGACAGATACGATAGTCAAAAAAATATCAAGGATTAGAACTGGATTAAGCATTTTCACAATCTTTTGGATGTATGAACTAAGAAAGAAAGTATAGGAATGGTGAAAATAATGGAACGAAAAAAAAATTATAATGGGAATATCAGACAGAGTAATTGAGGCAGATCACTGTATTTAATTATAGAGATCTTAATTTTCTTATTCGTTGAAGAATCTAATCTTTTAGATTTCGAAGATTTCCTCTAAATCCCTTAAATTCCGGAAATCAACCATGACTATGTCACCGGTTAAAACGAACTTGCATTTACTCATTTTTTCTTTTGTGATAACTTCACTTATACTCTTCTTGTAATTGAAGTATTTTATCCATATTACTCAATGATGATACAACTCTATTTATCAACTCATATTCATCATGAAAACATTTTTATTGTTAGCCATGACTACCTTACTCAAATTTCGGGAGGAAATTTCTTTAACGGGAAGGTACTGTGACGACCCAAAAATTTTCGACCAAATTTAAACTTAATCTTTATATGTTTCCAACACGATAAGCAGAGTCTGTAATGTTGAAATCTTAAAAACTTTGAACTGTGTTTAATATATTCATTTGACCTTCGACCATTCTCATTGATTCACGAACCATTAATTGTAAATAAATGTGGCTACATATAAATATAAATATAAATATATGTATTTATATAATAACTTGAAATAATAATATATGATTTAATCGTTAGAACTGAAAGTAGAAAATAAGATACAATATAATTAAATTATTATGAAAATGAATCTATGTATATGTATATATATATATATACATATATATATATATATATATATATATATATATATATATATATATATATATATATATATATATATATATATGTATATATATATATATATATATGTATATATATATATATATATATATATATATGTATATATATATATATATACATATATATATATATATATATATACATATATATATATACATATATATATATATATATATATATATATATAGTATATCAATTATAATTATTTAATAATTGTAATACTCGTTGGACGTTTCGATTATTATTTAGAGAAGTTAAATTCAAACTTATATGACTTTAAAAATAAACGATGATCCAAAAATGAGTGGCGTAAATTATAGGCTTATTAAAATGTATATAGGAGCAAGTTATTAAATTTTAACACTTTTTATATTTTACCCAAAATCGAGCGCGGACAGTTGATTTAATTTTTAAACAGGTAATGACCAATTTTATACCTTAATGACTGAAATAAATAAGGACATTTAATTTAAAAATGGGATTTTTCAGAGGACATTTTATCAGCCACTAATTTAACAACGGAGCACGAATTTCAGTCCGTGAATGAAATAGTAGACGACGGCTAACTTAATCACACCTTTTTTTTTATATTTTATATTATATTATAATTATTAATATATTATTTTTATTACATTATTGTACTAAGTTCTGTTTAATTGATTAATTTGATTACTATTAATGATTGATGATAATTGGATGGAGTGTTTTAATCAATTTAGATTGATTGATGAATACTGTGTAGTTTTGTTTTGTTATTCACATTAAGCCTTATGTAATACTTTATATACATGAGATAGAATTTGTTTTGGAAGAGATGAACCGCTACTACACCACCTTGAATAATCCGTCACTCACTCTTTTTACTTTTATATATTCTTTTCTGTATCCAACAAGACATATTCCACTATCAATCCATATAACCACAATTAATTCATTATCTATCTTTATCTATCTAATTGTATAGATATACATATACACCTACATGAATTATATGAAACCTCATCACCATCAACATAAATCGTCACCTATAGTGACCATCACCGCCAACCATGATCGACCACACCTTGCCATCCATCATGTACAAACCACTCTCATCAACCAAGGACCACCACCATACGAAACCCATCATCACCAAGTCGACATCAAACTGCCGCCCGAATGATCTTATTGTTGCTACTGTTTTGAACACGTCACCACCTCCATGTAACCACCTTCGAAGAACACTCAAAAATCTATCGAAACCCACCAACAATATGTCATACCCCGTCCAAATTTTCCTGAACGAATACAATAACATCTGGTACCATTACGATGAACGGACCTCTATATGCAATGAACGACTCCATGTAATACGAGCAAATGCACAGCGGAAGATTTCTTTCATACCTGAGAATAAACATGCTTTCAAGTGTCAACCAAAAGGCTGATGAGTTCATAAGTTTATCATAAAACAGTAAAATTCAATATTTTGATAGACCACAAGATTTAAATGCTGCATGGTACAAATGGGCCCGAATCCTATACCCACCTGTAATGTACATGCGATATTTTTTAAATACAGCACAGCTTTCTTGTGTACGAAACCATTTTTCATAAATCTTAGTAACCGTACACATATCTCGTGCACAAAATAACATACACATAACATGTGTATAAAATCATTCTCTCGATACATAACATTCATATCAACTGGTGGCAATTATCATGTCCACATAATTCAATGGTGGCAATTATCATGTCCACATAATTCAATAATGGCAATTATCATGTCCACATAATTCAATGGTGGCAATTATCATGTCCACATAATTCAATAATAATCTGCAGAACTTATGTCTGCATAATAATTCATTCGAGGAATGTTTTGCTTGTGTCTATCTCGTCAAACATTTATAAAAGCATTTCATGTATTCGCAGTCCAAAATATATTTCAAAAGCATTTAATAAAGAAGTTGTAAAAACAGCGCATGTATTCTCAGTCCCAAAAATGTAAAGAGTAAAAAGGAATAAATGAAACTCACCATAATGTATTTTGTAGTAAAAATACATATAACGACATTGAACAAGTATAGGGTTGATCTCGGATTCACGAACCTATATCATTTGTATATTTATTAATATACTTAATTGTAATCGAACAAATATATATATGTATTATATATTTCTTATTTATTTTAGTAATACATTTGTTATTTCCCATGTTATATATATGTTATTTTTATATTAAAGATAGTAAATTAGATATACTTGTAATATATGTAATAATTTTAAATAATTTTTGCCGTAATAAAAATAATAATACTATTAGTAATTTTAGTAATAATAATTAATGATAATAATAATAATAATAATAATAATGTTAAAAATAATAATAATGATAGTAATAATAATAATGTTCATAATAATAATAATAATAATAATAATAATAATAATAATAATAATAATAATAATAATAATAATAATAATAATAATAATAATAATAATAATAATAATAATAATAATAATAATAATAATAATAATAATAATAATAATAATAATAATAATAATAATAATAATAAAAATAAAAATAATAAAAATGAAGATAAACTACCTTTGGAGAGTTAAAAGGCTTTTCCCAAAAATTAAATGCCCCAGACCGGCTTGAACTCATGACCTCTCATTAACACAATACAACTACTAACCATTGATCTACCCCGTCGTTTTTGAAATTAATCCCTAGCTTAATTCTTTTAACATGATGATACTTGAAGCCCAAAGCAAAAAGAAATAACAGTCTAATTTAATATGGCCCAAGAAGCATCAAGAGTCCAACCCAATTCAAAGCAATTACTTGGGTTGGATTTATATCAAAAATTTTCGAACGGAAGTTGGAAGAAAAAACAGAAAAAAATTCTCGTACAATATATATCATAATTAACAGAACGTTCCACCATCACCTTCATCATTCATGTATCACCGTTCACGATCATCATCATAACATCTAACATCATCATCAAGCTTCATAACTCTCGATCATCATTAATAATATCTTCATCATCTCTCATAATCGTGCATCATCTTCTTTATTGTGTATTATCATCATTCTTCTTGTCACCATCATATGATTATCATCATTCAATCATCGTTAAACATCTTCGTTTTCTTTGTTATAAACGTATACTAACAAGTCTCGATGGTAGTTGTAGGTTGTGTGTTGATCGTAATAGTAACACAAGTGGGTTGGGTTAGACCTTCACGATAGAAAACCACAACCGAAATAAACAGCAGCGATAAGATGGGGTTTTAGGATGATGGCCTTCAGTTGATCATGGTCTGAACAGTAATCGAAGCACTTTAGATAACGGGCTGCAGCAGTACTCGAATAGTAGTAAACCGAACAAATTAACAAGAACCATTCAACTATGATGATGGTGGTAACCGTAACAGAAATACAGAAGACGAGTATTAAAAGTAACAGTAGCAGTTATCGAAGTGTGTGTGTGTGGGTCTGTTGTACGGAACAGGAACAGAATTAAAGAGCATTTGTAACTAGGATGGTTCGAGTATATAGCTGTCGAATAGCAGTAGTTCAAGTAGCAAGCAGGTAGCAGCTTTAGAGAAATAAAGAGGTGTTCAGTTTCGTGGATATCGATCAACTTGAGAGTGTGGGTTTATTGTGGGTCTTCGGTTCTTAACAGAAACATAAATATATGCATCAATGAAAAGTCGCAGGTGATGAGGTTCTAATGGTAATCGATGGTCAAGTTGAGGGGATGTCATCGAGCAGCAGTAGGGTATCGAAGATGTTAGTGTTCGAATAGAAAAACACGAATAGTAATAGTAATAAGTAGCACGATGGTGTTGGTTGTCCTTTATCGAGTAGTATAACAACAAAAAGGGTTTTGGTGATGGTATGTGGGTTAAGACTGAATAGTAGGAGTAAAGGTCTTGTGGTGGTGGTTTAGGTGGAAGGTGGTGCTTCGGTTATAATTATATTCGAAGGTGGTGGTGATGAATAACAAAAAACGGGCAGTAAGTTGCTTGACTCATCGAATAGTAGAAAAAGAAGCAAGTGTTTTATGATGGTGTTTGGTTTCCAAGGAAATGAGTATAAATAGAAACGTAGCAACTTTATGGTGATGTTCCGGTGACTTTTTAACAGAAAACATAAGTGGGTATTGTAGGTTTGCGAAAGTGATGGCAATTGTTTAAGATAAAAACGAAAGTAGAGTTAATAATGGAGATCGAATAGCATATATATGTGGTAGGTTTGGTTGAATTTCTCCATGTTCTGTTGTATGTATGTATATGTATATATTATTAAAACTTAGGTGATGATTGCAATTAAAAATAGTAACAGGCATGATAAGATTCGTTTGCTATCAAAGAAAATAAAACAAACACATGACAAGTGGAGTTGGAGTGGGTTACCGCAAAAGAAGGAAACAAAAATTTAAAATAAGAAACAGTAAACCCAAATTAATCAAAACTAGAATAGTGTAGCAGCCATCGTTTTGTATTATATTACTGACAGTTTTCTTGGAGTGCTAAACCGTACTCCATTGTTAATCAGCGATGGATAAAAGTCTTTTAGAAAAATTTCATATTTTTAAATTAACTATATTTATTTATTTTGGTCATTATGGTATAAAATTTGGTCATTTAATATTAAATAAAAATTACGTCAACTGTCACTCTCATTTATGGGTGAAATATAAAAAGTGTTGAAATTTATTAACTAAGTCCTAAATATAATTTTAGTAAGCCTAAAATTTATAGAACTCATTTTCGTATCACCGTTTATTTTAAAATTACAATAGTTCGAATTTAACTTGCTTAATATCAATCGAAATATTAAATGAGCATTATAATTATTTAATATTTATTTTTAATATACTTTATTTATATATAGAGATATATTTTAAATAATAATTATTATAATATTCTATTTTTATTTTATTAATTTTTAATAACAATAACATATAATATTTCAAATTATTATTTATATATACCTACACACATATCTATTTACATTTAATTGTTCGTGAATCATCGTGAAAAGTCGAAGGGTAATTGAATATATGAAATAGTTCAAAATTTCTGAGACTCAACATTACAAACTTTGCTTATCGTGTCGAATTTATAATGAGATTAAGTTTAAATTTGGTCAGAAATTTCCGGGTCGTCACAGTACCTACCCGTTAAAAAAAATTTCGTCCCGAAATTTGAGTGGGATCATCATGGTTAACAATAAGAATGTTTTCATGACTCATACAAGCTGGAATTTTAGAGTTTTATCATTATTGATTAATATAGATAAAACGATTCGATTATGTGAAGCGTACGAGTGAAGCTATCACAAAAGAGTGAAAAGTTTCGTCTTAACTTTTGACGTAGTCATGGTGGATTTAGAAAATAAGGTGCGTCTTAACTTTTAACGTTGTCTTGATTGAATTCCGGAATTCAAGGAATATAAAGAAAGTCTTCGAAATCTAAAAGATTTGATTCTTCGGCGAAGAAGAAAATTAAGATCTCTATAATTAAATACGGTGATCTATCTCGATTACTCTGTCTGATGTTTTCATTATAAATTAAGCTCTTCCGTTCCATTATTCTCACCATTCCTATGCTTTCTTTCTTAGTTCATACATCCAAAAGATTGTGAAATGGCTTAATCCAGTTCTGATCCTTGTCCTTATCCTAATTATCGCCACAATCATTCTCCTTTTCCAACTTCCACCGGAGGAATCTATTTTCTTCTACTTCGCCCTTGGGGTTATCGTGTTTTTAATTCTCCCGTGTCTTTATGTTGTGATAAACATTGACATACAGGGTTTGTTGTAGTGACCCGAACTTTTCCATGTTTATATATATTAATTGAGATTGATATTTACATGATTAAATGTTTCCAACATGTTAAGCAATCAAACTTGTTAAGACTTGATTAATTGAAATATGTTTCATATAGACAATTGACCACCCAAGTTGATCGGTGATTCACGAACGTTAAAACTTGTAAAAACTATATGATGACATATATATGGATATATATATATATATAGTTAACATGATACTATGATAAGAAAACATATCATAAAGTATATTAACAATGAACTACATATGTAAAAACAAGACTACTAACTTAATGATTTTTAAACGAGACATATATGTAACGATTATCGTTGTAAAGACATTTAATGTATATATATCATATTAAGAGATATTCATACATGATAATATCATGATAATATAATAATTTAAAATCTCATTTGATATTATAAACATTGGGTTAACAACATTTAACAAGATCGTTAACCTAAAGGTTTCAAAACAACACTTACATGTAACGACTAACGATGACTTAACGACTCAGTTAAAATGTATATACATGTAGTGTTTTAATATGTATTTATACACTTTTGAAAGACTTCAATACACTTATCAAAATACTTCTACTTAACAAAAATTCTTACAATTACATCCTCGTTCAGTTTCATCAACAATTCTACTCGTATGCACCCGTATTCGTACTCGTACAATACACAGCTTTTAGATGTATGTACTATTGGTATATACACTCCAATGATCAGCTCTTAGCAGCCCATGTGAGTCACCTAACACATGTGGGAACCATCATTTGGCAACTAGCATGAAATATCTCATAAAATTACAAAAATATGAGTAATCATTCATGACTTATTTACATGAAAACAAAATTACATATCCTTTATATCTAATCCATACACCAACGACCAAAAACACCTACAAACACTTTCATTCTTCAATTTTCTTCTTCTAATTGATCTCTCTCAAGTTCTATCTTCAAGTTCTAAGTGTTCTTCATAAATTCCAAAAGTTCTAGTTTCATAAAATCAAGAATACTTTCAAGTTTGCTAGCTCACTTCCAATCTTGTAAGGTGATCATCCAACCTCAAGAAATCTTTGTTTCTTACAGTAGGTTATCATTCTAATACAAGGTAATAATCATATTCAAACTTTGGTTCAATTTCTATAACTATAACAATCTTATTTCTAGTGATGATCTTACTTGAACTTGTTTTCGTGTCATGATTCTGCTTCAAGAACTTCGAGCCATCCAAGGATCCATTGAAGCTAGATCCAATTTTCTCTTTTCCAGTAGGTTTATCCAAGGAAATTAAGGTAGTAATGATGTTCATAACATCATTCGATTCATACATATAAAGCTATCTTATTCGAAGGTTTAAACTTGTAATCACTAGAACATAGTTTAGTTAATTCTAAACTTGTTCGCAAACAAAAGTTAATCCTTCTAACTTGACTTTTAAAATCAACTAAACACATGTTCTATATCTATATGATATGCTAACTTAATGATTTAAAACCTGGAAACACGAAAAACACCGTAAAACCGGATTTACGCCGTCGTAGTAACACCGCGGGCTGTTTTGGGTTAGTTAATTAAAAACTATGATAAACTTTGATTTAAAAGTTGTTATTCTGATAAAATTATTTTTATTATGAACATGAAACTATATCCAAAAATTATGGTTAAACTCAAAGTGGAAGTATGTTTTCTAAAATGGTCATCTAGACGTCGTTCTTTCGACTGAAATGACTACCTTTACAAAAACGACTTGTAACTTATTTTTCCGACTATAAACCTATACTTTTTCTGTTTAGATTCATAAAATAGAGTTCAATATGAAATCATAGCAATTTGATTCACTCAAAACGGATTTAAAATGAAGAAGTTATGGGTAAAACAAGATTGGATAATTTTTCTCATTTTAGCTACGTGAAAATTGGTAACAAATCTATTCCAACCATAACTTAATCAACTTGTATTGTATATTATGTAATCTTGAGATACCATAGAAACGTATACAATGTTTCGACCTATCATGTCGACACATCTATATATATTTCGGAACAACCATAGACACTCTATATGTGAATGTTGGAGTTAGCTATACAGGGTTGAGGTTGATTCCAAAATATATATAGTTTGAGTTGTGATCAATACTGAGATACGTATACACTGGGTCGTGGATTGATTCAAGATAATATTTATCAATTTATTTCTGTACATCTAACTGTGGACAACTAGTTGTAGTTTACTAACGAGGACAGCTGACTTAATAAACTTAAAACATCAAAATATATTAAAAGTGTTGTAAATATATTTTGAACATACTTTGATATATATGTATATATTGTTATAGGTTCGTGAATCAACCAGTGGCCAAGTCTTACTTCCCGACGAAGTAAAAATCTGTGAAAGTGAGTTATAGTCCCACTTTTAAAATCTAATATTTTTGGGATGAGAATACATGCAGGTTTTATAAATGATTTACAAAATAGACACAAGTACGTGAAACTACATTCTATGGTTGAATTATCGAAATCGAATATGCCCCTTTTTATTAAGTCTGGTAATCTAAGAATTAGGGAACAGACACCCTAATTGACGCGAATCCTAAAGATAGATCTATTGGGCCTAACAAACCCCATCCAAAGTACCGGATGCTTTAGTACTTCGAAATTTATATCATATCCGAAGGGTGTCCCGGAATGATGGGGATATTCTTATATATGCATCTTGTTATTGTCGGTTACCAGGTGTTCACCATATGAATGATTTTTATCTCTATGTATGGGATGTGTATTGAAATATGAAATCTTGTGGTCTATTGTTACGATTTGATATATATAGGTTAAACCTATAACTCACCAACATTTTTGTTGACGTTTAAAGCATGTTTATTCTCAGGTGAATACTAAGAGCTTCCGCTGTTGCATACTAAAATAAGGACAAGATTTGGAGTCCATGTTTGTATGATATTGTGTAAAAACTGCATTCAAGAAACTGATTTCGATGTAACATATTTGTATTGTAAACCATTATGTAATGGTCGTGTGTAAACAGGATATTTTAGATTATCATTATTTGATAATCTACGTAAAGCTTTTTAAACCTTTATTTATGAAATAAAGGTTATGGTTTGTTTTAAAAATGAATGCAGTCTTTGCAAAACGTCTCATATAGAGGTCAAAACCTCGCAACGAAATCAATTAATATGGAACGTTTTTAATCAATAAGAACGGGACATTTCAGTTGGTATCCGAGCGTTGGTCTTAGAGAACCAGAAAATTTGCATTAGTGTGTCTTATCGAGTTTGTTAGGATGCATTAGTGAGTCTGGACTTCGACCGTGTTTTCTTTAAAAATGATTGCTTAACATTTTTGTTGGAAACTATATATTTTTAACATATGAATATTATGTGATATATTAATCTCTTAACGTGTTTGATATTATGTGATAGATGTCTACCTCTAGAACAAGTCACATTGACTCACCTAATAATAATGAAGAGTCAAATGTAAATTGGAATGATTTGTGGACTGATTCACAAGTTCCCGAAGAGGAACCGGAAGAAGAGTCGGAACCGGAAGAAGAATCGGAACCGGAAGAAGAATCGGAACCGGATGAAGAAATAGAACCGGTGGGGGAAATAATAAAACGGTTAAGTAAAAGAAAATCCTCAACCAACCGACCAAAGTTAATTATGGTCAATGGTGTTTCCGCCAAGGAAGCAAAATATTGGGAGGATTACCAATTCTCCGATGAATCGGATTCCGACGAGAATTCCGATGATGTTATAGAAATTACCCCAACTGAATTTAAAAAGGCAAAAGAAAATAATAAGGGAAAGGGCATAAAAATAGAGAAATCTAATTCCAACCCCGATGAACTTTATATGTATCGTCAACCCCCGAAGTCCTTAAGTTGTAACAATGACCCGGGAACCTCTAAACCACCAGGTTTTTCTAAACCAATGTGGACAACGACGGCTCGTATTAGGGGAACATCATATATACCTAGAAACTTGGCAAAACGAACCAAAACCGAAGAAGAAGAAACGAGCGAGTCGGAATAAGATAGTTGTATTCGTGTGGTGTAATATATGTAATATAGTGTTCTTATGCTTTATGATATATGTAAAAATTGCTTGTATTAATAAGTATTTTTTTATGAAACTAACTCTTGTCTATTTTACAGTTTAAAAACACAAAATGGATAGACAACCCAATATTTTAAGAGACCTACCCGGAGACATGATTGATGAAATCTTGTCTATAGTCGGCCAGAATTCTTCGGCACAACTATTTAAGGCGAGATCAGTTTGTAAGACATTCGAAGAACGTTCCAAGAATGTCTTGGTTTATAAGAGACTTTCATTTGAAAGATGGGGGATATCACATTGGGAAACCCATAAGTTACGATGTGTTTACTTTGACGCATATATTGCGGGGAACCCAAATGCTATTTTACGCAACGGGTTAAGAAATTATTTTGACTCAATATATCCGAATATTGGACTTCGTGATTTAGAAAAAGCGGCTAACATGCAACATAAAGAAGCATGTTATGCTTACGGATTAGTAATGTTCGCTTCTCACCAAAGTGAGAACAAGAACATCGGGCTACAACTATTAAACAAAACGTTTCCACAAGTGACGGAGTCGGTAATTGGGGTAAGAAATGAGGTTTTTAGATTATTACGGGACTGTTGGACATTACGTAACCCTCATCCCTTTGATGACGTTACAACACGCTGTCTTATCAACGGCCATAACGGTTATGTTGCACAAGACCAAGGATGGGAAGTAGTCCTAGTAAAACCATAATGCATGACTTGTTTCTGGACGTATGAATTACGTGTCTTTATTGCCTTTGCTGAACGACTTGTGTACTAGCTAGAATTGTCTTCACAACTATCTTGTATCAAAGTTATTGTGTGCTATATTTCATGCTTTATGTAAAATAAGCAGTATTGTAAGTTTGTAAAATATTGTATAAAAGTTTGAACGCGAAATATTATTACAATCAGTTTTTCATATAGAATTGTAGTAGTTGAATTGTATATTAGCTACTAAGTATGAACTTAACGGGTAGGTACTACCCGAATTTAAACTTATAAAACGCTAATATGAAGAAAAAGCTTTTATAAATGAGTTCATATTATGCTACGAAATACTATTAACTACTCTTAATATTCTGTATGATTAACTTGTTCCATTTAACTATTTTGAAGGAAATGGCACCGACTACTCGACACACCGTGAATATGAATGAAGAGGAATTCCGTACTTTTCTAGCTTCAAACATAGCCGCAGTACAGGCTGCGCTACATACCAACAATAACCTTGGATCTAGCAGTACAGGAAATCGTGTAGGATGCACCTACAAAGAATTCACTGCCTGCAAACCTTTGGAATTTGATGGAACCGAAGGACTGATCGGATTGAAACGGTGGACCGAGAAGGTTGAATCGGTGTTTGCCATAAGTAAGTGTACTGAAGAGGACAAAGTGAAGTACGCTACGCATACCTTCACAGGTTCTGCGTTAACATGGTGGAATACCTATCTAGAGCAAGTGGGACAAGATGATGCGTACGCACTACCGTGGTCAGCATTCAAGCACTTGATGAACGAGAAGTACCGTCCCAGAACCGAGGTCAATAAGCTCAAGACGGAACTTAGAGGGTTACGAACCCAAGGATTTGATATTACCACGTACGAAAGACGATTCACATAATTGTGCCTATTGTGTCCGGGAGCATTCGAAGATGAGGAAGAGAAGATCGACGCATTTGTGAAAGGATTACCGGAAAGAATCCAAGAAGATATAAGTTCACACGAGCCCGCCTCCATACAACAGGCATGTAGAATGGCTCACAAACTAGTGAACCAGATTGAAGAAAGAATTAAAGAACAGACTGCTGAAGAGGCCAATGTGAAGCAAGTCAAAAGAAAGTGGGAGGAAAACGGTGATAAGAATCACCAATACAACAACAACAGCAATTACAACAATAATCACAACAATTATCCCAACAATCGCAACATCAATCGCAACTACAACAAACGGCCCAACAACAACAACAACAACAACAGCAACTACAACAATCATCCCAACAACAATAATAACCGCAACAACAACAACAACAATCAGAAGCAGCTATGCCAAAGGTGTGAAAAGAATCACTCGGGGTTCTGCACCAAATTTTGCAACAAGTGTAAAAGAAATGGTCATAGCGCGGTGAAGTGTGAGGTCTACGGACCAGGGGTTAATAGAACGAAAGGAACAAATGGTGTCGGAACGAGTAATGGCGGAGCAAGTAGTGTCGGAACGAGTAATGGCGGAGCAAGTTATGCCAATTTAGTTTGTTATAAATGTGGAAAACCAGGCCACATTATTAGAAATTGCCCGAACCAGGAGAACACGAATGGACAAGGCCGTGGAAGAGTTTTCAATATTAATGCGGTAGAGGCACAGGAAGACCCGGAGCTTGTTACGGGTACGTTTCTTATTGACAATAAATCTGCTTACGTTTTATTTGATTCGGGTGCGGATAGAAGCTATATGAGTAGAGATTTTTGTGCTAAATTAAGTTGTCCATTGACGCCTTTGGATAGTAAATTTTTACTCGAATTAGCAAATGGTAAATTAATTTCAGCAGATAATATATGTCGGAATCGAGAAATTAAACTGGTTAGCGAAACATTTAAGATTGATTTGATACCAGTAGAGTTAGGGAGTTTTGATGTGATAATCGGTATGGACTGGTTGAAAGAAGTGAAAGCGGAGATCGTTTGTTACAAAAATGCAATTCGCATTATACGAGAAAAAGGAAAACCCTTAATGGTGTACGGAGAAAAGGGCAACACGAAGCTACATCTTATTAGTAATTTGAAGGCACAAAAACTAATAAGAAAAGGTTGCTATGCTATTCTAGCACACGTCGAGAAAGTACAAACTGAAGAAAAGAGCATCAATGATGTTCCCATTGCAAAAGAATTTCCCGATGTATTTCCGAAAGAATTACCGGGATTACCCCCACATCGATCCGTTGAATTTCAAATAGATCTTGTACCAGGAGCTGCACCAATAGCTCGTGCTCCTTACAGACTCGCACCCAGCGAGATGAAAGAACTGCAAAGCCAATTACAAGAACTTTTAGAGCGTGGTTTCATTCGACCAAGCACATCACTGTGGGGAGCTCCTGTTTTGTTTGTCAAGAAGAAAGATGGTACATTCAGGTTGTGTATCGACTACCGAGAGTTGAACAAACTTACCATCAAGAACCGCTACCCACTACCGAGAATCGACGACTTATTTGATCAACTACAAGGCTCGTCTGTTTATTCAAAGATTGACTTACGTTCCGGGTATCATCAAATGCGGGTGAAAGAAGATGATATTCCAAAGACTGCTTTCAGAACACGTTACGGTCATTACTAGTTTATGGTCATGCCGTTTGGTTTAACTAATGCACCAGCTGTGTTCATGGACCTTATGAACCGAGTGTGTGGACCATACCTTGACAAGTTTGTCATTGTTTTCATTGATGACATACTTATTTACTCAAAGAATGACCAAGAACACGGTGAACATTTGAGAAAGGTGTTAGAAGTATTGAGGAAGGAAGAATTGTACGCTAAGTTTTCAAAGTGTGCATTTTGGTTGGAAGAAGTTCAATTCCTCGGTCACATAGTGAACAAAGAAGGTATTAAGGTGGATCCGGCAAAGATAGAAACTGTTGAAAAGTGGGAAACCCCGAAAACTCTGAAACACATACGCCAGTTTTTAGGACTAGCTGGTTACTACAGAAGGTTCATCCAAGACTTTTCCAGAATAGCAAAACCCTTGACTGCATTAACGCATAAAGGGAAGAAATTTGAATGGAATGATGAACAAGAGAAAGCGTTTCAGTTATTGAAGAAAAAGCTAACTACGGCACCTATATTGTCATTGCCTGAAGGGAATGATGATTTTGTGATTTATTGTGATGCATCAAAGCAAGGTCTCGGTTGTGTATTAATGCAACAAACGAAGGTGATTGCTTATGCGTCTAGACAATTGAAGATTCACGAACAAAATTATACGACGCATGATTTGGAATTAGGCGCGGTTGTTTTTGCATTAAAGACTTGGAGGCACTACTTATATGAGGTCAAAAGTATTATATATACCGACCACAAAAGTCTTCAACACATATTTAATCAGAAACAACTGAATATGAGGCAGCGTAGGTGGATTGAATTATTGAATGATTATGACTTTGAGATTCGTTACCACCCGGGGAAGGCAAATGTGGTAGCCGATGCCTTGAGCAGGAAGGACAGAGAACCCATTCGAGTAAAATCTATGAATATAATGATTCATAATAACATTACTACTCAAATAAAGGAGGCGCAACAAGGAGTTTTAAAAGAGGGAAATTTAAAGGATGAAATACCCAAAGGATCGGAGAAGCATCTTAATATTCGGGAAGACGGAACCCGGTATAGGGCTGAAAGGATTTGGGTACCAAAATTTGGAGATATGAGAGAAATGGTACTTAGAGAAGCTCATAAAACCAGATACTCAATACATCCTGGAACGGGGAAGATGTACAAGGATCTCAAGAAATATTTTTGGTGGCCGGGTATGAAAGCCGATGTTGCTAAATACGTAGGAGAATGTTTGACGTGTTCTAAGGTCAAAGCTGAGCATCAGAAACCATCAGGTCTACTTCAACAACCCGAAATCCCGAAATGGAAATGGGAAAACATTACCATGGATTTCATCACTAAATTGCCAAGGACTGCAAGTGGTTTTGATACTATTTGGGTAATAGTTGATCGTCTCACCAAATCAGCACACTTTCTACCAATAAGAGAAGATGACAAGATGGAGAAGTTAGCACGACTGTATTTGAAGGAAGTCGTCTCCAGACATGGAATACCAATCTCTATTATCTCTGATAGGGATGGAAGATTTATTTCAAGATTCTGGCAGACATTACAGCAAGCATTAGGAACTCGTCTAGACATGAGTACTGCCTATCATCCACAAACTGATGGGTAGAGCGAAAGGACGATACAAACGCTTGAAGACATGCTACGAGCATGTGTTATTGATTTCGGAAACAGTTGGGATCGACATCTACCGTTAGCAGAATTTTCCTACAACAACAGCTACCATTCAAGCATTGAGATGGCGCCGTTTGAAGCACTTTATGGTAGAAAGTGCAGGTCTCTGATTTGTTGGAGTGAAGTGGGGGATAGACAGATTACAGGTCCGGAGATTATACAAGAAACTACCGAGAAGATCATCCAAATTCAACAACGGTTGAAAACCGCCCAAAGTCGACAAAAGATCTACGCTGACATTAAAAGAAAAGATATAGAATTTGAAATTGGAGAGATGGTCATGCTTAAAGTTGCACCTTGGAAAGGCGTTGTTCGATTTGGTAAACGAGGGAAATTAAATCCAAGGTATATTGGACCATTCAAGATTATTGATCGTGTCGGACCAGTAGCTTACCGACTAGAGTTACCTCAACAACTCGCGGCTGTACATAACACTTTCCACGTCTCGAATTTAAAGAAATGTTTTGCTAAAGAAGATCTCACTATTCCGTTAGATGAAATCCAAATCAACGAAAAACTTCAATTCATCGAAGAACCCGTCGAAATAATGGATCGTGAGGTTAAAAGACTTAAGCAAAACAAGATACCAATTGTTAAGGTTCGATGGAATGCTCGTAGAGGACCCGAGTTCACCTGGGAGCATGAAGATCAGATGAAGAAGAAATACCCGCATCTATTTCCAGAAGATTCGTCAACACCTACAACAGCTTAAAATTTCAGGACGAAATTTATTTAACGGGTAGGTACTGTAGTGACCCGAACTTTTCCATGTTTATATATATTAATTGAGATTGATATTTACATGATTAAATGTTTCCATCATGTTAAGCAATCAAACTTGTTAAGACTTGATTAATTGAAATATGTTTCATATAGACAATTGACCACCCAAGTTGATCGGTGATTCACGAACGTTAAAACTTGTAAAAACTATATGATGACATATATATGGATATATATATATATATAGTTAACATGATACTATGATAAGAAAACATATCATAAAGTATATTAACAATGAACTACATATGTAAAAACAAGACTACTAACTTAATGATTTTTAAACGAGACATATATGTAACGATTATCGTTGTAAAGACATTTAATGTATATATATCATATTAAGAGATATTCATACATGATAATATCATGATAATATAATAATTTAAAATCTCATTTGATATTATAAACATTGGGTTAACAACATTTAACAAGATCGTTAACCTAAAGGTTTCAAAACAACACTTACATGTAACGACTAACGATGACTTAACGACTCAGTTAAAATGTATATACATGTAGTGTTTTAATATGTATTTATACACTTTTGAAAGACTTCAATACACTTATCAAAATACTTCTACTTAACAAAAATTCTTACAATTACATCCTCGTTCAGTTTCATCAACAATTCTACTCGTATGCACCCGTATTCGTACTCGTACAATACACAGCTTTTAGATGTATGTACTATTGGTATATACACTCCAATGATCAGCTCTTAGAAGCCCATGTGAGTCACCTAACACATGTGGGAACCATCATTTGGCAACTAGCATGAAATATCTCATAAAATTACAAAAATATGAGTAATCATTCATGACTTATTTACATGAAAACAAAATTACATATCCTTTATATCTAATCCATACACCAACGACCAAAAACACCTACAAACACTTTCATTCTTCAATTTTCTTCATCTAATTGATCTCTCTCAAGTTCTATCTTCAAGTTCTAAGTGTTCTTCATAAATTCCAAAAGTTCTAGTTTCATAAAATCAAGAATACTTTCAAGTTTGCTAGCTCACTTCCAATCTTGTAAGGTGATCATCCAACCTCAAGAAATCTTTGTTTCTTACAGTAGGTTATCATTCTAATACAAGGTAATAATCATATTCAAACTTTGGTTCAATTTCTATAACTATAACAATCTTATTTCAAGTGATGATCTTACTTGAACTTGTTTTCGTGTCATGATTCTGCTTCAAGAACTTCGAGCCATCCAAGGATCCATTGAAGCTAGATCCAATTTTCTCTTTTCCAGTAGGTTTATCCAAGGAAATTAAGGTAGTAATGATGTTCATAACATCATTCGATTCATACATATAAAGCTATCTTATTCGAAGGTTTAAACTTGTAATCACTAGAACATAGTTTAGTTAATTCTAAACTTGTTCGCAAACAAAAGTTAATCCTTCTAACTTGACTTTTAAAATCAACTAAACACATGTTCTATATCTATATGATATGCTAACTTAATGATTTAAAACCTGGAAACACGAAAAACACCGTAAAACCGGATTTACGCCGTCGTAGTAACACCGCGGGCTGTTTTGGGTTAGTTAATTAAAAACTATGATAAACTTTGATTTAAAAGTTGTTATTCTGAGAAAATGATTTTTATTATGAACATGAAACTATATCCAAAAATTATGGTTAAACTCAAAGTGGAAGTATGTTTTCTAAAATGGTCATCTAGACGTCGTTCTTTCGACTGAAATGACTACCTTTACAAAAACGACTTGTAACTTATTTTTCCGACTATAAACCTATACTTTTTCTGTTTAGATTCATAAAATAGAGTTCAATATGAAATCATAGCAATTTGATTCACTCAAAGCGGATTTAAAATGAAGAAGTTATGGGTAAAACAAGATTGGATAATTTTTCTCATTTTAGCTACGTGAAAATTGGTAACAAATCTATTCCAACCATAACTTAATCAACTTGTATTGTATATTATGTAATCTTGAGATACCATAGACACGTATACAATGTTTCGACCTATCATGTCGACACATCTATATATATTTCGGAACAACCATAGACACTCTATATGTGAATGTTGGAGTTAGCTATACAGGGTTGAGGTTGATTCCAAAATATATATAGTTTGAGTTGTGATCAATACTGAGATACGTATACACTGGGTCGTGGATTGATTCAAGATAATATTTATCGATTTATTTCTGTACATCTAACTGTGGACAACTAGTTGTAGTTTACTAACGAGGACAGCTGACTTAATAAACTTAAAACATCAAAATATATTAAAAGTGTTGTAAATATATTTTGAACATACTTTGATATATATGTATATATTGTTATAGGTTCGTGAATCAACCAGTGGCCAAGTCTTACTTCCCGATGAAGTAAAAATCTGTGAAAGTGAGTTATAGTCCCACTTTTAAAATCTAATATTTTTGGGATGAGAATACATGCAGGTTTTATAAATGATTTACAAAATAGACACAAGTACGTGAAACTACATTCTATGGTTGAATTATCGAAATCGAATATGCCCCTTTTTATTAAGTCTGGTAATCTAAGAATTAGGGAACAGACACCCTAATTGACGCGAATCCTAAAGATAGATCTATTGGGCCTAACAAACCCCATCCAAAGTACCGGATGCTTTAGTACTTCGAAATTTATATCATATCCGAAGGGTGTCCCGGAATGATGGGGATATTCTTATATATGCATCTTATTATTGTCGGTTACCAGGTGTTCACCATATGAATGATTTTTATCTCTATGTATGGGATGTGTATTGAAATATGAAATCTTGTGGTCTATTGTTACGATTTGATATATATAGGTTAAACCTATAACTCACCAACATTTTTGTTGACGTTTAAAGCATGTTTATTCTCAGGTGAATACTAAGAGCTTCCGCTGTTGCATACTAAAATAAGGACAAGATTTGGAGTCCATGTTTGTATGATATTGTGTAAAAACTGCATTCAAGAAACTGATTTCGATGTAACATATTTGTATTGTAAACCATTATGTAATGGTCGTGTGTAAACAGGATATTTTAGATTATCATTATTTGATAATCTACGTAAAGCTTTTTAAACCTTTATTTATGAAATAAAGGTTATGGTTTGTTTTAAAAATGAATGCAGTCTTTGCAAAACGTCTCATATAGAGGTCAAAACCTCGCAACGAAATCAATTAATATGGAACGTTTTTAATCAATAAGAACGGGACATTTCATTTGTAACTTACGTGTTGTTATCGGGCTTTATATCCTCCTTTATATTTCGGAGCTCTATGCTTTTGTTTTCTCTTCCCTACTTTAAGTCAAGCGAATAATGATCCAGAATTCATAGATATGAATTTCGAAATGAACATAGTTAATGTTCTAAGAAAGAAATGTTAATAGCACGATCTTGATTCGACAAATTACCAGAATATTCGGGAAAGATAGAACTATCAAGAAAATATGTTCTTGATATGTTTATATATCAGATAAAATGTAAGAGTCGTGTAACATGGCACATGATGACGTTATAATTTGTGAATAATCATGTTCCATTTAGAAACTCAGCATGACTTACTGTAATATAATCACGTTGATCAAGTGTCATTATATTATACTAACTCATGCATCAGTTCCCAACATTACTTCAATAACATTCATATTTTAAGCTTGAAAGTTTACAGAATATAGAAACTAACAGTTTCTATATGATGTAACACTGATAGCACGAAGAGATTAATGATTTCAGATAAGAATAGTTATGAAAATATCTTCAGAAATATGGAGGATATTTATAATGAAAGATATCTTGAAATTTCTAATATCGAAGGATGATGAAGAAAATTTGTCCGCAAGAGTTTGGAGGCAGAAGCAAGGTATTCGCTAAAGATTTCATCAGAAACAGAATCATCAGGATTCTTAATGTACAAGTTTAGTCCTTGTGATTTCTTCAGAGACTCCTTCGTAGTTTGCTCAATCAATTTTTCAGTTTCAAACTTTTTCTGAGCTTTGCCAACATACAATTATTTATCATCAACTTTTGGCTGTTGAGGTCGTTTATAGTTTTTGTTGCTTCATTCAACTTTTCAAAATTCAGAGCATTAATTCGCAGACTAGGTGCTTTTCAGAATTTCAGAATGGAAGATCATAGTTCTAAGAGATAAATGTTATATGGATACATATAACTATTGATGTGGAAACGTTGCGAGACTTAAAATACAGATTTGCTGATTCCCGGTAATTGGTATGGCAATTCTTGTTACAAGATGCGGATGAGTACATGATGAGACTTCAATAGATAAATATAGTGATTTGTCGGAGAGATTTAAGCCAAGGAGCAACGAGGTTGCTGGTACGTCTGCTGGTAATATGATGGAATATAAAAGAATTATCTGGTATCAAAAGGGTAATCGTATATATCAGGATTATAGTAAGACTACTTCGAATGAAAGTCAAAGTTGACTTACTGGAGATGTGACAAATTTGGCTAATTTGAAAAGAAATTGCAAAGTTATTTTCGGTAATAACAACGCCAAAGGAGCTAGCACAGATACGTTTTAAACGCTTACTCAGGTTCCGAGTGTTTTTCAGTGCATAACTATATGCATAATCTTTCTTCTTGTAGACGATTGAGGTGTTTTCGAGAATTACGAAAGGTTTGAACGCAAATTTTAATCGTCAAGATACAAATGAGGTTTAAGATGAAATCAAGTGGCAAACTTGAAGAATTGTTTAGTTTCATATGTTATAATCAATATTTTAATTCATTTTAATTGTCCAATGTTGATAGTCCATAGTTAGCGGTGTACAAATAACAATTCATATATAGTTTAATGTATAATATTCAAATTAATTAATACGTATCGTGACTCGTGTACATGTCTCAGACTCGATCACAACTCAAACTATATATTATTGTAGAATCAACCTTAACCCTGTATAGAGAACTCGATCATTACTGCATATAGAGTGTCTATAGTGATTCCAAATAATATATATAGATGCGTCGATATGATATGTCAAAACCTTGTATACGTGTCCCGATATTTAAAGTGCGTAAAATAAATACAGAAATTAAATGACGATAAATAAAATGCGTAAAGTAAATAACAGAAATTAAATGACGATAAATAAAATTGCGATAATTAAATTGCGATAAATAAATTGCGATAAAATAAATGTAATACGGAATTAACAGTTAGCTAGGAACAGTTAGCTAGGATTTTGTTAGCGTGAATTCTTTACAAAATTCTTCATAATTAATTTGTCTGTTTCTAACAAATTTTATTTTGTTAATTGTTTTCTTCATTATGCCACTTGCTGGATTCTGATATGTCAAAATCCAAATATGAAATTGAATGAAAATGATTATTCTGCGGTGAACGGATACGTATATCGGTGGTTGTAAGTAGGATAGTAAATGACTGTTGGATCAGATTCGAAGAATGTACAATGTAATTTATTAATGTGAAATCTAAATATTCCTCGGGTATTACCTACCCGTTAAAATATTTTCACCATTAACAGTTTGTACGAAAGAATTTTTAATCACAATCTTTATGAAATTATATTTACATATATATTTTCTTCAGATGTAATCATAGATTCAATGAGTTAATATAATATTAATCTCATTTGATTTACCGTTATAACTAGAATACATAATCTCTAAAACATTAGAGATTACATAATCGCCATGAAGAACGAAGATAATTAATGTAAAATGATACGTAGAATGATGATTATCCTCGAGGTACATAATGAGATGTTAAGGTGTGTGATGTTGAAACTTGGGTTGTTGGTGATACTGGTATTGATGTTGGTGGTACTGTTGGTGCCGGTGATGCTGCTGAAGCTGGTACGTTTTGCACCATATTCTCCAAATTGATTACTCGAGCGCGAAGTTCGTTGACTTCTTGTATTACTCCGGGATGATTGTCGGTCGGAACGAGCGAATGAATAAGATCTAGGATTTGAGATAGTATATAGTCGTGACAAGATACTCTGGAAATAAGGCTGAAAATGGTGTTTCGAATAGCTTCTCCGGTAAGTGCTTCAGGTTCTTCACCAAGAGGTGAATTCGGTTAATGGAAGGGATTGCCTTCTTCTATTCTTCATTGATTAAGTCGATTACGAACCCATCAGATGAATTGGGGATGGCTGATTGGTTGCTCCATTTCGGTTACACTGCTTTCAGAGTTCGAGTGGAAATCCATATCGGAATAGCTGTCAGAATAACTATTGGAATAGCTATCGTAATCTAAGGGACTCGAACTGATTAAGGGATTCATCTCATACGATCAGATGAAGGATTTTCAATAAGAAATAGATTATAGGATGTAGATTAGTACCCTGCAATATATAATTTACATATGCATATATAATACTAAAATCTCATAAGTTACGGAGGAATCTACGGAAGCTGTCAGGCACAGGCAACAATAACAGATATGCTAAGATATGAATTTATCTATACACGATCTATGCAATAGAGGCAGTAAGATGTTTCTAGAATTTAAAGGATGATAATCAAGTAATTTTCGACACAAAATGATAAGCAATTCTTTTGACATGCAGACACGGCCGAAGTCCAGACTCATTAATGTATCCTAACGACTACTAGTTAGACACACTAATGCAAGATCTGGTTCGCTAAGACTACCACTCTGATACCACATGTCATACCCCATCCAAATTTTCCTGAACTAATACAATAACATCTGGTACCATTATGATGAACGGACCTCTATATGCCATGAACGACTCCATGTGATACGAGCAAATGCACAGCGGAAGATTTCTTTCATACCTGAGAATAAACATGCTTTCAAGTGTCAACCAAAAGGCTGGTGAGTTCATAAGTTTATCATAAAACAATAAAATTCAATATTTTGATAGACCACAAGATTTAAATGCTGCATGGTACAAATGGGCCCGAATCCTATACCCACCTGTAATGTACATGCGATATCTTTTAAATACAGTACACCTTTCTTGTGTACGAAACCATTTTTCATAAATCTTAGTAACCGTACACATATCTCGTGCACAAAATAACATACACATAACCTGTGTATAAAATCATTCTCTCGATACATAACATTCATATCAACTGGTGGCAATTATCATGTCCACATAATTCAATGGTGTCAATTATCATGTCCACATAATTCAATGATGGCAATTATCATGTCCACATATTCAATGGTGGCAATTATCATGTCCACATAATTCAATAATAATCCGCAGAACTTCTGTCTGCATAATAATTCATTCGAGGAATGTTTTACTTGTGTCTATCTCGTCAAACATTTATAAAAGCATTTCATGTATTCGCAGTCCAAAATATATTTCAAAAGCATTTAATAAAGCAGTTGTAAAAACAGCGCATGTATTCTCAGTCCCAAAAATGTAAAGAGTAAAAGGGAACAAATGAAACTCACCATAATGTATTTTGTAGTAAAAATACATATAACGACATTGAACAAGTATAGGGTTGATCTCGGATTCACGAACCTATATCATTTGTATATTTATTAATATACTTAAAAGTAATCGAACAAATATATATATATGTATTATATATTTCTTATTTATTTTAGTAATACATTTGTTATTTCCCATGTTATATATATATGTTATTTTTATATTAAAGATAGTAAATTAGATATACTTGTAATATATGTAATAATTTTAAATAATTTTTGTCGTAATAAAAATAATAATACTATTAGTAATTTTAGTAATAATAATTAATGATAATAATAATAATAATAATAATAATAATAATAATAATAATAATAATAATAATAATAATAATAATAATAATAATAATAATAATAATAATAATGTTTAAAAAAAAATAATGATAGTAATAATAATAAATACTAACAATGATAATAATAATAATGTTCATAATAATAATAATAATAATAATAATAATAATAATAATAATAATAATAATAATAATAATAATAATAATAATAATAATAATAATAATAATAAAAATGAAGATAAACTACCTTTGGAGAGTTAAAAGGCTTTTCCCAAAAATTAAATGCCCTAGACCGGCTTGAACTCATGACCTCTCATTAACACAATACAACTACTAACCATTGATCTACCCCGTCGTTTTTGAAATTAATCCCTAGCTTAATTCTTTTAACATGATGAAACTTGAAGCCCAAAGCAAAAAGAAATAGCAGTCCAATTTAATATGGCCCAAGAAGCATCAAGAGTCCAACCCAATTCAAAGCAATTACTTGGGTTGGATTTATATCAAAAATTTTCGAACGGCAGTTGGAAGGAAAAACAGAAAAAAAATTCTCGTACAGTATATATCATAATTAACAGAACGTTCCACCATCATCTTCATCATTCATGTATCACCGTTCACAATCATCATCATAACATCTAACATCATCATCAAGATTCATAACTCTCGATCATCATTAATAATATCTGCATCATCTCTCATAATCGTGCATCATCTTCTTTATTATGTATTATCATCATTCTTCTTGTCACCATCATATTATTATCATCATTCAATCATCGTTAAACATCTTCATTTTCTTTGTTATAAACGTACACTAACAAGTCTCGATGGTAGTTGTAGGTTGTGTGTTGATCGTAATAGTAACACAAGTGGGTTGGGTTGGACCATCACGATAGAAAACCACAACCGAAATAAACAGCAGCGATAAGATAGGGTTTTAGGGTGATGGCCTTCGGTTGATCATGGTCTGAACAGTAATAGAAGCACTTTAGATAACGGGCTGCAGCAGTACTCGAATAGTAGTAAACCGAACAAATTAACAAGAACCATTCATCTATGATGATGGTGGTAACCGTAATAGAAATACAGAAGACGAGTATTAAAAGTAACAGTAGCAGTTATTGAAGTGTGTGTATGGGTCTGTTGTACGGAACAGGAACAGAATTAAAGAGCATTTGCAACTAGGATGGTTCGAGTATATAGCTGTCGAATAGCAGTAGTTCAAGTAGCAAGCAGGCAGCAGCTTTAGAGAAATAAAGAGGTGTTCAGTTTCGTGGATATCGATCAACTTGAGAGTGTGGGTTTATTGTGGGTCTTCGGTTCTTAACAGAAACATAAATATATGCATCAATGAAAAGTCGCAGGTGATGAGGTTCTAATGGTAATCGATGGTCAAGTTGAGGGGATGTCATCGAGCAGCAGTAGGGTATCGAAGATGTTAGTGTTTGAATAGAAAAACACGAATAGTAATAGTAATAAGTAGCACGATGGTGTTGGTTGTCCTTTATCGAGTTGTATAACAACAAAAAGGGTTTTGGTGATGGTATGTAGGTTAAGACTGAATAGTAGGAGTAAAGGTCTTGTGGTGGTAGTTTATGTGGAAGGTAGTGCTTCGGTTATGATTATATTCGAAGGTGGTGGTGATGAATAAAAAAAAATGGGCAGTAAGTTGCTTGACTCGTCGAATAGTAGAAAAAAAAGCAAGTGTTTTATGATGGTGTTTGGTTTCCAAGGAAATGAGTATAAATAGAAACGTAGCAACTTTATGGTGATGTTCCGGTGACTTTTGTAGGTTTGCGAAAGTGATGGCAATTGTTTAAGATAAAAATGAAAGTAGAGTTAATAATGGAGATCGAATAGCATATATATGTGGTGGGTTTGGTTGAATTTCTCCATGTTCTTTCGTATGTATGTATATGTATATATTATTAAAACTTAGGTGATGATTGCTATTAAAAATAAAAACAGGCATGATAAGATTCGTTTGCTATCAAAGAAAATAAAACAAACACACGACAAGTGGAGTTGGAGTGGGTTACCGCAAAAGAAGGAAACAAAAATTTAAAATAAGAAACAGTAAACCCAAATTAATCAAAACTAGAATAGTGTAGCAGCCATCGTTTTGTATTATATTACCGACAGTTTTCTCGGAGTGCTAAACCGTACTCCATTGTTAATCAGCGACGGATAAAAGTCTTTTAGAAAAATTTCATATTTTTAAATTAACTATATTTATTTATTTTGGTCATTATGGTATAAAATTTGGTCATTTAATATTAAATAAAAATTACGTCAACTGTCCCTCTCATTTATGGGTGAAATATAAAAAGTGTTGAAATTTATTAACTAAGTCCTAAATATAATTTTAGTAAGCCTAAAATTTATAGAACTCATTTTCGTATCACCGTTTATTTTAAAATTACAATAGTTCGAATTTAACTTGCTTAATATCAATCGACACATTAAATGAGCATTACAATTATTTAATATTTATTTTTAAAATACTTTATTTATATATAGAGATATATTTTAAATAATAATTATTATAATATTCTATTTTTATTTTATTAATTTTTAATAACAACAACATATAATATTTCAAATTATTATTTATATATACCTACACACATATCTATTTACATTTAATTGTTCGTGAATCATCGAGAACAGTCGAAGGGTAATTGAATATATGAAATAGTTCAAAATTTCTGAGACTCAACATTACAGACTTTGCTTATCGTGTCGAATTTATAATGAGATTAAGTTTAAATTTGGTCGGAAATTTCCGGGTCGTCACATAATACCACAACCATCATTGATTTTTTCTGCTTTCTATAAGAACAGGACCACAAATATTACTAAAACTCCACCATGGTTCACTGCTACTTTTCTTGCTGTCCACTGCTGCTCGTTTTCTGTTTCTCTTAGCTTTGGACGATCATCATCAAACATCACCAACACCCACCTTTAATATCTTTCTCTGCTATTTGTTGACAAACCACCCATGTAGACCACCACCTACACACCCACTCATAATCATCATTTGATAAACTAATCAAAGCCACCTCAAGAACCACATCCACCATCTTTTTCTGTTTCTTTTCGATTGATAAAACCCATTCATTAACCATCTCCATCACCTACGAACCATCATGATCACCACCTTGAAAACAACCACTTGCTTTCTGTTTTCCAGTCATAAGTAACCACACACGCTACACCATGAACCAACCCTTAACAACTATTACTTGCTTAAAAAAGGCTGCTGCTATATCACTGCTACTACTGCAGTTATATTTCTGTTTTTTTGTTCAGTCCTGATCACCACTACACCAAAGCAAATCGGAAAAAAAAACATCATTTATTTCTTTCTCCTTTCCCTTACTCGTCAACTGCTGGCTGCTGCTACAGCATTATTAATGTTACTACTGCAGTTTAACGAAGAATCTAATGTTGATGTTAGGTATGAGCATGATGAAATGATATGCATATTATAATGATAAAGATGAGTAGGGATTTAAAAAATAAATAATGGGATCGAGTGGTTATATGGGGATGACTACATCTTGTCTTTTCCTTTTTAGTACTCTTTCAAAAAGGGAACCCTAGACTAAGATATTTAAAGAGGTAATCGAACTGCCTAATGCTATTTCTATTCTGGCCAATTATAAACTTTCACTTGGGTCGTAAACCTTTAATTGGGTCGAGACTATCATTTTATCTTGGGCCACATTTTGTTGTCTTGTTGAGCCGAGGTCCATTGAGATTTTCTGTTGGACTGCTATATTCAATTTTGCATCTTAAGTATTGAACTAGGCTAGTGGACTCGTGAAACTATTATTGGACCGAGACCCATTCTTTGTTGGACCATAAATGATGATAACTAAGTAACATGATATTGTAGAGGTGATGTTAAAATGATAACGTGTCGTTGATGACAATTTTGTGTTAGTAAAGATTAGATGATAATGGTGATCGAGATGCAAAGGTTATTATGTTGTGATAATGGTGTAGTGATGATTATGATCATGATTATGATTATGGTTATGAGATAGACTATGATAATGATGATACGATATTATGATTATGATTAGATGATGATTAGGTTATGATAATGGGGATGGTATGATAATGATGATAGTATGACGATTATGATAATAGACTAGATGATGTATGATGACAATACTGTGAAAAAATTTTATGACCGATGATGATGATTAGGAAGACGATATAAGGTGATGATGAAAATAGTGATTAAGATAATAATAATGAATCAGACGAGGACGCTGATCATAATAACATGTTATTGATAACACGAATCCATGCTGATCATGATGGTAAAATTCTTATCTCTATTATTATTTGTTATCATTAATACTATTATTATTATTATTATTATTATTATTATTATTATTATTATTATTATTATTATTATTATTATTATTATTATTATTATTATTATTATTATTATTATTATTATTATTTTTATTATTATTATTATTATTATTATTATTATTATTATTATTATTATTATTACTACACTAATATAAATATTGCTATTATTATTATTATCATTAAAATAAGCATTTGGATTATTATTACTATTAATATTATTATTAGTATTATCCTTAAGATTATCATTTTTGAAATTAATATTATTAACAAAAGTATTCTTATTAAAATTATAATTTTCATTATCATTATAAGTATTATTATTTTTATTATCATTACTAACATTATTATTATTATTACTATTATTTTTACCACTTTTATTATTATTATTTTCATATAACATTTTTATCATTTTATTATTAGTATTATTACTATTATTAAAAGTATTATCATTTTTACTATTATCATTACTATTATTATTTTTAGTATTATTATAATTATTATTTTTTTAACAAATAAATGTTATCTATATAAGAAATATATTACAAGTCAACTAATATTACATACTAATATGTTTTTAACTAATATATTACCATTTATATTGATAAAACTTTAATTAAATTATAAATCATATATTTATTATAAGTACAATTATATTTAAAGATACTAAATTTAATAAATTATAAAATATAAGTAAACTTAGTTGATTAAATAGGATATGTGTTAATATATATGCAACTGATATAGGTTTGTGAATTTGAGGCCAACCCTACACTTGTTCAATGTCGTCATATGTATTTTTACTACAAAATACAGTATGGTGAGTTTCATTACTCCCTTTTTAAATGCTTTTGCAATATATATTTTTGTGACTGAGAATACATGCGCTTTTATAAATGTTTTACGAAATAGACACAAGTAATCGAAACTACATTATATGGTTGAATGATCGAAGCCGAATATGCCCCTTTTTGCTTGGTAGCCTAAGAATTAGTAAACCGATCTACTAATTGACGCGAATCCTAAAGATGGATCTATTGGGCCTAACAAACCCCATCCAAAGTACCGGATGCTTTAGTACTTCGAATTCGTTTTTATCATGTCCGAAGGATTTCCCGGAATGATAGGGGATATTCTTATATGCATCTTGTTAATGTCGTTTACCAGGTGTTCAATCCATATGAATGATTTTTGTCTCTATGCATGGGACGTATATTTATGAGAAATGGAAATGAAATTCTTGTGGTCTATTAAAATGATGAAAATGATCGATTATGATAAACTAAGGAACTCACCAACCTTTTGGTTGACACTTTAAAGCATGTTTATTCTCAGGTATTAAAGAAATCTTCTGCTGTGCATTTGCTCATTTTAAGGTTATTATTTAGAGTCATTCATGGCATATTTTGAAAGATGTTGCATTCGAGTCGTTGAGTTCATCAAGATTATTACTAAGACAATTATAGTTGGATATATTATGAAATGGTATGCATGCCATCAACTTTCGTTGTAAAGAAAGTTTGTCTTTTAGAAACGAATGCAATGTTTGTAAAATGTATCATATAGAGGTCAAATACCTCGCGATGTAATCATATGTTATTGTATTCATTCTTATGGATTAAGACGGGTCTTTACATAGTGGGCACCTGAATGTGTTCCTTTATGATGTCCCAAAAGTGCAGGCGCTCGACATCTTGTATAGCTTTCAGTGAATTCTCGTACCGATCATTCACAACAGCGCTATTTAAAGCATAATCCACTATACGCGGTAGACCTGCCTTCAGCACTTCGAACTCATGAGTAGCCGATCTCGCTCGCTGTTCTGATTCGGTACACTGCGCGCGTAGCACGCGAATGGTTTCCTCGTGATCGTTATTCTGACACCTAGCGCGATCCAGTTGTTGCTGAATTTTATTGTTTACTTCCTGCGCCTTGTCGAGCTTGGCACAGAAATGCATTATGGTATCTCTCATCACGCCGAATTCATCATCGGAAAGCTCACTACCCGGCCTGGGGCTTTGGACCCCTTTGCCTTTGCAAGAACCCGCTGAGTTCGAGCACTACCTTTCGACAGAGGAGTCACTGTCGATCTGAATGGGAGACTGATGAGGCCTATCCGCGCTCCTCTTCGCGCTGTCACCACGCTCATCATCTGTGTTAGAATAATAACAATTAAGGCAAGGCCAAAATACGAACAAAATAAAGTAACGAAAGAAATGAGCAGCACACCAGTACGAGCGCGCTTTGAGGAGGAAGAAGCACCAGGTCTTTTGTGCTTCTTCGAAACAGGCGCGTCATGAGATGGAGGAATGACTTTCCCATGAGGGCATCGCTTAGGCAAGTCAGCGTATTGAGCCGCAACCTTCTTCTTCTTTTTCTTGCGCGAAAGGCCAGAGGTAGAAGCTGCGGCTACAGGACGCTTTGCAGAAAATCCTTTTCCTAAAGGCATGCGATCTACCACTACAGAGGGAGAAGAAGAGAACTCGAGGTACTCAGCAAAAGAAATCGCTGTCAGCAAGGGGATAAGAGCGTTAGGGAAGATAAAGAATAAAAGAGGGTAAAGAGTTTGCATACCTTGCAAATGACGACTGAAGTGAGGATAGTAGTTGGGATCCTGCCAATGTTTGGATATCCCTCCAGCATACAATATGTTATTGCTATACGCGCGTAAGGGATGTACGCGACCTATGCACTTATCCAACATCGACCTCTCGCTTGAACTCAAAGGCGGAGCCACGTTTAAACTATCATCAAAACTATATTTCCAGGCACTCGCATTCGAGAACTCCAACCAAATAAAGGTGTCATCCACAAAGAAGTAGCGCTCTTTCCAGTCGAGCGGAACCTCCTCCAAGGGAGCGCCGGTGAAGCGAACATTGTCGCGAAAAGAGAACCAACCTATATCGAGCCGCTCAAACGAAAAAATGTTCTTAAACAAATTCACAGTAGGAATGAAGTCATGCGCCCTACACCACATCTGAAAAACAACAAGAGGACAGGCGCTGTCAGGATCCAGCTGCCCCACGCCAATATTAAAATGGGAAAGTATACACAAGATGAAGTTCATGGGTGGAATGTGCATATTCCCTGCTCGAAAACCACACTATAAATAGCCACCTTTCCGCTAGGAGCACGGTTGGCCCGGTCTAGGCGATCAGGAACTGTAGGTGATAAAGATCTCATAGGAGGATAGCGCTTGGAGATATGCGCTACATATCCGGCGGTGATGGATGAAGGAATAGAACCGACGTTAGAAAAGTCAGCGCGATAAGCCATAATAGGAGAAAGGAGAGTGAAAAGTGAAAAATGAATGAAGAATGTTCTATTTATAGGAAGGAAAGGGACAGCCACGATGGATCTTGACCGTACACGTGTCAGAAGAGACTTAATGCAACGTGACGAGTGATGTGACGGCTATCACGTCACACCTGTCATGGAATTAATAACAGTTGAGTTCGACACCATGCGCAATTCTTGCGCATAATATCGAACTGGGGGGACTTAATGATACGCATACCCGATTGTCTCGTGTTGCGCATCACACTTGCACCTTGCGCATACCCTCCACACTTCTACACTCTCGGTGTAAGTAAAAGTGCGCTATGTGCGCCAACTAGATGATGGCGCGCTGGAAGAAGGTGAGTGTCCTGTACTTGTCAAGGCCTCTGTACGAAAGGCCGACATGTAGTGACCCGAACTTTTCCATGATTATATTTATTAAATGAAATTGTTATTTACATGATTAAGTATTTCCAACATGTTAAGCAATCAAACTTGTTAAGACTTGATTAAGTGAAATAGATTTCATATAGACAATTGACCACCCAAGTTGACAGGTGATTCACGAACTTTAAAACTTGTAAAAACTATATGATGTTATATATATGGATGTATATATATATATATATAGTTAACATGGTATTATGATAAGTAAACATATCATTAAGTATATTAACAATGAACTACATATGTAAAAACAAGACTACTAACTTAAGGATTTCGAAACGAGGCATATATGTAACGATTATCGTTGTAACGGCATTTAATTGTATATATATCATATTAAGATATATTAATACATAATAATATCATGATAATGTAATAATTTAACATCTCATTTGATATAATAAACAATGGGTTAACAACACTTAACAGGATCGTTAACCTAAAGTTTCAAAACAACATTTACATGTAACAACTAACGATGACTTAACGACTCAGTTAAAATGTATATACATGTAGTGTTTTAATATGTATTCATACACTTTTTAAAGACTTCAAGACACTTATCAAAATACTTCTACTTAACAAAAATGCTTACAATTACATCCTCGTTCAGTTTCATCAACAATTCTACTTGTATGCACCTGTATTCGTACTTATACAATACACAGCTTTTAGATGTATGTACTATTGGTATATACACTCCAATGATCAGCTCTTAGCAGCCCATGTGAGTCACCTAACATATGTTAGAGCCATCATTTGGCAACTAGCATGAAATATCTCATAAAATTCCAAAAATATTAGTAATCATTCATGACTTATTTACGTGTAAACAAAATTACACATCCTTTATATCTAATCCATATACCAACGACCAAAAACACCTACAAACACTTTTATTCTTCAATTTTATTCATCTAATTGATCTCTCTCAAGTTCTAAGTGTTCTTCATAAATTCTATAAGTTCTAGTTTCATAAAATCAAGAATACTTCCAAGTTTGCTAGCTTACTTTCAATCTTGTAAAGTGATCATCCAACCTTAAGAAATCTTTCTTATTTACAGTAAGATATCTTTCTAATACAAGGTAATACTCATATTCAAACTTTGATTCAATTTCTATAACTATAACAATCTTATTTCGAGTGGAAATCTTACTTGAACTTGTTTTTGTGTCATGATTCAGCTTCAAGAACTTTCAAGCCATCCAAGGATCCTTTGAAGCTAGATCTATTTTTATAATTTCCAGTAGGTTTACCTACAAAAATTAAGGTAGTAATGATATTCATAACATCATTCAATTCATACATATAAAACTATCTTATTCGAAGATTTAAACTTGTAATCACTAGAACATAGTTTAGTTAATTCTAAACTTGTTCGCAAATAAAGTTAATCCTTCTAACTTGACTTTTAAAATCAACTAAAACCATGTTCTATATCTATATGATATGCTAACTTAATGATTTAAAACTTGGAAACACGAAAAACGCCGTAAAACCGGACATACGCCGTCGTAGTAACATCGCGGGCTGTTTTGGGTTTGATAATTAAAAACTATGATAAACTTTGATTTAAAAGTTTTTCTTCTGGGAAAATGATTTTTCTTATGAACATGAAACTATATCCAAAAATCATGGTTAAACTCAAGGTGGAAGTATGTTTTCAAAAATGTTCATCTAGACGTCGTTCTTTTGACTGAAATGACTACCTTTACAAAAATGACTTGTAACCTGTATTTCTAACTATAAACCTATAATTTTTCTGTTTTCATAAAATAGAGTTTAATATGAAACCATAGCAATTTGATTCACTCAAAACGGATTTAAAACGAAAAAGTTATGGGTAAAACAAGATTGGATATTTTTTTGATTGTTGTAGCTACGGGAAATATTGTAACAATTATATACAAATCATATCCTAGCTAACTTATATTGTATTATACATGTATTCTAATATATTATGTAATCTTAGGATACCATAGACACGTATGCAAATGTTTTGACATATCATATCGACCCATCTATATATATTATTTGGAACAACTATAGACACTCTATATGCAGTAATGTTGGAGTTAGCTATACAGGGTTGAGGTTGATTCCAAAAATATATATACTTTGAGTTATGATCTAGCCTAAGACTTGTATACACTGGGCCGTGGATTGATTCAAGATAATATATATCGATTTATTTCTGTACATCTAACTATGGACAACTAGTTGTAGGTTCCTAATGAGGACAGCTGACTTAATAAACTTAAAAACATTAAAACGTATTAAAAATGTTGTAAAAATATTTTGAACATATTTTGATATATATGTACATATTTGTTATAGGTTCGTGAATCGACCAGTGGCCAAGTCTTACTTCCTGACGAAGTAAAAATCTGTGAAATGAGTTATAGTCCCACTTTTAAAATCTAATATTTTGGGATGAGAATACATGCAATTTTATAAATGATTTACGAAATACACACAAGTAAATGAAACTACTTTATATGGGTGAATGATCGAAGCCGAATATACCCCTTTTTAGCTTGGTAGCCTAAGAATTTGGGAACAGACCCCCAAATTGACACGAATCCTAAAGATAGATCTATCGGGCCCAACAAGCCCCATTCTGGAATTTGGAATGCTTTAGTACTTCGAAATTATCATGTCCGATGGGTGTCCCGGAATGATGGGGATATTCTATATGCATCTTGTTAATTTCGGTTACCAGGTGTTCACCGTATGAATGATTTTTATCTCTATGTATGGGATGTATTGAAATATGAAATCTTGTGGTCTATTATTATGATTTGATAATATATAGGTTAAACCTATAACTCACCAACATTTTTTGTTGACGTTTTAAGCATGTTTATTCTCAGGTGATTATTAAGAGCTTCCGCTGTTGCATACTAAAATAAGGACAAGATTTGGAGTCCATGCTTGTACGATATTATGTAAAAACTGCATTCAAGAAACTTATTTTTTGATGTAATATATTCTTATTGTAAACCATTATGTAATGGTCGTGTGTAAATGGTATATTTTAGATTATCATTATTTGATAATCTACGTAATGCTTTTTAAACCTTTATCGTTAAAATAAAGGTTATGGTTGTTTTAAAAATGAATGCAGTCTTTGAAAAACGTCTCATATAGAGGTCAAAACCTCGCAACAAAATCAATTAATATGGAACGTTTATAATCAGTATGAACGGGACATTTCAGTTGGTATCCAAGCGTTGGTCTTAGAGAACCAGAAATTTGTATTAGTGTGTCTTATCGAGTTTGTTAGGATACATTAGTGAGTCTGGACTTCGACCGTGTTTTCTTTAAAAACGATTGCTTAACACTTTTGTTGGAAACTATATATTATTAACATGTAAATATTATGTGATATATTAACCTCTTAATGTGTTTGATATTGTATGATAGATGTCTACCACTAGTACAAATCCCATCTACTCACCTAATAATAATGAAGAGTCGAATATAATTAGGGAAGATTCACAAATTCCGGAAGAAGAAGAACCGGAAGAAAAGGAACCGGAAGAAGAGGAACCAGAAGAAGAGGAACCAGAAGAGGAGGAATCGGAAGAGGAAGAGGTTCCGGAGGAAGAAATATTGATACCTACAGTAAATCGATTAAATAAAAGAAAATCATCAACCAACGGACCAAAGTTAAAAATGGTCAATGGTGTTTCCGCCGAGGAAGAAAAATATTGGGAAGAATACCAATTTTCCGATGAATCGAATCCCGATGAGGATTCCGATGATGTTATAGAAATTACCTCGACCCAATTTAATATAGCAAAAGAAAATAATAAGGGAAAAAGTATAAAAATAGAGAAACCTGATTCCAACCCCGATGAACTTTATATGTATCGTCAACGTCTGTATTTCCTAAATTGTAACAATAACCCGGGAACCTCTAAACCACCAGGTTTTTCTAAACCATTGTGAAAAATGATGGCTTGTATTAGAGGAACACCATATGTCCCTAGAAAATTAGGAAAACGAACCAAGTCCGAAGAAGAAGAAACCAGTGATTCAGATTAGAGGGTTGTAATCATGTTGTATATTATATGTATTGTAGTGTGCTTGTACTTTTATGTTCTATGTAAAAATTGCTTGTATTGTTGGTTAATTATCTTTTACGAATCTAATCCTTGTCTATTTTACTGTATAAAAACACAAAATGGACGTTAAGGATAGACAACCAAAAATTTTTGAAGACCTACCAGGAGATATGATTGATGAAATCTTGTCTAGAGTCGGGCAAAATTCATCAGCACAATTAGTTACGGCAAAATTAGTTTGTCAAACGTTTGAAAGACATTCCAGGCATGCCTTAGTATATAAAAGACTTTCCTTTGAAAGATGGGGTATATTACATTGGGGAGACTTTAAGTTACGCCAAGTTTTCTTTAAGGTATTTAGTGTAGGAAACCCAGATGCAATTTTACGCTACGGGTTACGAACCTATTTTGACTCAACATATCCCAACATAGGACTCCATTCTTTAGAAAGAGCTTGTAACATGCAACATAAAGAAGCATGTTATGCTTACGGGTTAATTATGTTCGCTTCTCATCAAATTGAGAAAAAGAACATTGGGTTGCAACTTTTAAATAAAACATTCTCACAAGTGACGGACTCAGTAGTTGGGGTAAAAACAAGGTTTTTAGATTGCTACGAGGCTGTTGGGCATTACGAAACCCTCGTCCTTTTAATGACATTACAACATGCTGCCTAACCAATGGTCATAACGGTTACTTTCCACAAGATCAAGGATGGGAAGTCGTCTTAGTAAAACCAGAATGCATGACTTGTTTCTGGACTTATGAATTACGTGTCTTTATTTCTTTTGCTGAACAACTTGCGTATTAACTAGAATTGCCTTTATAGCTGCTGAGTAGCAAAGTTATTATGTGTTATATTTCACCCTATATGTAAAATAGTGGTATTGTAAGTTTGTAAAATATTGTATAAAGATTTGAACGAGAAATATTATTCTAATAAGTTTTTCATATAGAAGTGTAGTAGTTGAGTTGTATAGTAGCTAGTAAGTATGAACTTAACGGGTAGGTATTACCCGAATTAAAACTATAAAATGCTAATATGAAGAAAAAGCTTTTATAAATAAGTTCATATAATGCTACGAGATGCTATTGACTACTCTTAAATTCTATATGATTAACTCAATTCTTTTGGCTATTTTTGAAGGAAATGGCACCGGCGACTCGTCAGAATTTGAACATGAGCGAGGAAGACTTCCGTGTTTTCCTTGCTGCGAACATAGCCGCAGTACAGGCTGCAATGCAAAATAACAATAACTCTGGATCTAGCAGTGGAACTAATTCCACAAGAAATCGTATAGGATGCTCCTATAAAGAATTCACTACCTGCAAACCTTTAGAATTTGATGGAACTGAAGGACCAATTGGATTGAAACGGTGGACCGAGAAAGTAGAATCGGTGTTTACCATAAGTAAGTGTACTGAAGAGGACAAAGTTAAGTACGCTACGCATACCTTCACAGGTACTGCGTTAACGTGGTGGAACACCTATCTTAAACAGGTAGGACAAATTGCTGCTTACGCACTACCGTGGTCGGCATTCAAGCAATTGATGAACGAGCAGTACCGTCCTAGAAACGAAGTTAATAAACTCAAGGTAGAACTTAGGGAGTTACGAACACAAGGGTTCGACATTACCACATATGAACGACGATTCACAGAGTTGTGCCTATTGTGTCTGAGAGTGTTCGAAGATGAAGAAGAGAAGATCGACGTGTGATGACCTGGGAATTTCCAACCAAATTAAAACTTTAATCTTTATATGTTTCCGAAATGATAAGCAAAGTCTGTAATGTTGAGTCTCGAAAGTTTTGAAATCTATATTCATGTAATCAAATTACCTTTGACTGTGCCAGAGGATTCACGAATCATTGTGTGTAAATAAATATATAAATATATATATATATATATATATATAAATATATATATATATATATATATATATATATATATATATATATATATATATATATATATATATATATATATATATATATATATATATATATATATATATATATATAAAATTTATAATTTGTAATATATAAATATTAGATAAATATTATCACATAATATAATATTGTATATTATGTTAAATAAATTACAAGTATAGTTGTTATATTATTACATTCATTATTATTATTAAAATTAATATTTGTATTATTAGTATTATTAATACATTGATAATTACTAATATTAGTTAAATTTTAATAAACAAATGTATCCACTTTATTATTCTAAACATCATTCAACACTTTGATCTTATTATCAATTACTTTACTCACTGCTATGAATTTCCAAAGTAAAAACAGATTAGTTGAAGATATGATCAATATTATTTAAAGTATTATTATTAATATAATTTTAATTATTAATTATTAACAAAAAGTACATTAAATTGGCTGTTTATGTTTGGAATAGAATTCAGTTACACTTCTCCATCAAATTCTATAGTTGGTTTTTGTTTGAATCCCTTAAGTTGTTACGCATCAAAATCGATCACCATCACCTATCTCTCTCACTTCTTTTTTCTTGTTTCTACTTCATTGAACCATCACCATAAACCCACTTGTTGCTCTACTCACTATCACAACCTGCTCAACTTTTGTTAACCACCATAAACCATGAAAACCATTCGATGATTACCATCGTGAACTCCTTCTACTCGACAACCCAAACAAACCCACATACTTCCTTTTTGTTTTGATAATTATTGTTCAGCTTGGTTTCTTCTCTTTTCTGATCGAACGAAACATTACTATCAATAAACCGCCATCTATCTATCTCTTCTCTATATTCTATTAAACTTTGTAAACCATTACCACTCCACCATTAAACCACGACTAATATCATTACTTCGTTAGTTACTCACTACCCTTGCTATAAAACCGAAACCATAACTATCCCATGCTGCTGAGTTCTGACTTCTAATTCGAACAGGAAGTACATTTCTACTACTGCTTTTTGATAAAAAAATTTTATCGATACATAATGAAAATTAAAACTTTATGCAAAGTTGATGAGGTGATTAAGGAAATTAGTGGCGGGTCATAGTTAGAGTTAATATAGCATGAGGGAGACGATTATATAATGCATTAAGTAAAGGTAATGCAAGTGGAATTAGTATCATTTAATGGCAGACAAAAGCAATAGAATGATTGATATTATTTTATGATGAAGATATATGGGACGGTCTGTACATGGTTGAGTATCTATATCTATCGAAAACTCCAAACCCAAAAGCCACTATTTTTTTTTTTTTTTAAAGAACCGTTTCATAAAATTTGTAGAAACCGAATCCCTCATTTCCTGTTTGGGCCACGCAGTTCACTTCTCTGTTGGATCGTATTACCTGGACTGAAACCTTTTTTCTTATGTTTGGGCCGTAAGAAACCCACCAACAGACCCATTTAACTGCGATTCTAATTTTGAAGAAAGGTGGGTAATTTGAGATGTGGATGTAACTCGTTTTCTTACAACGAGATTCTGAAAGGGATCCAATGGGAAGTAAATGATTAAGATCCTGTAACTGTTAGATAAGGATGATGATGCTTGTGAAGTTACACGTTTTTTATTTATTTAGACGATTATGAATGATAACAAGGTGATATCTTTCTGCTACTATTTGCTACTGTTTCTAGTTCTGTTTCTATTTTCCATTACGATGAAGATGATGAATAAATTTTGGGTTTAGTTTGTGAAGAAGAAAACCGTAAGATATGGGTTAAATAAAGTTGGTTTAGAGTTTAGACAGATAAATAGGCGACAGAGCCATGGTTAGGGTGTCGGGTTAGTCAACGGGAGGTCGCGAGTTCGAAACTCGTTCGGGACATTTTTTTTACAAAAAGCTTCAAAAGGGTATACTTTTATTTCAATTATTATTATTATTATTTTTATTAATATGATTATCATTATTAAGTAAGGTTATTATTAAAATTATTATCAATATTATCATTAGTAATAAATTGTTCGTATTATAGTTATTATTAGCAATATTACTAATATTATCATTATTATGATTAAAGGTTATTAAAATACTAATATATTAAGATTAAAATAGGAAGATAAAACTAGATTAAGATTTAAAATATGTTAAGTACGAAGTTGATTATGATCATAAAATATTAATATGAGTATAAACACACATATATGAGAAAGTGAATAATAATTAAGTTAGGATTAGGATTTGAATATAATTAAGTATGATATGAATATAGATATAAAATAGGTATGGATAAAAGATATTTTACATTACAATATTTTAATATTTCATATTACTATATTTTTATTATGGAAAATATATTAACTAAGCTATATATAAAATACATCAATTAATATATACATATATTAGTATCATATAAAAACCCTAATATAAAATTTGTACTAATAATAAACTTGTTCGATTACGATTATATGTTTTAATTTATATATGAATAATATAGGTTCTTGAATCCGAGGCCAACCCTGCATTGTTCAATATAGTCATATGTATTTTTACTACAAAATACAATAGGTGAGTTTCATTTGCTCCCTTTTTACTCTTTACATTTTTGGGACTGAGAATACATGCGCTTTTATAAATGTTTGACGCAATAGACACAAGTACCTTAACTGCATTCTATGATAGAATTATCTGGGATTGGGGTTGATTATTATGACACGCATTAGCCCCCGGTTTCCGTTAGAGTGTATGAGCTCCCGAGTCGGGTGGATGGTTTATTATTTATGACATTTTGGCACCGGTTGTCCTATATTTTATAAACATGTGTTCAGCCGTGGGGTGTAAAGACCGGCACAGAGGTTCTATATTTTGAAGGCACATGTATTCAGCCGTGGGGTGAAAGACCGGCACAGATGGTTACTATTATACTTTGAATCCTCACCAGGTGTTCTTCATATGAAAGATATTTTTTCGTGCAGTTGGAATGGGACTCCTGCACGTTTTATAATAAATGAAATCTTGTGGTCTATTAAAATGATGAAAATGAAATGATTACTATAAATTAATGAACTCACCAACCTTTTGGTTGACACTTGAAAGCATGTTTATTCTCAGGTTTGAAAGAAATCTTTCGCTGTGCATTAGCTCATTTTAAAGATATTACTTGGAGTCACTCATGACATATTTCAAAAAGACGTTGCATTCGAGTCGTTGAAGTTCATTAGAGATTATTATAAAGTAAATGACGGATTAGGTCATTTATAGTTTGGATATTATGAAATGGTATGCATACCTGTTAACTTTCGATGAAATGAAAGTTGTCTTTTAAAAATGAATGCAATGTTTGTAAAATGTATCATTTAGAGGTCAAGTACCTCACGATGTAACCAACTATTGTGAATCGTTTATAATCGAGAAGGACTTCATTCGGATGGATTAGGACGGGTCCTTTCACGACGCGTTTGTAAAAGGGTTACCAGTAAGGATTCAAGAAGATGTGAGTTCACACGAGCCCGCTTCCATACAAAAGGCAAGTAGAATGACTCATAAACTCATAAATCAGATTGAGGGAAGAATTAAAGAGCAGGCGGCCGAAGAAGCTAACACGAAACAATTCAAGAGAAAGTGGGAAGAAACCAGTAGCAATGGTCACCAATACAACAACAACAACAATTACAACCACAACCGCAACAACAATCGCAACAATAACCGCAATCCTAACAATAACTACAACAAATGTCCCAACAACAACAACAACTACAACAACCGTTCCAACAACAATAACAATCTCTAGAATAACCTCAATAACAACAATGGCAACAAAAACCAAAAATGCCAAAGGGGTGAAGAGTACCACCAGAATGGGTTCTGCACGACATTTTGCACCAAGTGTAAAAGAACTGGCCATGGTGCGAAAAAGTGTGAGGTCTACTGTAATGACCCGGAATTTTCCGACCAAATTATACTTATGAGATTAATATTTACATAAATTAAACCATACCAACATGATAAGCAATCCAAATTGTTGAGACTTGTGTTTTTGAAAAGAGTTTTACACAACGTTTGACCATCCAATATGACCGATGATATCATGAACTATATAACATACGATAATTATACGTTTGTGTATATATATGTATTTATATATATTTAACATGATCTAAGGATGGTTTAACATCTCATTGTGTACTAATGACAATGAGTTATAAGTATATTTTGAAACTACTAACTTAAGTTTTCAAAACGATAACTATACGTAACATTCTTTGATACATATAATTATAATCTATAATGCTTATACATGTATCGTATATATAATGTATTTAATCACTTTTTAAGGACTTAAATACATAAAACAATATAAGTATATTCACAAAAGATAGCTATATTTGAATTATCGTTCCGTTTCCTCAATATTTCTATACGTGTATCTAGGGTATATGTACCCGTATCATACCCAGCTTCTATACGTATTTACTATTGGTATATACACATCAAATCAACATCCTAATCAACATTATTACTGCCCTAGATATGAGGTAACTAGAATTTGTCAAGTAGTATGAATTATTAGTAAGAAAACAAAATTAGGAATCCTTTTCTTTCTTTATAAACTAAAAACGTTTTTATAAATGAACACCATTTCTTCACTCCATTTTCTCATACCTACACCCTCATTTATGTCTCAAAATACTCCTAACTTCATACTTGATCATCTCTAAGCATTTTCCCCATCATTTAGCTTCAATTATAAGCCTTAAACACCATAAGAAAACTCTTTCAAGAACATATCAAAATAACCACCCATTTGAAGAAGTTTACTTCCAACCTTTTGATCTAACTCCACCACTCTTTGATTCCAAGATTATTTCTTATCTTTTGTAGTAACTTTGTCCAAGTAACTTGAGGTAGTAACCTTGTTCATAATCTTATTCAATTCATATTCATATAGCTATCTTATTTTGTGGTATAAAATTTTAACAACAAGAACATAGTTTGAATGATTTCAAACTTGTTCGCAAACTAAATAGATCCTTATAACTTGACTTTTAAAAAACTTCAAGACCTGTAATATATCATAATGATATGCTAACCTAACAAGATATAACTTGGTTTTACAAAGAACATCTTAAAAACTGAATCTACGTCGTCGGAGTGCAACCGGGGGCTGTTTTGGGTTGGATAATTAAAAACCATCTTGAACTTTGAATTGAAAGTTCATGTTCTGGAAAAATGATATTTCTTATGAATATGTTAACACATAAAAATTTCATGGTTTAACTCAAAGTGTAAGTATTTTTAGAAAAATGATCATTAAATGTTGTTTTTATGATGGAAAATGATCACTTTCATAAGTTTCACCAAAGTTTGACCTATAACCTATGATTTCGAATACAAACTAAGGTATTTTCAGTTCATATTTTTAAAATTTGACTCTATCCAAGGAAGTGGCAAGTTGAACCAACAAAAACGGAGTTGTAATGAAGAAACTACGACTAAAACAAGATTGGGTATCCGAAGCTAGTTTAGCTACGAAAATATTTGGAGAAAAAGTAAATTAATCATATCTTTTCTAATTAATATGATATTTTATATATAATTACTTATGATTTGATTTTATATATTTCAGGACCACCCGTAAACAACACGAGAAGATTAATCATAAGACGTCATGATTGTACGCAACACGTCATTTGACAACACGGTACTTTATGTACGCAACACGTCATTTGACAACATGGTACCATGGGTCGAGATTAATTCTGATCAATACGAATACGATGGAGTCTTTATTTATTTTATTTAAGCAACTAATTGTGGACCACTAACATCGGACTGCTAACTACGGACTAAGAAAATATTAAAAGTATTAAAAGTATATATATATGTAACGATTACTTAAAAAGAAAATATGTTGATATATTATATATATGGTTAGGTTCGTGATATCTATCGGAGACCAAGTCGAATTAAATACCTTCAAGGCAAAAGTGAGTTTCATTTGCTCCCTTTTTAATTGCTTTTGCAATATATATTTTTGGGCTGAGAATACATGCGCTGCTTTTATAAATATTTAGAAAATAGACACAAGTACTTAAAAATATATTCTACGTTGAGTTGTACCACTGCATATTTCCCTGTAGCTTGGTAACTACTATTTACATGGGTATTGTAAACGCGAATCCTGTTGATAGATCTATCGGGCCTGACAACCCCAACCGGACTGGACGACCAGTATTCAACAGTTGCACAGTACTTCGTTTTGGTGACTACACTTGGTACGGTGTAGTGAGATTTCATAATAAAGGGAATATGCGACGTTGATTAAATGTTAAGTATGGTTACCAAGTGCTCAACCACTTAGAATGCTTTACATACACTTGCGAGTGTATTATGTTTATGATTATGAAATCTTGTGGTCTATTAACATATTGAAATGATTGTTATGATAAACCTATGAACTCACCAACCTTTTGGTTGACACTTTAAAGCATGTTTATTCTCAGGTACGAATTAAGTCTTCCGCTGTGCATTTGCTCAATATAAGGACATTACTTGGAGCCGATCATCGCAATGGGACCAAATGTTGATGACTTCGTCCAGGTGGATTAGGACGGGTCCTTTCAGTTGGTATCAGAGCTGGTTTAATGCCGTTTATGAGCGGGTTAATCGTAGAGGGGGTTCTCACAGTGTTACCTGTGACAAAGCATTGGCTCTTACTCCTCGCGGTCCCTATTAGGGTTGGCTGTACGTTGCCAAGAGGCGGACCGTAAAATCAGTGTCTGAGGTACGCTCAGTGGTCACCAGGCGATTAGATGGGAAGGCACTGAGTGGGATGCGTCCCCAACTTTCAGTTGGTATCAGAGCGGTGGTCGTAGCGAACCAGGTCTTGCATTAGTGTGTCTAACTAGTAGTTATTAGGATGCATTAATGAGTCTGGACTTCGACCGTGTCTACATGTCAAAAGTTTTGCTTATCATACCTAGTCGGAAATCATCTGCTTATCATCCTTAGGAAATTACCTGTTTATCATTCATAAGTCTAGAAACATTTTACTGCATTTACTGCATTGATAGTGTATAGACAAATTCTTATCTTAGCATATCTGTTATTGCGAACTTTGACTGATATCTTTTCAAAGATTCTCCGTAATTTACGGGATTTTGGTATTATATATACATATGTAAATTATGTATTGAAGAGTACCAAATCTAACTCCTATAATCTATTCCATACCAAAAATTCATTTTCCCCATTATACAAGATGGATTCCGCATCTAGTTCGAATTCTTCAGATTCCGACAGTTATACCGATATGGATTTCCATTCGGGCTCCGAAAGCAGCGTCACCGGAATGGATCAACCAATTTCCCATCATCTATTCTGGATGAATTGGGGATGGGTTCGTAATATACTAAATCACTGGAGACAAGAAGAAGGTGATCCATTCCATCCACCAAATTGCCCTCTTGGCGATGAACCTGAAGCACTTACCGGCGAACCTATTCGAAACACCATTTTCTCTCTCATTTCTAGAGTATCTCGTTACGATTATATACTATCCCATATTACAAATCTTGTTCATTCGCTCGCTCCAACCGCCAATCATCCCGGTGTACTAGCAGAAGTTAACGAACTTCGCGCTCGCGTGACGTCTTTGGAGAACATGGTGCGAAGGTTGCAAACACCAGCAGCAGCACCAGCAGCATAATCAGCACCACCATCAATAACATCAACAATACCATCATCACCACTAACAAACAACATCCACATCACACGTCTCGGCATCATAATCTGTCCCACAAACATCAACATCATACGCACCATAGATACCAAGGAGTACCAACAATAATGAACGATGAAGTATTGATCCATAACTTCATTGATATTATGCGAAGAATATGTGGTCTTAAAAAGTTTTAGAGATTTCTTATTCTAGCTCAAACCGAAAAGCAAATGAGATTAATATCATATTAACTCATTAAATTCATGATTTCATCTGAAGAAAATATATATGTATATATGATTTCATAAAGATTGTAATTAAAAGTTCTTTTGTACAAAATATTAATGGTGAAAATTTTTTTTAACGGGTAGGTAATACCCGAGGAATAATTAGATTTCATCTTAATAAGTTACATTGTACATTCATCGAAGCTGATTCAATAGTCATTTACTATCCTACTTACAACCACCGATATACGTACCCGTTCACCGCAGAATAACCATTTTCATTCAATTTCATATTTGGATTTTGACTTCCCAGAATCCAACAAGTGGCATATGAAGAAAACATATGACAAAATAAAATCTGTTAGAAACAAACAAATTAACTATGCAAAATTTTGTAAAGAATCCAAGCTAACTGTTCCTAGCTAACTGATTACATTTTATTTATCGCAGTTTATTTATCACAATTTAATTATCGCACTTTTATTTATCGTCATTTAATTTCTGTAATTATTTTACGCACTTTAAATATCGGGACACGTATACAATATTTTGACATATCATATCGACGCATCTATATATATTATTTGGAATCATCATAGACACTCTATATGCAGTAATGATCGAGTTCTCTATACAGGGTTGAGGTTGATTCTACAATAATATATATAGTTTGAGTTGTGATCGAGTCTGAGAGGTATACGGGTCACGACACGTATTAATTAATTCGTATATTATATATTAAACTATATATGAATTATTGGACGGTTACTGTAGACTATCGACTGTGGACTAATGACATTAGACAATTAAAATGAATTAAAATATTGATTATAACATATGAAACTAAACATTTCTTCAAGATTGCACTTGATTTCATCTTAAACCTCATTGTATCTCGACGATTACAATCAGCGTTCAAATCTATCATGATTCTTAAAAACACCTCAATCGAGAGGATAAACTAACCGCACTTCATCTACGGAAGAAAAGATTGATGCATATAGTTATGCACCTGAAAAACCCTCGGAAACTGAGTAAACGTTTGACACGTATCTGTACTAGTTCCTTTGACATTGTTATTACCGAAGATCGTTTTGCAATCCCTTTCCAAAGTAGCTAATTTTGTCACAGCTCCAGCAAGTCAACTCTGACTTTTCATCCGAAACAACTTTATTATAACCGCGATATATATGCGTGCTCTTTATTGTTACTGGGGAACCTTTTATATTCCACAATATTACCATCAGCGATTAATCATTCTAAAAACACAATTCTCCTAAAACTACCTCGGTTTGATAACCGATGTCCCAGATCAGTTAACTTTGAAAATGCTGACGAAGCAGCATGTTGTAGATGATCTTAATGGCTAAAATTTTGATGATAAAGAAAGGAGTGTTAGGAACGCTCGATAGAAAATTTAGTACCAAAAAGCGGATTATGTGAAACTATGAAGAAAGCCGTGGACAAATCACAAAGAATAAGTTTGCCTTCAAAGAATCCAAATGATTCTGTGACTGCTGAAATCGTTAGCAAACATCTTATTTCTCATTCTAAACCTTCACAGACAAATCTTCTTCATCATCCATTGATATTAGAAATTCTAAGATATTCTCGTATGTTCTATTATAAATATCCTCCATATTTCGGGCTATATTTTCACAACTATTCTTATCTGAGATCATTTATCTCTCCGTAATATCTGCAACATAAAAGAAACTGTGTTAGTTTCTAAATTCTGAAACCTTCGAGTTTAAAATATGAATGTTTTGAAGTAGTGTTGGGAACTGAAGCATGGATTAGTATAATATAATGACACTTGATCAACGTCATTATATTACAGTAAGTCATGTTGAGTTTCTAATGAAGCATGATGATTCACAGTACCGTCATCATGTGCCATTTACACGACTCTTACATTCTATCTAATCTCTAAACATATCAAAAGAATATTTTTCTGGATGACTCGGTCTTCTTCAGGGTATTCTGGTAATTTAACAAATCAAAATCGTTCTATTACCATTTTCTTCTTAGAGCATTAGCTATGTTCATTCTGAATTTCATATCTACGAATTTCGGACCATTACTCGCTTGACTCGAAGTCGGGAAGAGAAAACGAAAGCATGAAGCTCCGAAAAATAATGAAGAATATAAACTTCGATAATAACCCCGAAATTAAAAACCGTGTATATCGATGCAGATAGCAATATAGAGACACGGGAGAATTAGAAACACTATAAACACAAGAGTATAGTAGAAGTAAATAGATTCTTCTGGTGGTAGATGAAAAAGAAGAAGGACAGATATAAAAGTTAGGAGTATATCAAGAATCAGGACTGGATGGAGCATATTGATGAATGCTTTAAAGTAAGAATCAAGGGAGAAAGAATAGAAGGTGGGAGTCGTGGAAAATAAGGAAACGAAGGGGTGAATTTATAGTGAAATATCCGACAGAGCAATCGAAACAGATTATTGCATATAATCAAAGAAGATCCTGATTTCCTTAATCACCAAAGAACCAAATCTTATTACGTAAGATTCTCTTTAAATCTCTTAAATCCCGAAAATCAATCATAACTACGTCATCGGTTAAGACGAATATATTTTACTCATCTCACTCTTTTACGATAGTCTCATTTATATTCTTCGCATAATCGAATCGTTTTATCTACATTACTCAATGATGATAAAACTCCATTATCACCTTATATTTGTCATGAAAACCTTCTTATTGTTATCCATAACAACCTCTATCAAATTTCGGGGACGAAATTTCTTTAACGGGTAGGTACTGTAATGACCCGGAATTTTCCGACCAAATTATACTTATGAGATTAATATTTACATAAATTAAACCATACCAACATGATAAGCAATCCAAATTGTTAAGACTTGTGTTTTTGAAAAGAGTTTTACACAACGTTTGACCGTCCAATATGACCGATGATATCACGAACTATATAACATACGATAATTATACGTTTGTGTATATATATGTATTTATATATATTTAACATGATCTAAGGATGGTTTAACATCTCATTGTGTACTAATGACAATGAGTTATAAGTATATTTTGAAACTACTAACTTAAGTTTTCAAAACGATAACTATACGTAACATTCTTTGATATATATACTTATAATCTATAATGCTTATACATGTATCGTATATATAATGTATTTAATCACTTTTTAAGGACTTAAATACATAAAACAATATAAGTATATTCACAAAAGATAGCTATATTTGAATTCTCGTTCCGTTTCCTCAAGATTTCTATACGTATATCTAGGGTATATGTACCCGTATCATACCCAGCTTCTATACGTATTTACTATTGGTATATACACATCAAATCAACATCCTAATCAACATTATTACTGCCCTAGATATAAGGTAACTAGAATTTGTCAAGTAGTATGAATTATTAGTAAGAAAACAAAATTAGGAATCCTTTTCTTTCTTTATAAACTAAAAACGTTTTTATAAATGAACACCATTTCTTCACTCCATTTTCTCATACCTACACCCTCATTTCTCTCTCAAAATACTCCTAACTTCATACTTGATCATCTCCAAGCATTTTCCCCATCATTTAGCTTCAATTACAAGCCTTAAACACCATAAGAAAACTCTTTCAAGAACATATCAAAATAACCACCCATTTGAAGAAGTTTACTTCCAACTTTTTGATCTAACTCCACCACTCTTTGATTCCAAGATTATTTCTTATCTTTTGTAGTAACTTTGTCCAAGTAACTTGAGGTAGTAACCTTGTTCATAATCTTATTCAATTCATATTCATATAGCTATCTTATTTTGTGGTATAAAATTTTAACAACAAGAACATAGTTTGAATGATTTCAAACTTGTTCGCAAACTAAATAGATCCTTCTAACTTGACTTTTAAAACACTTCAAGACCTATAATATATCATAATGATATGCTAACCTAACAAGATATAACTTGGTTTTACAAAGAACATCTTAAAAACTGAATCTACGTCGTCGGAGTGCAACCGGGGGCTGTTTTGGGTTGGATAATTAAAAACCATCTTGAACTTTGAATTGGAAGTTCATGTTCTGTAAAAATGATATTTCTTATGAATATGTTAACACATAAAAATTTCATGGTTTAACTCAAAGTGTAAGTATTTTTAGAAAAATGATCATTAAATGTTGTTTTTATGATGGAAAATGATCACTTTCATAAGTTTCACCAAAGTTTGACCTATAACCTATGATTTCGAATACAAACTAAGGTATTTTCAGTTCTTATTCTTAAAATTTGACTCGATCCAAGGAAGTGGCAAGTTGAACCAACAAAAACGGAGTTGTAATGAAGAAACTACGACTAAAACAAGATTGGGTATCTGAAGCTAGTTTAGCTACGAAAATATTTGGAGAAAAAGTAAATTAATCATATCTTTTCTAATTAATATGATATTTTATATATAATTACTTATGATTTAATTTTATATATTTCAGGACCACCCGTAAACAACACGGGAAGATTAATCATAAGACCTCATGATTGTACGCAACACGCCATTTGACAACACGGTACTTTATGTACGCAACACGTCATTTGACAACATGGTACCATGGGTCGAGATTAATTCTGATCAATACGAATACGATGGAGTCTTTATTTATTTTATTTAAGCAACTAATTGTGAACCACTAACATCGGACTGCTAACTACGGACTAAGAAAATATTAAAAGTATTAAAAGTATATATATATATATATATATATATATATGTAACGATTACTTAAAAAGAAAATATGTTGATATATTATATATATGGTTAGGTTCGTGATATCTATCGGAGACCAAGTCGAATTAAATACCTTCAAGGCAAAAGTGAGTTTCATTTGCTCCCTTTTTAATTGCTTTTGCAATATATATTTTTGGGCTGAGAATACATGCGCTGCTTTTATAAATGTTTACAAAATAGACACAAGTACTTAAAAATATATTCTACGTTGAGTTGTACCACTGGCATATTTCCCTGTAGCTTGGTAACTACTATTTACATGGGTATTGTAAACGCGAATCCTGTTGATAGATCTATCGGGCCTGACAACCCCAACAGGACTGGACGACCAGTATTCAACGGTTACACAGTACTTCGTTTTGGTGACTACACTTGGTACGGTGTAGTGAGATTTCATAATTAAGGGAATATGCGACGTTGATTAAATGTTAAGTATGGTTACCAAGTGTTCAACCACTTAGAATGCTTTACATACACTTGCGAGTGTATTATGTTTATGATTATGAAATCTTGTGGTCTATTAACATATTGAAATGATTGTTATGATAAACCTATGAACTCACCAACCTTTTGGTTGACACTTTAAAGCATGTTTATTCTCAGGTACGAATTAAGTCTTCCGCTGTGCATTTGCTCAATATAAGGACATTACTTGGAGCCGATCATCGCAATGGGACCAAATGTTGATGACTTCATCCAGGCGGATTAGGAAGGGTCCTTTCATCTACGGACCAAAGTTTAACAGAACTAAAGGAACAAATAGTGGCGAAACAAGTAATGCCGCCTTTGTTTGTTATGGATGTGGAAAACCGGGCCACATTAGAAGTAATTGCCCGAATCAGGGGAATACTAATGGGCAGGGCCGTGGAAGAGTTTTCAATATTAATACGGCAGAAGCGCGGGAAGACTCGGAGCTTGTTACGGGTATGTTTCTTATTGATAAAAAATCTGCTTATGTTTTATTTGATTCGGGTGCGGATAGAAGCTATATGAGTAGAGATTTTTGTGCTAAGTTAAGTTGCCCATTGATGCCTTTGGATAGTAAATTTTTATTCGAATTAGCAAACGGTAAATTAATTTCAGCAGATTATATATGTCGGGTTAGAGAAATTAAACTGGGAATGAAACGTTTAAAATTGATTTAATACCAGTCAAGTTAGGGAGTTTTGATGTAATAATTGGCATGGACTGGTTGAAAAAGGTGAGAGCAGAGGTCGTTTGTTACCAAAATGCGATTCGCATTATGCGTGAAATAGGAAAACCTTTAATGGTGTACGGAGAAAAGAACAACGCGAAGTTAAATCTTATTAGTAGTTTGAAGGCACAAAAATTAATAAGAAAAGGTTGTTACGTCATTCTAGCACACATCTAGAAAGTTAAACCTGAAGAAAAGAACATCAGTGATGTTCCCGTCGCAAAAGAATTTTCCGATGTATTTCCGAAAGAATTACCGGGATTACCCCCACATCGATCCGTTGAATTTCAAATAGACCTTGTACCAGGAGCTGCACCAATAGCTCGTGCTCCATACAGACTCACACCCAGTGAAATGAAGGAATTACAAAGTCAGTTATAGTAACTTTTGGAGTTGGTTTCATTCGACCAAGTACATCACCATGGGGAGCTCCTGTTCTGTTTGTCAAAAAGAAAGATGGTACATTCAGGTTGTGTATCGACTACCGAGAGTTGAACAAACTTACCATCAAGAACCGTTACCCATTACCGAGAATCGATGACTTATTTGATCAACTACAATGCTCGTTGGTTTATTCGAAGATCGATTTACATTCTGGATATCACCAAATGCGGGTGAAAGAGGATGACATTCCGAAGACTGCTTTTAGGACGCGTTACTGTCATTACGAGTTTATGGTTATGCCGTTTGGATTGACTAACACACCAGCTGTGTTCATGGACCTCATGAACCGAGTGTGTGGGCCATATCTTGACAAGTTTGTCATTGTTTTCATCGATGACATACTTATTTATTCGAAGAATGATCAAGAGCATGAAGAACATTTGAGAAAAGTGCTAGAGTTGCTGAGAAAAGAAAAACTGTACGCTAAGTTTTCAAAGTGTGCATTTTGGTTGGAAGAAGTTCAATTCCTCAGTCATATAGTGAACAAAGAAGGTATTCAGGTGGATCCAGCAAAGATTGAAACCGTTAAAAAGTGGGAAACCCCAAAAACTCCGAAACACATACGCCAATTTTTAGGGCTAGCTAGTTATTACAGAAGATTCATCCAAGATTTTTATAAAATAGCAAAACCCTTGACTGCATTAACGTATAAAGGGAGGAAATTTGAATGGAAGGATGAACAAGAAAAAGCGTTTCAATTATTGAAGAAAAAGTTAACTACGGAACCTATATTGTCATTACCTGAAGGGAATGATGATTTTGTGATATATTGTGACGCCTCAAAGCAAGGTCTCAGTTGTGTATTAATGCAACGAACGAAAGTAATTGCTTATGAGTCTAGACAATTGAAGATTCACGAGCAGAATTATACGACGCATGATTTGGAATTAGGCGAGGTTGTTTTTGCATTAAAGACTTGGAGGCACTACTTATATGGGGTCAAAAGTATTATATATACCGACCACAAAAGTTTTCAACACATATTTAATCAGAAACAACTGAACATGAGGCAGCGCAGATGGATTGAATTGTTGAATGATTACGACTTTGAGATTTGTTATCACCCGGGGAAGTCAAATGTGGTAGCCGACGCCTTGAGCAGAAAGGACAGAGAACATATTCGAGTAAAAGCTATGAATGTAATGATTCACACTAATCTTACTACTCAAATAAAGGAGGCGCAACAAGGAGTTTTAAAAGACGGAAACTTAAAGGATGAAATACCCAAAGGATCGAAGAAGCACTTTAATATTCGGGAAGACGGAACCTGGTATAGGGCTGAAAGAATTTGGGTACCAAAATTTGGAGATATGAGAGAAATGGTACTTAGAGAAGCTCATAAAACCAGATACTCAATACATCCTGGAACGGGGAAGATGTACAAAGATCTCAAGAAACATTTTTGGTGGCCAGGTATGAAAGCCGATGTTGCTAAATACGTAGGAGAATGTTTGACGTGTTCTAAGGTCAAAGCAGAGCATCAGAAACCATCAGGTCTACTTCAACAACCCGAAATCCCGGAATGGAAATGGGAAAACATTACCATGGATTTCATCACTAAATTGCCAAGGACTGCAAGTGGTTTTGATACTATTTGGGTAATAGTTGATCGTCTCACCAAATCAGCACACTTCCTGCCAATAAGAGAAGATGATAAGATGCAGAAGTTAGCACGACGGTATTTGAAGGAAGTCGTCTCCAGACATGGAATACCAATCTCTATTATCTCTGATAGGGATGGCAGATTTATTTCAAGATTTTGGCAGACATTACAGCAAGCATTAGGAACTCGTCTAGACATGAGTACTGCCTATCATCCACAAACTGATTTCCAGAGTGAAAGGATGATACAAACGCTTGAAGACATGCTACGATCATATGTTATTGATTTCGGAAACAGTTGGGATCGACACCTACCGTTAGCAGAATTTTCCTACAACAACAGCTACCATTCAAGCATTGAGATGGCGCCGTTTGAAGCACTTTATGGTAGAAAGTGAAGGTCTCCGATTTGTTAGAGTGAAGTGAGGGATAGACAGATTACGGGTCCGGAGATAATACAAGAAACTACCGAGAAGATCATCCAAATTCAACAACGGTTGAAAACCGCCCAAAGTCGACAAAAGAGCTACGCTGACATTAAAAGAAAAGATATAGAATTTGAAATTGGAGAGATGGTCATGCTTAAAGTTGCACCTTGGAAAGGCGTTGTTCAATTTGGTAAACGGGTGAAATTAAATCCAAGGTATATTGGACCATTCAAGATTATTGATCGTGTCGGACCAGTAGCTTACCGACTTGAATTACCTCAACAACTTGCGGCTGTACATAACACTTTCTACGTCTTGAATTTGAAGAAATGTTTTGCTAAAGAAGATATCACTATTCCGTTAGATGAAATCCAAATCAACAAAAAACTTCAATTCATCGAAGAACCCGTCAAAATAATGGATCGTGAGGTTAAAATACTAAAGCAAAACAAGATACCAATTGTTAAGGTTCGATGGAATTCTTGTAGAGGACCCTAGTTTACTTGGGAACGAGAAGATCATATGAAGAAGAAATACCCGCACTTATTTCCAGAAGATACATCAACACCTCCAACTGCTTAAAATTTCGGGACGAAATTTATTTAACGGGTAGGTACTGTAGTGACCCAAACTTTTCCATGATTATATTTATTAAATGAAATTGTTATTTACATGATTAAGTGTTTTCAACATGTTAAGCAATCAAACTTGTTAAGACTTGATTAAGTGAAATAGATTTCATATAGACAATTGACCACCCAAGTTGACCGGTGATTCACGAACGTTAAAACTTGTAAAAACAATATGATGTTATATATATGGATATATTTATATATATAGTTAACATGGTATTATGATAAGTAAACATATCATTAAGTATATTAACAATGAACTACATATGTAAAAATAAGACTACTAACTTAAGGATTTCGAAACGAGGCATATATGTAACGATTATCGTTGTAACGACATTTAATTGTATATATATATATCATATTAAGATATATTAATACATCATAATATCATGATAATTTAATAATTTAACATCTCATTTGATATAATAAACAATGGGTTAACAACACTTAACAGGATCGCTAACCTAAAGGTTTCAAAACAACATTTACATGTAACAACTAACGATGACTTAATGACTCAGTTAAAATGTATATACATGTAGTGTTTTAATATGTATTCATACACTTTTGAAAGACTTCAATACACTTATCAAAATACTTCTACTTAACAAAAATGATTACAATTACATCCTCATTCAGTTTCATCAACAATTCTACTCGTATGCACCTGTATTCGTACTCATACAATACACAGCTTTTAGATGTATGTACTATTGGTATATACACTCCAATGATCAGCTATTAGAAGCCCATGTGAGTCACCTAACACATGTGGGAACCATCATTTGGCAACTAGCATGAAATATCTCATAAAATTACAAAAATATTAGTAATCATTCATGACTTATTTACATGTAAACAAAATTACACATCCTTTATATCTAATCCATATACCAACGACTAAAAACACCTAAAAATACTTTCCTTCTTCAATTTTCTTCATCTAGTTGATCTCTCTCAAGTTCTATCTTCAAGTTCTAAGTGTTCTTCATAAATTCTATAAGTTCTAGTTTCATAAAATCAAGAATACTTCCAAGTTTGCTAGCTTACTTCCAATCTTGTAAAGTGATTATCCAACCTTAAGAAATCTTTCTTATTTACAGTAAGATATCTTTCTAATACAAGGTAATACTCATATTCAAACTTTGATTCAATTTCTATAACTATAACAATCTTATTTCGAGTGGAAATCTTACTTGAACTTGTTTTCGTGTCATGATTCTGCTTCAAGAACTTTCAAGCCATCCAAGGATCCTTTGAAGCTAGATCCATTTTTTTCATTTCCAATAGGTTTACCTACTAAAATTAAGGTAGTAATGATGTTCATAACATCATTCAATTCATACATATAAAACTATCTTATTCGAAGATTTAAACTTGTAATCACTAGAACATAGTTTAGTTAATTCTAAACTTGTTCGCAAATAAAGTTAATCCTTCTAAATTGACTTTTAAAATCAACTAAACACATTTTCTATATCTATATGATATGCTAACTTAATGATTTAAAACTTGGAAACACGAAAAACACCGTAAAACCGGACATACGCCGTCGTAGTAACACCGCGGGCTGTTTTGGGTTTGATAATTAAAAACTATGATAAACTTTGATTTAAAAGTTGTTCTTCTGGGAAAATGATTTTTCTTATGAACATGAAACTATATCCAAAAATCATGGTTAAACTCAAAGTGAAAGTATGTTTTCCAAAATGGTCATCTAGACGTCGTTCTTTCGACTGAAATGACTATCTTTACAAAAACGACTTGTAACCTGTATTTCTGACTATAAACCTATAATTTTTCTGTTTAGATTCATAAAATAGAGTTCAATATGAAACCATAGCAATTTGATTCACTCAAAACAGATTTAAAACGGAGAAGTTATGGGTAAAACAAGATTGGATATTTTTTTGATTGTTGTAGCTACGTGAAATATTGTAACAATTCTATACAAATCATATCCTAGCTAACTTATATTGTATTATACATGTATTCTAATATATTTTTTAATCTTGGGATACCATAGACACGTATGCAAATGTTTTGACATATCATATCGACCCATCTATATATATTATTTGGAACAACCATAGACACCCTATATGCAGTAATATTGGAGTTAGCTATACAGGGTTGAGGTTAATTCCAAAAATATATATACTTTGAGTTGTGATCTAGCCTGAGACGTGTATAAACTGGGTCGTGGATTGATTCAAGATAATATATATATCGATTTATTTCTGTACATCTAACTATGGACAACTAGTTGTAGGTTACTAACGAGGACAGCTGACTTAATAAACTTAAAAACATTAAAACGTATTAAAAATGTTGTAAAAATATTTTGAACATATTTTGATATGTATGTACATATTTGTTATAGGTTCGTGAATCGACCAGTGGCCAAGTCTTACTTCCCGACGAAGTAAAAATCTGTGAAAGTGAGTTATAGTCCCACTTTTAAAATCTAATATTTTGGGATGAGAATACATGCAATTTTATAAATGATTTATGAAATACACATAAGTAAATGAAACTACTTTATATGGGTGAATGATCGAAGCCGAATATGCCCCTTTTTAGCTTGGTAGCCTAAGAATTTGGGAACAGACCCCCAAATTGAAGCGAATCCTAAAGATGGATCTATCGGACCCAACAAGCCCCATTCTGGAATTTGGAATGCTTTAGTACTTCGAAATTATCATGTCCGATGGGTGTCCCGGAATGATGGGGATATTCTATATGCATCTTGTTAATGTCGGTTACCAGGTGTTCACCGTATGAATGATTTTTATCTCTATGTATGGGATGTATTGAAATATGAAATCTTGTGGTCTATTATTATGATTTGATAATATATAGGTTAAAACTATAACTCACCAACATTTTTTGTTGACGTTTTAAGCATGTTTATTCTCAGGTGATTATTAAGAGCTTCCGCTGTTGCATACTAAAATAAGGACAAGATTTGGAGTCCATGCTTGTATGATATTATGTAAAAACTGCATTCAAGAAACTTATTTTTTGATGTAATATATTCTTATTGTAAACCATTATGTAATGGTCGTGTGTAAACGGTATATTTTAGATTATCATTATTTGATAATCTACGTAATGCTTTTTAAACCTTTATCGTTAAAATAAAGGTTATGGTTGTTTTAAAAATGAATGCAGTCTTTGAAAAACGTCTCATATAGAGGTCAAAACCTCGCAACGAAATCAATTAATATGGAACGTTTATAATCAGTATGAACGGGACATTTCAGTTGGTATTCAAGCGTTGGTCTTAGAGAACCAAAAATTTACATTAGTGTGTCTTATCGAGTTTGTTAGGAGACATTAGTGAGTCTGGACTTCGACCGTGTTTCTTTAAAAACGATTGCTTAACACTTTTGTTGGAAACTATATATTATTAACATGTAAATATTATGTGATATATTAACCTCTTAATGTGTTTGATATTGTATGATAGATGTCTACCACTAGTACAAATCCCATCGACTCACCTAATAATAATGAAGAGTCGAATATAATTAGGGAAGATTCACAAATTCCGAAAGAAGAAGAACCGGAAGAAGAGGAACCGGAAGAAGAGGAACCGGAAGAAGAGGAACCAGAAGAGGAGGAATCGGAAGAGGAGGAACAGGAAGAAGAAGAGGTTCCGGAGGAAGAAATATTGATACCTACAGTAAATCGATTAAATAAAAGAAAATCATCAACCAAAGGACCAAAGTTGAAAATGGTCAATGGTGTTTCCGCCGAGGAAGAAAAATATTGGGAAGATTACCAATTTTCCAATGAATCGGATTCCGATGATGTTATAGAAATTACCTCGACCCAATTTAATATAGCAAAAGAAAATAATAAGGGAAAAAGTATAAAAATAGAGAAACCTGATTCCAACCCCGATGAACTTTATATGTATCGGCAACGTCCGTATTTCCTAAATTGTAACAGTAACCCGGGAACCTCTAAACCACCAGGTTTTTCTAAACCATTGTGGAAAGTGACGGCTCGTATTAGAGGAACACCATATGTCCCTAGAAAATTAGGAAAACGAACCAAGTCCAAAGAAGAAGAAACCAGTTATTCAGATTAGAGGGTTGTAATCATGTTGTGTATTATATGTATTATAGTGTGCTTATACTTTTATGTTCTATGTAAAAATTGCTTGTATTGTTTGTTAATTATCTTTTACGAATCTAATCCTTGTCTTTTTTACAGTATAAAAACACAAAATGGACGTTAAGGATAGACAACCAAAAATTTTAGAAGACCTACCAGGAGATATGATTGATGAAATCTTGTCTAGAGTCGGGCAGAATTCATCAGCACAATTAGTTACGGCAAAATTAGTTTGTCAAAAGTTTGAAAGACATTCCAGGCATGCCTTAGTATATAAAAGACTTTCCTTTGAAAGATGGGTATATTACATTGGGGAGACTTTAAGTTACGCCAAATTTTCTTTAAGGCATTTAGTGCGGGAAACCCAGATGCAATTTTACGCTACGGGTTACGAACCTATTTTGACTCAACATATCCCAACATAGGACTCCGTTCTTTAGAAAGAGCTTCTAACATGCAACATAAAGAAGCATGTTATGCTTACGGGTTAATAATGTTCGCTTATCATCAAATTGAGAAAAAGAACATTGGGTTGCAACTTTTAAATAAAACATTCTCACAAGTGACGGACTCAGTAGTTGGGGTAAGAAACAAGGTTTTTAGATTGCTATGAGGCTGTCGGGCATTACGAAACCCTCGTCCTTTTGATGACATTACAACATGCTGCCTAGCCAATGGTCATAACGGTTACTTTCCACAAGATCAAGAATGGGAAGTCGTCTTAGTAAAACCAGAATGCATGACTTATTTCTGGACTTATGAATTACGTCTTTATTTCTTTTGTTGAACAACTTGCGTATTAACTAGAATTGCCTTTATAGCTGCTGAGTAGCAAAGTTATTATGTGTTATATTTCACCCTATATGTAAAATAGTGGTATTGTAAGTTTGTAAAATATTGTATAAAGATTTGAATGTGAAATATTATTGTAATAAGTTTTTCATATAGAAGTGTAGTAGTTGAGTTATATAGTAGCTAGTAAGTATGAACTTAACGGGTAGGTATTACCCGAATTAAAACTATAAAATGCTAATATGAAGAAAAAGCTTTTATAAATAAGTTCATATAATGCTACGAGATGCTATTGACTACTCTTAAATTCTATATGATTAACTCAATTCTTTTGGCTATTTTTGAAGGAAATGGTACCGGCGACTCGTCAGAATTTGAACATGAGCGAGGAAGACTTCCGTGTTTTCCTTGCCGCAAACATAGCCGCAGTACAGGCTGCAATGCAAAATAACAATAACTCTGGATCTAGCAGTGGAACTAATTCCACAAGAAATCGTGTAGGATGCTCCTACAAAGAATTCACTGCCTGCAAACCTTTGGAATTTGATGGAACCGAAGGACCAATTGGATTGAAATGTTGGACCGACAAAGTCGAATCGGTATTTGCCATAAGTAAGTGTACTGAAGAGGACAAAGTTAAGTACGCTACGCATACCTTCATAGGTACTGCGTTAATGTGGTGAAACACCTATCTTAAACAGGTAGGACAAAATGCTGCTTACGTACTACCGTGGTCGGCATTCAAGCAATTGATGAACGAGCAGTACCGTCCTAGAAATGAAGTTAATAAACTCAAGGTAGAACTTAGAGAGTTACGAACACAAGGGTTCGACATTACCACATATGAACGACGATTCACGGAGTTGTGCCTATTGTGTCCGGGAGCATTCGAAGATGAAGAAGAGAAGATCGACGCGTTTGTAAAAGGGTTACCAGTAAAGATTCAAGAAGATGTGAGTTCACACGAGCCCGCTTCCATACAAAAGTCAAGTAGAATGACTCATAAACTCATAAATCAGATTGAGGGAAGAATTAAAGAGCAGGCAGCTGAAGAAGCCAACACAAAACAACTCAAGAGAAAGTCAGAAGAAACCAGTGACAAGGGTCACCAATACAACAACAACAACAATTACAACCACAACCGCAACAACAATCGCAACAATAACCGCAATCCTAACAATAACTACGACAAATATCCCAACAACAACAACAACTACAACAACCATTTCAACAACAATAAAAATCTCAAGAACAACCTCAATAACAACAATGGCAACAAAAACCAAAAATGCCAAAGGTGTGAAGAGTACCACCAGAATGGGTTCTGCACGACATTTTGCACCAAGTGTAAAAGAACTGGCCATGGTGCGAAAAAGTGTGAGGTCTACGGACCAAAGTTTAACAGAACTAAAGGAACAAATAGTGGCAAAACAAGTAATGCCGCCTTTGTTTGTTATGGATGTGAAAAACCGGGCCACATTAGAAGTAATTGCTCGAATCAGGAGAATACTAATGGGCAGGGCCGTGGAAGAGTTTTCAATATTAATACGGCAGAAGTACAGGAAGACCCGGAGCTTGTTACGGGTACGTTTCTTATTGATAATAAATCTGCTTATGTTTTATTTGATTTGGGTACGGATAGAAGCTATATGAGTAGAGATTTTTGTGCTAAGTTAAGTTGCCCATTGACGCCTTTGGATAGTAAATTTTTACTCGAATTAGCAAACGGTAAATTAATTTCAGTAGATAATATATGTCGGGATAGAGAAATTAAACTGGGGAATGAAACGTTTAAAATTGATTTAATACCAGTCGAGTTAGGGAGTTTTGATGTAATAATTGGCATGGGCTGGTTGAAAAAGGTGAGAGCAGAGGTCGTTTGTTACAAAAATGCGATTCGCATTATGCGTGAAAAAGGAAAACCTTTAATGGTGTACGGAGAAAAGAACAACGTGAAGTTAAATCTTATTAGTAGTTTGAAGGCACAAAATTAATAAGAAAAGGTTGTTACGTCATTCTAGCACACATTGAGGAAGTTAAACCTGAAGAAAAGAACATCAGTGATGTTCCCGTCGCAAAAAAAATTTCCGATGTATTTCCGAAAGAATTACCGGGATTACCCTCACATCGATCAGTTGAATTTCAAATAGACCTTGTACCAGGAGCTGCATCAATAGCTTGTGCTCCATACAGACTCGCACCCAGCGAAATGAAAGAATTACAAAGTCAGTTATAGGAACTTTTAGAGCGTGGTTTCATTCGACCAAGTACATCACCAAGGGGAGCTCCTGTTCTGTTTGTCAAAAAGAAAGATGGTACATTCAGGTTGTGTATCGACTACCGAGAGTTGAACAAACTTACCATCAAGAACCGTTACCCATTACCGAGAATCGACGACTTATTTGATCAACTATAATGCTCGTCGATTTATTCAAAGATTGATTTACGTTCTGGATATCACCAAATGCGGGTGAAAGAGGATGACATTCCGAAGACTGCTTTTAGGACGCGTTACGGTCATTACGAGTTTATGGTTATGCCGTTTGGATTGACTAACGCACCAGCTGTGTTCATGGACCTCATGAACCGAGTGTGTGGGCCATATCTTGACAAGTTTGTCATTGTTTTCATCGATGACATACTTATTTACTCGAAGCATGATCAAGAGCATGAAGAACATTTGAGAAAAGTGCTAGAGTTGCTGAGAAAATAAAAAATGTACGCTAAGTTTTCAAAGTGTTCATTTTGATTGGAAGAAGTTCAATTCCTCGATCATATAGTGAACAAAGAAGGTATTCAGGTGGATCCAGCAAAGATTGAAACCGTTGAAAAGTGGGAAACCCCGAAAACTCCGAAACACATACGCCAATTTTTAGGGCTAGCTGGTTATTACAGAAGATTCATCCAAGATTTTTCCAAATTAGCAAAACCCTTGACTGCATTAACGCATAAAGGGAGGAAATTTGAATGGAATGATGAACAAGAAAAAGCGTTTCAATTTTTGAAGAAAAAGTTAACTACGGCACCTATATTGTCATTACCTAAAGGGAATGATGATTTTGTGATATATTGTGATGCCTCAAAGAAAGGTCTCGGTTGTGTATTAATGCAACGAATGAAAGTAATTGCTTATGCGTCTAGACAATTGAAGATTCATGAGTAGAATTATATGACGCATGATTTGGAATTAGGCGCGGTTATTTTTGCATTAAAGACTTGGAGGCACTACTTATATGGGGTCAAAAGTATTATATATACCGACCACAAAAGTCTTCAACACATATTTAATCAGAAACAACTGAACATGAGGCAGTGCAGATGGATTGAATTGTTGAATGATTACGACTTTGAGATTCGTTATCACCCGGGGAAGGCAAATGTGGTAGCCGACGCCTTGAGCAGAAAGGACAGAGAACATATTCGAGTAAAAGCTATGAATGTAATGATTCACACTAATCTTACTACTCAAATAAAAGAGGCGCAACAAGGAGTTTTAAAAGAGGGAAACTTAAAGGATGAAATACCCAAAGGATCGGAGAAGCACCTTAATATTCGGGAAGACGGAACCCGGTATAGGGCTGAAAGAATTTGGGTACCAAAATTTGGAGATATGAGAGAAATGGTACTTAGAGAAGCTTATAAAACCAGATACTCAATACATCCTGGAACGGGGAAGATGTACAAAGATCTCAAGACACATTTTTGGTGGCCAGCTATGAAAGCCGATGTTACTAAATATGTAGGAGAATGTTTCACATGTTCTAAGGTCAAAGCAGAGCATCAGAAACCATCAGGTCTACTTCAACAACCCGAAATCCTGAAATGGAAATGGGAAAACATTACCATGGATTTCATCACTAAATTGCCAAGGACTGTAAGTGGTTTTGATACTATTTAGGTAATAGTTGATCGTCTCACCAAATCAGCACACTTCCTGCCAATAAGAGAAAATGACAAGATGGAGAAGTTAGCACGACTGTATTTGAAGGAAGTCATCTCCAGATATGGAATACCAATCTCTATTATCTCTGATAGGGATGGCAGATTTATTTCAAGATTTTAACAGACATTACAGCAAGCATTTGGAACTCGTCTAGACAAGAGTACTGCCTATCATCCACAAACTAATGGCCAGAGCAAAAGGACGATACAAACGCTTGAAGACATGCTACGAGCATGTGTTATTGATTTTGGAAATAGTTGGGATCGACACCTACCGTTAGCAGAATTTTCCTACAACAACAGCTACCATTCAAGCATTGAGATGGCACCGTTTGAAGCACTTTATGGTAGAAAGTGCAGGTCTCCGATTTTTTGGAGTGAAGTGGGGGATAGACAGATTACGGGTCCGGAGATAATACAAGAAACTACCGAGAAGATCATCCAAATTCAACAACGGTTGAAAACCGCCCAAAGTCGACAAAAGAGCTACGCTGACATTAAAAGAAAAGATATAGAATTTGAAATTGGAGAGATGGTCATGCTTAAAGTTGCACCTTGGAAAGGCGTTGTTCGATTTGGTAAACGGGTGAAATTAAATCCAAGGTATATTGGACCATTCAAGATTATTGATCGTGTTGGACCAGTTACTTACCGACTTGAATTACCTCAACAACTCGCGGCTGTACATAACACTTTCCAAGTCTTGAATTTGAAGAAATGTTTTGCTAAAGAAGATATCACTATTCCGTTAGATGAAATCCAAATCAACGAAAAACTTCAATTCATCGAAGAACCCGTCGAAATAATGGATCGTGAGGTTAAAAGACTTAAGCAAAACAAGATACCAATTGTTAAGGTTCGATGAAATGCTCGTAGAGGACCCGAGTTCACTTGGAAACGAGAAGATCGGATGAAGAAGAAATACCCACACTTATTTCCAGAAGATACATCAACACCTCCAACTTCTTAAAATTTCAGGATGAAATTTATTTAACGGGTAGGTATTGTAGTGACCCGAACTTTTCCATGATTATATTTATTAAATGAAATTGTTATTTACATGATTAAGTGTTTCCAACATGTTAAGCAATCAAACTTGTTAAGACTTAATTAAGTGAAATAGATTTCATATAGACAATTGACCACCCAAGTTGACCAGTGATTCACGAACGTTAAAACTTGTAAAAACAATATGATGTTATATATATGGATATATATATATATATATATATATATATATAGTTAACATGGTATTATGATAATTAAACATATCATTAAGTATATTAACAATGAACTACATATGTAAAAACAAGACTACTAACTTAAGGATTTCGAAACGAGGCATATATGTAACGATTATCGTTGTAACGACATTTAATTGTATATATATCATATTAAGATATATTAATACATCATAATATCATGATAATGTAATAATTTAACATCTCATTTGATATAATAAACAATAGGTTAACAACACTTAACAGGATCGTTAACCTAAAGGTTTCAAAACAACATTTACATGTAACAACTAACGATGACTTAACGATTCAGTTAAAATGTATATACATGTAGTGTTTTAATATGTATTCATACACTTTTGAAAGACTTCAATACACTTATCAAAATACTTCTACTTAACAAAAATGCTTACAATTACATCCTCGTTCAGTTTCATCAACAAATCTACTCGTATGCACCTGTATTCGTACTCATACAATACACAGCTTTTAGATGTATGTACTATTGGTATATACACTCCAATGATCAGCTCTTAACAGCTCATGTGAGTCACCTAACACATGTGGGAACCATAATTTGGCAACTAGCATGAAATATCTCATAAAATTACAAAAATATTAGTAATCATTCATGACTTATTTACATGTAAACAAAATTACACATCCTTTATATCTAATCCATATACCAATGACCAAAAACACCTACAAACACTTTCATTCTTCAATTTTCTTCATCTAATTGATCTCTATCAAGTTCTATCTTCAAGTTCTAAGTGTTCTTCATAAATTCTATAAGTTCTAGTTTCATAAAATCAAGAATACTTCCAAGTTTGCTAGCTTACTTCCAATCTTGTAAAGTGATCATCCAAGCTTAAGAAATCTTTCTTATTTACAGTAAGATATCTTTCTAATACAAGGTAATACTCATATTTAAACTTTGATTCAATTTCTATAACTATAACAATCTTATTTCGAGTGGAAATCTTACTTGAACTTGTTTTCGTGTCATGATTCTGCTTCAAGAACTTTCAAGCCATCCAAGGGTCCTTTGAAGCTAGATCCATTTTTCTCATTTCCAGTAGGTTTACCTACTAAAATTAAGGTAGTAATGATGTTCATAACATTATTCGATTCATACATATAAAACTATCTTATTCGAAGATTTAAACTTGTAATCACTAGAACATAGTTTAGTTAATTCTAAACTTGTTTGCAAATAAAGTTAATCCTTTTAACTTGACTTTTAAAATCAACTAAACACATGTTCTATATCTATATTATATGCTAACTTAATGATTTAAAACTTGGAAACACGAAAAACACCGTAAAACCGGACATACGCCGTCGTAGTAACACCGCGGGCTGTTTTGGGTTTGATAATTAAAAACTATGATAAACTTTAATTTAAAAGTTGTTCTTCTGGGAAAATAATTTTTCTTATGAACATGAAACTATATCCAAAAATCATGGTTAAACTCAAAGTGAAAGTATGTTTTCCAAAATGGTCATCTAGACGTCGTTCTTTCGACTGAAATGCCTACCTTTACAAAAACGACTTGTAACCTTATTTCTGACTATAAACCTATAACTTTTCTATTTAGATTCATAAAATAGAGTTCAATATGAAATCATAGCAATTTGATTCACTCAAAACGGATTTAAAACGGAGAAGTTATGGGTAAAACAAGATTGGATATTTTTTTATTGTTGTAGCTACGGGAAATATTGTAACAATTCTATACAAATCATATCCTAGCTAACTTATATTGTATTATACATGTATTCTAATATATTATGTAATCTTGGGATACCATATACACGTATGTAAATGTTTTGACATATCATATCGACCCATCTATATGTATTATTTGGAACAACCATAGACACTCTATATGCAGTAATGTTGGAGTTAGCTATACAGGGTTAAGGTTGATTCCAAAAATATATATACTTTGAGTTGTGATCTAGCCTGAGACATGTATACACTGGGTCATGAATTGATTCAAGATAATATATATCGATTTATTTCTGTACATCTAACTATGGATAACTAGTTGTAGGTTACTAACGAGGACAGCTGACTTAATAAACTTAAAAACATTAAAACGTATTAAAAATGTTGTAAAAATACTTTAAACATATTTTGATATATATGTACATATTTGTTATAGGTTCGTGAATCGACCAGTGGCCACGTCTTACTTCCCGACGAAGTAAAAATCTGTGAAAGTGAGTTATAGTCCCACTTTTAAAATCTAATATTTTGGGATGAGAATACATGCAATTTTATAAATGATTTACGAAATACACACAAGTAAATGAAACTACTTTATATGGGTGAATGATCGAAGCCGAATATGCCCCTTTTTAGCTTGGTAGCCTAAGAATTTGGGAACAGACCCCAAATTGAAGCGAATCCTAAAGATAGATCTATCGTGTGATGACCCGGGAATTTCCGATCAAATTTAAACTTTAATCTTTATATGTATCCGACACGAGAAGCAAAATATGTAATGTTGAGTCTCAAAAGCTTTGAAACTTTATTCATGTAATCAGTTACCCTTTTACCATGCCTGACGATTCACGAACAATTATGTGTAATCAAATATTTATACATATACATATGTGTGATTTTTTTTTAAAAGTAAGATATATATTAATAAGACATTGAACGGGTTAGTTGAAATGAATATAGGTTATGAGATCTATGTTATGAACTGAGAAAGGTTATTAAGGTACTGAATGGATAAAACTTTACGTAAACGTATTTGTTCGATGTAAGTTTATCGACGAGATTAAAAGATAATATCAAATGATTGAATTATCAGATACATTGAATTATGATTACGAGTCTCTGTTATGAGGTCCACTTGGAATTAGAAAACCTTTACTTTTAACGGTATACGGAATATTTGGAAAAGTGATTACATGTAAGAACAAAAGTGTTATTATTGAGGATTAGACAAAAGTTAGTGGAGAATTGAATTTCATAATACTCGATTGATCATATAGAAGGAATAATTGGGATAAGATTCGTTGACTAGATAAACCCATTTGATATGTTATATTAAGATATATTATTTAGAAAGTTAAGGAAATTAAACTAAACATTTACGCATAAAAGAATGAAATCAAGAATTAAGTTTTAAAGCATAAACGTTATAGGATTTTCGATTATGTAAATGATCTTAAATTATATAATTAGTTTTGAAAGGATAACTAGTATGTTATTAGATAAATATTTCAAAAATATGTATAAGATTAGAAAATTTAATTTAAATTAGGCATAAAACGTTTTGATTTTAAACTAATATTAATAAATAGGCTTTAATAAATAACAAGATTATGAATTATAAAAGGAAATGATCAAAACACTCAAAAGATTAAGTTACACTTTGAGTGTGTTTGTTTTTAATTAATTTAAGTCTAGTTACTAATAAAGGTACATGTCACAAAACGTTTAATTTAAAATAAAATATTTTGACAAACAACGAGACTTTGATTTATGGAAGTAAATGACCACAACACTCAATTTTATAAGTTATATTTTTATAAAGGTAATTTATTGATGAGTAAGTCTAATTTTTGTAAAAGGTACACGTCGCGTAACGTAAAAGGCTAGTTTTCTAAATGTACGAAAGTGCGCCCGAAAAACCGAAAGTGGTACATGAGTCGTGAGACCACGACCGTGTCATTTTTGTAAAAATTATATTTTTACCATCAACGTAAATATAATATAATATATAAGTAATTATATAAATTAAATATAATAAATATATAATAATAATAATAAAAATAAAATGATACATGTTCATTCACGTGAAGATTGGGCACCATTTACACGTTTTATTTTTTTTTTAATTATATTATTATATATTAAAATGGTGTAGTAGGTAAGGCCACAATTCATTTAAATCAAACGAAATCCAGCTTTGTGATTCATTTTTCTTCTGCACTCCGTAAACACACACACATACATATAAATTTTAAATATTAATATTATTAACCTTATTATTATTTGATATTAGGGAGCGATAATATTAGTATTATACATAAAATATTACGACAAGGTCATGAGTGGGTCATTTCAAGACAAGTTTTATGAGTAAGATAGGGCTAAGGAAATTATGGGTTGTAGCTAAGGAGGTTATGGGTATGGATCATGGGTATGCTCGTGAGGTCAATCTAGTGTTTGTCATCTCTGTTGCGTTTATGTACCTTTCCTGCAATATTGAATCTCAATATTGATACGTGAGTACTCCTAATTTAATTTTTACATACTAATAGTGTATCCATGACTAGTGCTCGAGAAAATAGGATTATGCATGCTTGTACATTTGATATTGCCCTTAGATAGGTTATGTTGAATCTTAAATGTTGTTATACTAGGGATGAAATAAGATATAAGATATGCATGCCATTGGAAAGCTAGTGAAAAATTAATAACTTTTCCTTTAGATGTCAAAGGGATCTGATGAACGGATTAGAAATTATAGCCAATTGAAATTTTGTAAAAATGATTAATATTATCGTCGTTAATATCGTTGTTCTAATTTTTATCCAATTGTTAATATTATTATTTGATTTCTATTAATAAAATAATAATTATTATTATTACAAAATAATATGACTTTTAATTATTATTATTATCAATGCTATTTAATCAAATAAAAATGTAATACGAATATTATAATTACCCCAATAGAATTTATCACAATATTTTTAATATTAAATGAACTTTATAAATTTAATACTTAAGATATATAAAAGTATACCTTAATATAAAATTGCATTTATTAATAAATGAATTATGTTATTTACTCTATTAAATCTTTTAAAAATATTTTAAAAATATAAGACGACGATATTTAAAATTATATAGTAATCATTTTTAAAGTTTGGAAATCATTTTGAGTCAAACTAAATGTTATCGACCTTTGCATATTAGACTCGAGCATTAGGATTGTGGTACACTATGACACAACCTAAATTGTTAGACAAATATTGACCAACATATAAATATATATATAATTAATATAGGTTCGTGAATCCGAGGCCAACCCTGCATTGTTCAATGACGTCATATGTATTTTTACTACAAAATACAGTATGGTGAGTTTCATTTGCCTTTTTACCCTTTATATTTTTGGGCTGAGAATACATGAGCAATTTTTATAAATGTTTTACGAAATAGACACAAGTAATCGAAACTACATGATATGGTTGAATTATCGAAATCGAATATGCCCCTTTTTATTAAGTCTGGTAATCTAAGAATTAGGGAACAGACACCCTAATTGATGCGAATTCTAAAGATAGATCTATTGGGCCCAACAAGCCCCATCCAAAGTACCGGATGCTTTAGTACTTCGAAATTTATATCATGTCCGAAGGAGGATCCCGGAATGATGGGGATATTCTTATATATGCATATTGTTAATGTCGGTTACCAGGTGTTCAATCCATATGAATGATATTTTTGTCTCTATGCATGGGACGTATGTTTATGAGAAATGGAAATCTGAAATCTTGTGGTCTATTAAAATGATGAAAATGAAATGATTACTATAAACTGATGAACTCACCAACCTTTTGGTTGACACTTTAAAGCATGTTTATTCTCAGGTTTGAAAGGAAATCTTCCGCTGTGCATTAGCTCATTGTTAAAGATATTACTTGGAGTCATTCATGACATATTTCAAAAGACGTTGCATTCGAGTCGTTGAAGTTTATTAGAGATTATTATTAAGTAAATGACGGATTAGGTCATTTATAGTTTGGATATTATGAAATGGTATGCACACTTGTCAACTTTCGATGAAATGAAAGGTTGTCTTTTAAAAACGAATGCAATGTTTGTAAAATGTATCATATAGAGGTCAAATACCTCGCGATGTAATCATATGTTATTGTATTCGTCCCTATGGATTGGGTCGGGTCATCTCATGTGGTATCAGAGCGGTGGTCTTAGCGAACCAGGTCTGCATTAGTGTGTCTAACTGATAAATCGTTAGGATGCATTAGTGAGTCTGGACTTCGACCGTGTCTGCATGTCAAAAGTTTTGCTTATCATTTTAATCGGAAATCATCTACTACCATCCTTAAGCAACTATCTACTTATTATTCTTAAGTCTAAATGCGTTTCCTGCATTTATTGTATAATAGTGTATAGACGAAATTTCTTCTGGGCATATCTGTTACTGTGAACTTTGACTGACATTTTTTTCAAAGATTCCTCCGTAACTTATGGGATTTTGGTAATATATATACATATGTAAATTATGTATAGAAAGATATCAAATCTAACTCCTATAATCTATTTCATATCAAAAATTCATTTCCCCGATTATACGAGATGGATTTTGCATCTAGTTCGAATTCCTCCGATTCTGACAGTTATGCTGACATGGATTTCCATTCGGGCTCCGAAGGCAGCGTCACCGAAATGGATCAACCAATCTCCCATCATCTATTTTGGATGAATTGGGGATGGGTACGTAATATACTAAATCACTGGAGACAAGAAGAAGGTGATCCCTTCCATCCACCAAATTGCCCTCTTGGCGATGAACCTGAAGCACTTACTGGTGAACCTGTTCGAGAAACCATTTTTTCTCTCATTTCTAGAGTATCTCGTCACGATTACATAATGTCCCATATTTCTGATCTTGTTCATTCGCTCACTCCAACCACTAATCATCCCGGTGTACTAGCAGAAGTTAACGAGCTTCGCGCTCGGTTGGTGGCTTTGGAGAATACGGTGCGAAGATTACAAACACCATCAGCAGCACCAGCAGCATAACCAATACCGCCAGTAACATCCACATCGCAAGCCTCAATACTAAAAGCACCAGCAGCATCACCGGCATCAACAACAACCACCATTATTAACATCAACAGGATCATTACCACCACCAACAATTACATCCGCATCACACACCTCAATACCCCAATCTGTATATCCGATATAAATGTCACACATACCATAAATACCAAGGAGTACTAACAACAACAAATGATGAAGTATTAATTCATAACCTCATCGGAGAAATATTTTGCGGTGATTATGTAATCTCTAAAGACATAGGGATTATATACTTCAGCTTTAACCATAAACCAGATGAGTGGACAGAAATGATAAAAAGGAAGAGTAGAAGCCCTGATAAGAAGGGTGCGTAAAGTACAAGCTAGACTTGTTTTACCAACAGCATCAGCAGTACCCTTAGCCTCACCAACACAGTCAGTGCTGTCAATATTGTTAGAATCGTCAGCACCTCCAACCTCACAAGCCCCGCCAGTTCAAGAATCACTGTGGGAAACCATTACGAATTAATAACGAGTATATTGTATCAACGAGTTATGAAGTATTAACTCAATTCCTCCGAAGAATTTATATGTATATTCTATATAGTTATAAAATTTTTAAACCATAATAAATCTTTTTGTACTAAGCTATTATGTATGGAACTTAACTATCCGGTTAATTCATATTACTAATATGCTATGATGTACATTCTTCGTTAACAATTTAATCATTGTTAACCACAATCTCTGCTTCAACTCAATGAATTTTATTTCATAATAAATCAAGTGTATCATTCAATAACATGTTTGATTTTACACTTTCATCTTCGATGCACTCGAAACTTTCTAGAAAACATCAATCGGACATTGCGAAGTTCGCAAGAATTCTTCAAGCGTCAACATCCTTCACTGAGGAATATCAATAAAAATCAATAATAAAGTACTGATTGCAATAAGTAAAATACTCTATGGAGATTATGTAATCTCTAATGATTCAGAGATTACTCATTTCTAATTCAAGCCGAAAATCAAATGAGTTTAATGTGATTTTAAAACTCATTAAATATGAAGAAAATATATTCACATATATTTCATAGAGATTGAAGTGAAAATTTGGTTCAAAATATTGATTGTGAAAAAAAAATTTTTAAACGGGTAGGTAATACCCGAGGGATATTTAATTTCAACAGTTAATATGTTACATTTTTGAATCTGAATCAGTAATTACCAACTGTATTCACTTCTCTCTCAACAATATACATTCTTTTGTAAAAATCAAGATAACTATTCTCATCCAAATTTAATTACATATTCTAATCAAAATCCGAGTCAAGAGTTAACAGAAGACATCACTCTTAGAAGTCCTACATCTATCAACGCTATACTATGACTTCAAAACTGTGATAGAACATCACTTTTAATCGTAACACTCAGATTAATATGAAAAATCATTCGGAGTCAGGACAAATTCATCATTTGGATATTGACTATGACAATCTGCATTTAAAAAAAAAAACTCTTCGAGGTTCCTGAAGACACTTCAAACATTGAACAATCGAGAGGATGATCCAACCACACATTATCCGAAGTCTTGTACCTGAAAAGCTCTCGAAACCAAAGTCATAATCTAACATGTATCCGCGTCGAATCCTTTATCATTTATTAGCAAAAACAACATTTCGATTCCTTTTCAAAGTAACCAATTTTGTCACAGCTTCAGCAAGTCAACTTCGACTTTTCAGTCGGACTAGTCTTATTTTAACCCCAATAGATACGTTGCCATTAGTCATTATTAGTGGGGAACCTTTTATATCCCATCAAATTACTACCAGCGTTTAATCATCTAAAACACGATTCTTCTGAACCCACCTCGGATTGCTAACCAAAGATTCAGATATTAGCATTAAATGCAGAGGAAACATAAAAAATTGTAGATGGTTTAAACGGTCGAAAGTTTGATGATAAAAGATAGTGAGATGGTAAAGCTCAGAAAAAGAAAGGATTTGGTACTGAAAAACGGATTGAGCAAAGTATGAAGGAAGCCGTGGACAAATCACAGAGACTGAATCTGCCTTCAAAGGATCCAAATAATTCAGTGCCTGCTGAACTCGTTAGCAAAAAAAAACCTTACTCCTTATTCTAAACCTTCACGGACAGATATTCTTCATCATCATCATATCTTATATATTATAAGATATCTTCGTATCTCCCATTATACATATTTTCCATATTTCTGGAGATATCTTCACCACTATCCTTATCTGAGATCATTTATCTCTCGGTAATATCTGCAACATAAAAGAAACTGTGTTAGTTTCTAAATTCTGAAAAATTCAAATATGAATGTTTTGAAGTAGTGTTGGGAACTGATGCATGGGTTAGTATAATATAATGACACTTGATCAACGTCATTATATTACAGTAATTCATGCTGAGTTTCTAATGGAACGTGATGATTCACAGAACATACCGTCATCATGTGCCATTTACACGACTCTTACATTCTAACTAATCTCTAAACATATTAAGAAAATATTTCTTGATGATTCGGTCTTTTCTAGGGTATTCTGGTAATTTGACAAATCAAGATCGTACCCTTTCAAATTCCTTCTTAGAACATTAACAATGTTCATTCCGAAATCCATAGTTGCGAATTCTGGACCATTACAAGAGTTATTTAATCGCAAGAAGAAGAAACGAAAGGACAAAGCTCCGAAATAGAAATTTGAGGTATAAACCGCAGCAAATAGAAGAGAGCATTAACTATGGATAACAATGATTATAGAAGACAGACGCAGGGACACCGAAATATAAGTGAAGATATAAAATCTAGCAACAACCCGAATATTACAAACCGTATATATCAATGCATATAGCAACGTAAAGACACGGGAGAACTAAAAACACTATAAATCCTAGGGTATAGTAGAAGTAAATAGATTCTTCCGGTGACAGATTAAAAAGAAGAATGACAGATATTAAAGTTAAGAGGATATCAAGGATCAGGATGAGATGGAGCATATTAACGAATACTTTAAAGTAAGAATTGAAAAAGAAAGAATGGAAGGTGTGAGTTGTAAGGAAACAAAAGGGGTGGATTTATAGACAGAGCAATCGAAGCAGATTATCGCGTATAACCAAAGAGGATCCTAATCTCCTTAATTACCGACGAATCAAATCTTATTACGGAGATCTTCTTCTAAATTCCTTAAATTCCGGAAATCAATCTTGACTACACCGCCGGTTAAGTCAAACCTGCATTTATTCATTTCATTCCTATGTGATAGCTTCATTCGTAATCTTCACATAAATGAATTGTTTTATCCATATTACTCCATGATGATAAAACTCTATTTATCAACTCATATTCATCATGAAAACATTCTTATACTTAGCCATGACGACCTCGATCAAATTTCGGGACGAAATTTCTTTTAACGGGTTGGTACTGTGATGACCCGGGAATTTCCGATCAAATTTAAACTTTAATCTTTATATGTATCCGACACGAGAAGCAAAATATGTAATGTTGAGTCTCAAAAGCTTTGAAACTTTGTTCATGTAATCAGTTACCCTTTTACCATGCCTGACGATTCACGAACAATTATGTGTAATCAAATATTTATACATATACATATGTGTGATTTTTTTTTAAAAGTAAGATATATATTAATAAGACATTGAACGGGTTAGTTGAAATGAATATAGGTTATGAGATCTATGTTATGAACTGAGAAAGGTTATTAAGGTACTGAATGGATAAAACTTTACGTAAACGTATTTGTTCGATGTAAGTTTATCGACGAGATTAAAAGATAATATCAAATGATTGAATTATCAGATACATTGAATTATGATTACGAGTCTCTGTTATGAGGTCCACTTGGAATTAGAAAACCTTTACTTTTAACGGTATACGGAATATTTGGAAAAGTGATTACATGTAAGAACAAAAGTGTTATTATTGAGGATTAGACAAAAGTTAGTGGAGAATTGAATTTCATAATACTCGATTGATCATATAGAAGGAATAATTGGGATAAGATTCGTTGACTAGATAAACCCATTTGATATGTTATATTAAGATATATTATTTAGAAAGTTAAGGAAATTAAACTAAACATTTACGCATAAAAGAATGAAATCAAGAATTAAGTTTTAAAGCATAAACGTTATAGGATTTTCGATTATGTAAATGATCTTAAATTATATAATTAGTTTTGAAAGGATAACTAGTATGTTATTAGATAAATATTTCAAAAATATGTATAAGATTAGAAAATTTAATTTAAATTAGGCATAAAACGTTTTGATTTTAAACTAATATTAATAAATAGGATTTAATAAATAACAAGATTATGAATTATAAAAGGAAATGATCAAAACACTCAAAAGATTAAGTTACACTTTGAGTGTGTTTGTTTTTAATTAATTTAAGTCTAGTTACTAATAAAGGTACATGTCACAAAACGTTTAATTTAAAATAAAATATTTTGACAAACAACGAGACTTTGATTTATGGAAGTAAATGACCACAACACTCAATTTTATAAGTTATATTTTTATAAAGGTAATTTATTGATGAGTAAGTCTAATTTTTGTAAAAGGTACACGTCGCGTAACGTAAAAGGCTAGTTTTCTAAATGTACGAAAGTGCGCCCGAAAAACCGAAAGTGGTACATGAGTCGTGAGACCACGACCGTGTCATTTTTGTAAAAATTATATTTTTACCATCAACGTAAATATAATATAATATATAAGTAATTATATAAATTAAATATAATAAATATATAATAATAATAATAATAAAATGATACATGTTCATTCACGTGAAGATTGGGCACCATTTACACGTTTTATTTTTTTTTTAATTATATTATTATATATTAAAATGGTGTAGTAGGTAAGGCCACAATTCATTTAAATCAAACGAAATCCAGCTTTGTGATTCATTTTTCTTCTGCACTCCGTAAACACACACACATACATATAAATTTTAAATATTAATATTATTAACCTTATTATTATTTGATATTAGGGAGCGATAATATTAGTATTATACATAAAATATTACGACAAGGTCATGAGTGGGTCATTTCAAGACAAGTTTTATGAGTAAGATAGGGCTAAGGAAATTATGGGTTGTAGCTAAGGAGGTTATGGGTATGGATCATGGGTATGCTCGTGAGGTCAATCTAGTGTTTGTCATCTCTGTTGCGTTTATGTACCTTTCCTGCAATATTGAATCTCAATATTGATACGTGAGTACTCCTAATTTAATTTTTACATTCTAATAGTGTATCCCTGACTAGTGCTCGAGAAAATAGGATTATGCATGCTTGTACATTTGATATTGCCCTTAGATAGGTTATGTTGAATCTTAAATGTTGTTATACTAGGGATGAAATAAGATATAAGATATGCATGCCATTGGAAAGCTAGTGAAAAATTAATAACTTTTCCTTTAGATGTCAAAGGGATCTGATGGACGGATTAGAAATTATAGCCAATTGAAATTTTGTAAAAATGATTAATATTATCGTCGTTAATATCGTTGTTCTAATTTTTATCCAATTGTTAATATTATTATTTGATTTCTATTAATAAAATAATAATAATTATTATTACAAAATAATATGACTTTTAATTATTATTATTATCAATGCTATTTAATCAAATAAAAATGTAATACGAATATTATAATTACCCCAATAGAATTTATCACAATATTTTTAATATTAAATGAACTTTATAAATTTAATACTTAAGATATATAAAAGTATACCTTAATATAAAATTGCATTTATTAATAAATGAATTATGTTATTTACTCTATTAAATCTTTTAAAAATATTTTAAAAATATAAGACGACGATATTTAAAATTATATAGTAATCATTTTTAAAGTTTGGAAATCATTTTGAGTCAAACTAAATTTTATCGACCTTTGCATATTAGACTCGAGCATTAGGATTGTGGTACACTATGACACAACCTAAATTGTTAGACAAATATTGACCAACATATAAATATATATATAATTAATATAGGTTCGTGAATCCGAGGCCAACCCTGCATTGTTCAATGACGTCATATGTATTTTTACTACAAAATACAGTATGGTGAGTTTCATTTGCCTTTTTACCCTTTATATTTTTGGGCTGAGAATACATGAGCAATTTTTATAAATGTTTTACGAAATAGACACAAGTAATCGAAACTACATGATATGGTTGAATTATCGAAATCGAATATGCCCCTTTTTATTAAGTCTGGTAATCTAAGAATTAGGGAACAGACACCCTAATTGACGCGAATTCTAAAGATAGATCTATTGGGCCCAACAAGCCCCATCCAAAGTACCGGATGCTTTAGTACTTCGAAATTTATATCATGTCCGAAGGAGGATCCCGGAATGATGGGGATATTCTTATATATGCATATTGTTAATGTCGGTTACCAGGTGTTCAATCCATATGAATGATATTTTTGTCTCTATGCATGGGACGTATGTTTATGAGAAATGGAAATCTGAAATCTTGTGGTCTATTAAAATGATGAAAATGAAATGATTACTATAAACTGATGAACTCACCAACCTTTTGGTTGACACTTTAAAGCATGTTTATTCTCAGGTTTTGTCATAACCCGTCCTTAACCGTAAGAACGTGTTAGATAACGTATGATTTCATTGCGAGGTATTGACCTCTATATGCGACATTTTTAAAAGAAAAACTGCATATATTATACATTACAAACCATGATTCTTATTTTTGATACAAGCTTTGGACGAAATAAAGATGATTATCGTTTAGCGATAATCTTTAACTTACAAACTTTACAAATGATGATAACAACACGATTTCTAGCATATTTTACAACACAAGTTCTTGGATATGCAGTCTTATTTTTGACACAAATATGCGTACGCAAGATCCTGCTCAAATTCAACATAATGCAGCGGAAACTTCTAATTATCACCTGAGAATAAACATGTTTAAAACGTCAACATAAAGTTGGTGAGATATAGGTTTAGTGCCGGCAGCAATATATATATAGACCACAAGATTTCGTATATAAACAGTTTAATAAAAATATTCTAAGTGGTTGAGCACTTGGTAACCATACTTAACAATTAATCACGTCGCATATTCCCTTTAATATGAAATCTTACTACACTGTACCAAGTGTAGTCACGAAACGAAGTACTGTGCAACCGTTGAATACTGGTCGTCCAGTCCGGTTGGGGTTGTCAAGCCCGATAGATCTATCAACAGGATTCGCGTTTACAATACCGCTGTAAATATTAGTTACCAAGCTACAGGGAAGTATGCCAGTGGTACAACTCAACGTAGAATATATTTTTCAGTTACTTGTGTCCATAACGTAAAACATAAAATACATGTATTCTCATCCCGAAATATTTAGAGTTTAAAAGTGGGACTATATACTCACTTTCGTCTTGAAGATATATATATTTTGACTTGGTCTCCCGGTTGATATCACGAACCTATCCATATATAATATATCAATACCTTTTCTTTTTAAACAACGTCACATATATATTCTTGTTATACTTTTAATACTTTTTATAATTCCTTAGTCCGTAGTTAGCAGTTCGTTGTTAGTAATTCAATTTTAATGGTTCATATTTAGATGTTTAATAAACCCCCAACGAAATAAATAAAACCCCCAACGTATATGTATTGGTCGAGATTAATCTTGACCCACGGTACCGGTGTTGTCAAATGACGTGTTGCGTACATAAAGTACCGGTGTTGTCAAATGACGTGTTGCGTACAAACATGGGATCTTATGATTAGTCTTCTCGTGTTGTTTACGGGTGATCCTGAACCATATAAAATTGAATTATGAGTACATATATATAAAATATCATGTTATCTTAAAAAGATGTGATTTATTTTAATTTTCTCCAATTAATCCCGAAGTTAAACTAGTCTTGGATAGCCAATTTTGTTTCGGTCATAGTTTCTTCGTTACAACTCCGTTTTCGTTGATTCAACTTGCCATCTCCTTGGATCGAGTTCCTCTTTAAGACTATGAACTGTAAATATCTTAGTTTGTATTCAAAATCACACGGCATAGGTGAAAATTTAGTGAAACTTATGAAGTTAAACCTTTTCCTTTATGTAGGCAACCTTAAATGATTATTTTTCTAAAAATACTTATACTTTGAATTAAATCATGAAATTTTTATGTGTTACCATATTCATAGTAAAAATCATTTTTCCAGAACATAAACCTTCAATTCAAAGTTTAAGATGGTTTTTAATTATCCAACCCAAAACAGCCCCCGGTTACACTCCGACGTCGTAAAAACAGTTTTTAAGGTGTTCTTTGAAAAACCAAGTTATACCTTGTTAAATTAGCATATATTTAAGTTATATTACAGGTCTTGAAGTATTTTAAAAGTTAAGTTAGAAGGATCTATTTAGTTTGCAAACAAGTTTGAAAACATTCAAACTATGTTCTTGTTGTTAAAATTGTATACCACAAAATATGATAGCTATATATATATGAATCGAATAAGGTTATGAACATAGATACTACCTCAAGTTCCTTGGACAAGGTTTCTGTAAAATAGGAGTAAGAACCTAGAACCAAAAGGGTGATGGAATTGGATGAAAGATTGGAAGTAAGTTTGTGTTCTTGGAAGGATTTCTTGAAGTGTTTTTGTAAGGTTTTCTTATGAGATTTAAGTGTTGTTTTTGAAGCTAAATGATGGAGAAAATGCTTGGAGATGATCAAGTATGAAGTTAAGAGTATTTTGAGAGAGAAATGGAAGTGTAAGTATGAGAAAATGGGGTGAAGAAATGGTGTGCATGCATAAAAACGTTTTTAGGTTATAAAGGAAAAAAAAGATACCTAACTTTGTTTTCTTGCTAAATAATTCATGCTACTTGACAAATGGTTGGTTCCACATGTTTCTTAATCATTTAAGGCTGCTAAGGAGCAGATTTTTATTGGTATATACCAATAGTAAATACATCTAGAAGCTGCGTATGATACGAGTACATATACTCTAGATATACGTATAGAAATTTTGTGAAAAATGGAATGAGGATTCAAATATAGCTATCTTTTGTGAATACACTTATATGATTTTATGTATTTAAGTTCTTAAAAGTGATTAAATTCATTACTTATACGATATATGTATAAACATTATAGGTCATAAGTATTTAAGTCAAATAACGTTACGTATGGTTATCGTTTTGAAAACTTTAAGTTAGTAGTTTCAAAATATACTTATAACTTATTGTTATTAATACAAAATGAGATATTAAAACATTCATTAATCATGTTAAATATGTATATATACATATATATACACAGACGTATAATTATCATATATTGTATAGTTCGTGATATCATCGGTCAAACTAGACGGTCAAACGTTGTGTAAAACTCTTTTCGAAAATATAAATCTCAACAATTTGGATTGCTTATCATGTTGGTAAGGTTTAATTTATGTAAATATTAATCTTATAAGTATAGAACGATCGAAAAAGTGCGGGTCGTTACATTACCTCCCCGTTAAATAAATTTCGTCCCGAAATTTGAAAATTGTACCTATTTTGCGTCATCGAGAAACAAGTGTGGATACTTTTGTTTCATCTGATCCTCTCGTTCCCAAGTAAACTCAGGACCTCTTCTAGCACTCCAACGAACCTTAACGATCGGTATGTTGCTCTGTTTGAGCTGTTTAACTTCACGATCCATGATTTCGATTGGTTCTTCGATGAATTGTAGTTTCTCGTCGACATGGATTTCTTCAAGAGGAATGGTAAGGTCTTCCTTTGCAAGACACTTCTTAAGGTTTGAGACGTGAAAAGTATTATGTACTCCGGCGAGTTGTTGCGGTAACTCGAGTCGATAAGCTACCGGTCCAATGCGTTCGATGATCTTGAACGGGCCTACGTACCTTGGGTTTAGTTTACCCCTTTTTCCAAAACGTATTACACCTTTCCAAGGTGACACCTTTAACATAACCATGTCACCGATCTGAAACTCTAATGGTTTCCTTCGAACATCGGCGTAGCTCTTTTGGCGACTACGGGCTGTTTTCAATCTCTCCTTGATTTGTACTATCTTCTCAGTCGTTTCGTGTATGATCTCGGGACCAGTTAATTGTCGATCTCCTACTTCATTCCAAAAAATAGGAGATCTACACTTCCTTCCGTACAATGCTTCGAATGGCGCAGCTTTAATGCTCGCATGATAACTATTATTATACGAGAATTCTGCTAATGGTAGATATTTATCCCATCCGTTTCCAAAATCGATCACACATGCCCTGAGCATGTCTTCAAGAGTCTGAATCGTTCTTTCACTCTGCCCGTCGGTTTGCGGATGATACGCGGTACTCATATCCAAACGAGTTCCTAGGGCCTCCTGTAGTGATTGCCAGAACTTTGATGTAAATCTACTATCACGATCGGATATAATGGAAATAGGTATTCCATGCCTTGAAACAACTTCCTTTATATACAATCGTAATAGTTTCTCCATTCTATCCGTTTCCTTTATAGGCAAGAAGTGTGCAGACTTGGTGAGACGATCAACAATCACCCAAATGGTGTCGTATCCCCAGGCAGTCTTTGGTAACTTCGTGATGAAATCCATGGTAATACCATCCCATTTCCATTCTGGGATTTCTGGTTGTTGAAGTAACCCTGACGGCTTCTGGTGTTCAGCTTTGACTTTGGAACAAGTTAAACATTCCCCAACATATGTTGCAACGTCTGTCTTTAAATTAGGCCACCAATAATGTGTCTTAAGATCTTGGTACATCTTTCCAACTCCAGGATGTATCGAGTATCTTGTCTTATGTGCCTCATTTAATATCAACTTCCTTAATCCACCCAACTTCGGTACCCAAATACGATTTGCAAAATATCGAATTCCATCTTCCCGCATAACGAGTTGCTTCTCATACTTCTTCATTATTTCATTTCCTATATTTTCTTTAGTAAGTGCTTCTCGTTGAACTTCTTTGATTTGTGAGTTGAGATTCATGCGAATTTTTATGTTCATCGCTCGTACTCGAATTGGTTCTCGTTCCTTTCTGCTTAAAGCATCGGCCACCACGTTCGCCTTCCCGGGATGATAACGAATTTCACAATCATAGTCGTTTATTAACTCGACCCACCTACGTTGTCTCATGTTCAGCTGTTTCTGATCAAAAATATGTTGAAGGCTTTTATGATCAGTAAACACAGTGCATTTAACCCCATACAAGTAGTGTCTCCATATCTTCAATGCAAACACGACTGCTCCCAGTTCTAGATCATGCGTCGTATAATTCCGCTCGTGAATCTTCAATTGTCGGGATGCGTATGCAATAACTTTCTTTCGTTGCATAAGAACGCAACCAAAACCTTGTCGCGAAGCGTCACAATATATTTCAAAATCATCGTTCCCTTCTGGTAACGATAAAATAGGCGCCGTAGTTAACTTCTTCTTTAGTAATTGAAATGCACTCTCCTGCTCAGAAGTCCATTCATATTTCTTCCCTTTTTGCGTTAACGCTGTCAACGGCTTAGCTATTCGGGAAAAATCTTGAATAAACCTTCTATAATAACCGGCTAAACCCAAAAATTGGCGTATCTGCGTTGGTGTCTTAGGAGTCTCCCATTTTTCAATGGCTTCAATTTTTGCTGGATCAACCTGAATTCCTTTGCTACTAACAACGTGGCCAAGAAATTGCACTTCTTTCAACCAGAAAGCACATTTAGAAAATTTAGCATATAGCTGTTCTTTTCTCAACAACTCTAATATCAACCTTAAATGCTGCTCATGCTCTTGCTCACTCTTGGAATAGATAAGAATATCATCAATGAAAACGATAACAAACTTATCTAAATATGGACTACAAACTCGATTCATGAGGTCCATGAATACAGCTGGCGCATTTGTCAATCCAAACGGCATGACAAAAAATTCGTAATGACCATAACGTGTCCGAAAAGCAGTTTTCGGAATGTCCTCTTCTTTGACACGTAATTGATGATAGCCCGACCTTAAGTCAATTTTTGAGTACACACATGATCCTTGGAGTTGATCAAATAAGTCGTCAATTCTCGGTAGTGGATACCGATTCTTGATAGTTAACTTATTTAATTCACGATAATCTATACACATCCTAAAAGATCCATCTTTCTTTTTAACAAATAGAATCGGAGCTCCCCACGGTGAAGTACTTGGTCGTATGAATCCATGATCCAGTAATTCTTTTAACTGACTCTGAAGTTCTTTTAACTCGGAAGGTGCAAGTCTATATGGAGCACGAGCCACTGGTGCAGCTCCTGGTACTAAATCTATTTGAAATTCTACAGATCTAAATGGAGGTAATCCCGGCAACTTTTCCGGAAAGACTTCAGGAAAATCTCTTGCCACAGGCACGTCATTGATGCTCTTCACTTTTTCCTTTGTTTCGACTTTATTAACATGTGCTAAGATAGCATAGAACCCTTTCTTCAAGCACTTTTGAGCTTTCAAATAACTAATGAGTTTTAGCTTTGAGTTACCCTTCTCTCCATAAATCATTACTGGCGTTTTATCCTTACGAGGAATGCGAATTGCCTTCTTGGCGCACAAAACTTCAGCTCCTATTTTGGACATCCAGTCCATGCCGACTATTACATCAAAACTTCCTAATTCTACGGGTATCAAGTCAATTTTAAACGTTTCTCCGGCTAAATTTATTTTACAATCACGGCAAATTTTATCGGCTTTAATTAGTTTACCATTAGCTAACTCAATCATGTACTTAGCATCGAGAGGTAATGATGAACAATTCAATTTAGCGTGAAAGTCTCTACACACGTAACTTCTATCAGCACCAGTATCAAATATAATAGATGCGGATAAGTTATTAATGGTAAACGTACCCGTAACAAGCTCCGGGTCTTCACATGCCTCTTTAGCATTAATAACAAATGCTCTTCCACGTGCAGGTCCGATATTCTTCTCTGGATTCGGGCACTGGCTCTTATAGTGACCTTGTTTTCCACACCCAAAACAAGTAATGGTAGCCAAAGCAGTTCTATTTGCATTGGTGGCAGGAGTCTTGGTACCATTTGTATTTGTAACGAGAGCCCTACAATCTTCAGCAAGATGACCCTTTCGATTACATTTGTTGCATACCACATTACAGTAACCAGAGTGATGTTTGTGGCATCGGTTGCATAAAGGATTTTGTCCTTTATAACCAAAGCTTAAACCACTACCCGTACCTTGCGTGTTTTCTTGTTTCTTAAAAGATTGTTGTTGGTTACCTCGATCATAATTTCCATTCCACTTTCTTTTGTTACCTGATACCTTCACATCAGTATTGGATACTTTCTTATCCATGATGACCTGATCCATTAGCTCGTTTGCCATGGTTATAGCTTCATGAATTGTCTTAGGTTTCGATGCTGTAACATTTGCCTTGACCTTTTTGGGCAAACCATCTTTGTACATTTCAATCTTCCGTTCTTCGGTTGGAACCAATTCAGGACATAGAAAAACTAATTCCATGAATCGCTGATTGTAGTTGGTGATTTCAGTACCAATAACCTTCAGACTTCGTAACTCATCTTCCAACTTCCTAACCTCGTTCCTTGGACAATATTCGTTGATTAACATTGTTTTGAATTCTTCCCATGGAGTATCATAAGCTACATCTCCTCCTACAGCCTTCACATAATTTTTCCACCACGTGAGTGCACTATCTTGTAAAGTGCACGATGCATACTTGGTCATGTCCTTTTCAACACAACCACTTATTTTAAACACAGTCTCCATCTTTTCTATCCACCGGGTTAAACCGATCGGTCCTTCTATTCCACTGAATGATGAGGGCTTGCAAGCTTGAAAAGTTTTGTAAGTGCACCCCACACGAGGATTTGGGTTAACTGCAGCACCTCTTGCAGCCTCGACCCATAACATTCTGTCGTTCACTCGCTGATTGATGAGTTCCTGGATTTCTTGTTCCGTCATTCGGTTCAATCGCGCCATATTCTTCTATAAGAATGAAAAGAAAATAATTATTCACATGGAATATTATAGATGTAGTGTATATTTACAGTACATTATAGCTTATTAATAATATGAACCAGGTATTATTATAAAAGCCTTTTCTTCTTATTAGCGTTTTATAATTATATCTAGGGTAGTACCTACCCGTTAATGTCCATACTTAATAGCTTAGTACAGAATCAATTACTACCATCTAAATAATACTTAACCATGGAAAATTATTGCATTTCACACTTCACTATTTTACATATGTTTATCTTACATCGAACATTAAGCAAACCACACTAATAATATTATACAAAACATTATATGATCCCATGGTTTAATACGGCAGCGCATCGTTTGGTCTATTTTCTAGGACGTTTAGGTTCAAAGAATCGCTTAACGCTTATCCTGGCTGTCTGCCTATATTTTGGCTGTGGGACTGAAGAACTGGATGCCGGGATAGAACGAATAGGAATAGCGGGAATAGGGGTGGTAGTGTCTAGTGGAGTTGGTGCCACATCATCCTTATTAAACTCAAGATTTGAATTTTCTAATTCATTAGCCTTTCGTTTCTTTCCTAGTTCGAACTTGTCTTTCGTAATTTCCTGTATTTCTTCCTCGGGTTCACTTTCCTCCTCGGGTTCACTTTCCTCCTCGGGTTCACTTTCCTCCTCGGGTTCACTTTCCTCCTCGGGTTCACTTTCCGGGTTCTCTATAGTCGGTTCATCCGGAATTTGTGAGTCTTCCCCAAAGATATTATTTTCGTCATCGGATAGGTTAATGACTGGAACACCATCTGAAGATTCTGGTTCGGAGTCGCTGAATGTGATAATAAGTTTTGAGCCCGACATCTACAACAACTAACCCATTAGTACTACATAATATTTACATATAAATTTTAACCAACAATGATAAGCAATGGTTTTTAAAATCAGACCCGGTCAAAGTCCAGACTTACTAATGTATCCTAACGACTTATCGGTTAGACACACTAATGCAAACCTGGTTCGCTAAGACCACCGCTCTGATACCACATGTCATAACCCGTCCTTAACCGTAAGAACGTGTTAGATAACGTATGATTTCATTGCGAGGTATTGACCTCTATATGCGACATTTTTAAAAGAAAAACTGCATATATTATACATTACAAACCATGATTCTTATTTTTGATACAAGCTTTGGACGAAATAAAGATGATTATCGTTTAGCGATAATCTTCGACTTACAAACTTTACAAATGATGATAACAACACGATTTATAGCATATTTTACAACACAAGTTCTTGGATATGCAGTCTTATTTTTGACACAAATATGCGTACGCAAGATCCTGCTCAAATTCAACATAATGCAGCGGAAACTTCTAATTATCACCTGAGAATAAACATGTTTAAAACGTCAACATAAAGTTGGTGAGATATAGGTTTAGTGCCGGCAGCAATATATATATAGACCACAAGATTTCGTATATAAACAGTTTAATAAAAATATTCTAAGTGGTTGAGCACTTGGTAACCATACTTAACAATTAATCACGTCGCATATTCCCTTTAATATGAAATCTTACTACACTGTACCAAGTGTAGTCACGAAACGAAGTACTGTGCAACCGTTGAATACTTGTCGTCCAGTCCGGTTGGGGTTGTCAAGCCCGATAGATCTATCAACAGGATTCGCGTTTACAATACCGCTGTAAATATTAGTTACCAAGCTACAGGGAAGTATGCCAGTGGTACAACTCAACGTAGAATATATTTTTCAGTTACTTGTGTCCATAACGTAAAACATAAAATACATGTATTCTCATCCCGAAATATTTAGAGTTTAAAAGTGGGACTATATACTCACTTTCGTCTTGAAGATATATATATTTTGACTTGGTCTCCCGGTTGATATCACGAACCTATCCATATATAATATATCAATACCTTTTCTTTTTAAACAACGTCACATATATATTCTTGTTATACTTTTAATACTTTTTATAATTCCTTAGTCCGTAGTTAGCAGTTCGTTGTTAGTAATTCAATTTTAATGGTTCATATTTAGATGTTTAATAAACCCCCAACGAAATAAATAAAACCCCCAACGTATATGTATTGGTCGAGATTAATCTTGACCCACGGTACCGGTGTTGTCAAATGACGTGTTGCGTACATAAAGTACCGGTGTTGTCAAATGACGTGTTGCGTACAAACATGGGATCTTATGATTAATCTTCTCGTGTTGTTTACGGGTGATCCTGAACCATATAAAATTGAATTATGAGTACATATATATAAAATATCATGTTATCTTAAAAAGATGTGATTTATTTTACTTTTCTCCAATTAATCCCGAAGTTAAACTAGTCTTGGATAGCCAATTTTGTTTCGGTCATAGTTTCTTCGTTACAACTCCGTTTTCGTTGATTCAACTTGCCATCTCCTTGGATCGAGTTCCTCTTTAAGACTATGAACTGTAAATATCTTAGTTTGTATTCAAAATCACACGGCATAGGTGAAACTTTAGTGAAACTTATGAAGTTAAACCTTTTCCTTTATGTAGGCAACCTTAAATGATTATTTTTCTAAAAATACTTATACTTTGAATTAAATCATGAAATTTTTATGTGTTACCATATTCATAGTAAAAATCATTTTTCCAGAACATAAACCTTCAATTCAAAGTTTAAGATGGTTTTTAATTATCCAACCCAAAACAGCCCCCGGTTACACTCCGACGTCGTAAAAACAGTTTTTAAGGTGTTCTTTGAAAAACCAAGTTATACCTTGTTAAATTAGCATATATTTAAGTTATATTACAGGTCTTGAAGTATTTTAAAAGTTAAGTTAGAAGGATCTATTTAGTTTGCAAACAAGTTTGAAAACATTCAAACTATGTTCTTGTTGTTAAAATTGTATACCACAAAATATGATAGCTATATATATATGAATCGAATAAGGTTATGAACATAGATACTACCTCAAGTTCCTTGGACAAGGTTTCTGTAAAATAGGAGTAAGAACCTAGAACCAAAAGGGTGATGGAATTGGATGAAAGATTGGAAGTAAGTTTGTGTTCTTGGAAGGATTTCTTGAAGTGTTTTTGTAAGGTTTTCTTATGAGATTTAAGTGTTGTTTTTGAAGCTAAATGATGGAGAAAATGCTTGGAGATGATCAAGTATGAAGTTAAGAGTATTTTGAGAGAGAAATGGAAGTGTAAGTATGAGAAAATGGGGTGAAGAAATGGTGTGCATGCATAAAAACGTTTTTAGGTTATAAAGGAAAAAAAAAGATACCTAACTTTGTTTTCTTGCTAAATAATTCATGCTACTTGACAAATGGTTGGTTCCACATGTTTCTTAATCATTTAAGGCTGCTAAGGAGCAGATTTTTATTGGTATATACCAATAGTAAATACATCTAGAAGCTGCGTATGATACGAGTACATATACTCTAGATATACGTATAGAAATTTTGTGAAAAATGGAATGAGGATTCAAATATAGCTATCTTTTGTGAATACACTTATATGATTTTATGTATTTAAGTTCTTAAAAGTGATTAAATTCATTACTTATACGATATATGTATAAACATTATAGGTCATAAGTATTTAAGTCAAATAACGTTACGTATGGTTATCGTTTTGAAAACTTTAAGTTAGTAGTTTCAAAATATACTTATAACTTATTGTTATTAATACAAAATGAGATATTAAAACATTCATTAATCATGTTAAATATGTATATATACATATATATACACAGACGTATAATTATCATATATTGTATAGTTCGTGATATCATCGGTCAAACTAGACGGTCAAACGTTGTGTAAAACTCTTTTCGAAAATATAAATCTCAACAATTTGGATTGCTTATCATGTTGGTAAGGTTTAATTTATGTAAATATTAATCTTATAAGTATAGAACGATCGAAAAAGTGCGGGTCGTTACAGGTTTGAAAGGAAATCTTCCGCTGTGCATTAGCTCATTGTTAAAGATATTACTTGGAGTCATTCATGACATATTTCAAAAGACGTTGCATTCGAGTCGTTGAAGTTTATTAGAGATTATTATTAAGTAAATGACGGATTAGGTCATTTATAGTTTGGATATTATGAAATGGTATGCACACTTGTCAACTTTCGATGAAATGAAAGGTTGTCTTTTAAAAACGAATGCAATGTTTGTAAAATGTATCATATAGAGGTCAAATACCTCGCGATGTAATCATATGTTATTGTATTCGTCCCTATGGATTGGGTCGGGTCATCTCATATCGGGCCCAACAAGCCCCATTCTGGAATTTGGAATGCTTTAGTACTTCGAAATTATCATGTCCGATGGGTGTCCTGGAATGATGGGGATATTCTATATGAATCTTGTTAATGTCAGTTACCAGGTGTTCACCGTATGAATGATTTTTATCTCTATGTATGGGATGTATAGAAATATGAAATCTTGTGGTCTATTATTATGATTTGATAACATATAGGTTAAACCTATAACTCACCAACATTTTTTGTTGACATTTTAAGCATGTTTATTCTCAGGTGATTATTAAGAGTTTCCGCTGTTGCATACTAAAATAAGGACCAGATTTGGAGTCCATGCTTGTATGATATTATGTAAAAACTGCATTCAAGAAACTTATTTTTTGATGTAATATATTCTTATTGTAAACCATCATGTAATGGTCGTGTGTAAACGGTATATTTTAGATTATCATTATTTGATAATCTACGTAATGCTTTTTAAACCTTTATCGATAAAATAAAGGTTATGGTTATTTTAAAAATGAATGCAGTCTTTGAAAAATGTCTCATATAGAGGTCAAAACCTCGCAACGAAATCAATTAATATGGAACGTTTATAATCAGTATGAACGGGACATTTCACGACAGGCAGAAAAAAAGGTAGTAGTACTGTTCCCTAGTCCCCTCCATGAGGTTACCAGGCAGTACAGGCGAAAAAGTAACGTAGAACACGTGGCTCCAATGAACGAACAGCACTGTAGCTATAAATAACGGACTCGAATCACAAGGCAGGGTGCTGGTTCTTTTCGGAAAATTACACACATACTATTTTTAGTGTATTCGTACGGATCAGTCGCGCTGTCTATACAGCGCCACTCTTACCCGCGCTACCGGACTTATAGCACTTCACTAGACATCCTTGATATATAGGTAACGTGCGTCGAACATAAATCCTATCCTATTGCGCGAGCCATCAAGGACCGGACTACCCACTGATGGTGGGTCTAACGTTTAACCACCCCTGTTGAGATCATCATCTCGCAAGGGGTTATTCACGGTACTCCGGACCGGAGAGTTAAACTCAATTGACCCTTAAATCCCCCCTTATCGATGTCAAGCATGGACCGAACCCGACCCAATTATTCTATGCTTGATCATGATCCATTGGTTCAAACCACTTCTCTTCCAGATTCTGAATCTCAGGGTCTGGAGGAAGAGTCGTTAACTGAAAGAGATGTACCACCTCATGGTATATCAATGATTTAAGGAGTCGGAGATAGCAATATCTCTACGAGATCTAAACCGAAGGGTAGTTCTACTACTTTTTCAGAGTCCCATGAGACTAAAGTCATGGAGGCGGATGCTTCGAAAGAAACTTCGCCGGCGACAACTCCGGTTGTTGCCCAACCTCCATCAGAAGGGGATATCACGAATTTGACTAGTAGTATGTACAGCCCTACATATAAGAATAATACCGCACGTATATCCTTACCTGCCCTCACAGCAAATCAAACACTTCCACCGACATCGCCTCCAACTGATGCTGCTGCTGCTGTTCCTATTGTTACATTACCACCATCACTCTCGCATTCACCAAATTTCTATGATGCTTTGGAGAAAGAATATTTTAGTCGTATGTTTTCTTGAGTTAATCTTGATGTTCTTCGACTCACTTTGCTTCAAGCATTGTTTCGCGCTCGATTACGATATCCACTTACTTCCTGCTCTTCTCTAATAAGTCCTCACCGTGATAATGAACATGACGATTCTGATCCCCAGAATAGCCATGAGAGGGAGATAGGAGTAGATGGAGATTATCTAACAGTAAACATTTCAACTAAGGGTGGTGGTGTGAGGACTTCATCAGCTTCTCAAGCTCAACAGGTTCAGACGGAATCAGAAATGATTTCTACTCATGATGAAATTGATGATAAGGAGCCTGAGCAAGTTATAATTCCAATTGTACATTCAGAGGCTGATGGTGGACCGGTAGATGAGGATTTGAACTTAAGTGATTTTTATCTTGAAAAAACAGATGATGATGGGTTTGTCATTCTAAGCAAATTATCTTCAGTATCTTCAATCCCGGAAAATGTAGAGATTGTAGATGAAGGGAATCCTGATCCAGTAACTGAAAGTGATGATGAAATGGATTATTCTGATGACGATGAAGACAATCTTTATGTTAATCCAAATGATGATGATATCTTTAACCATATTGAAGATGATAATGTTCCAACTGATGATGCGACAAATCCTACGGATCATTCATCGAATTCTACACCTTCATCGAGTTCAAATCCAACAAATGCTAATGAAAGATCAACTTCTGGTACATCTACATCAAGTGAAACAGTGAATTCCATATTCAAATACAACCATGGTATATTCTTTAAGAATCGTGAACAAAGATTGTTATTGGGAGTTGAACATGATTTCATAACTTTACGAAACACATTCATCGAGGAGAATGCTTACAAGATCTTCCGCATTAACGAAACACCAAGGAGTAGAAGATTTACTTATAAAGGTTCACGATTGCTTCCAGCAAGTGAAAGAAACTGGTATGAGTTTATTGTAGTGACCTGAACTTTTCTATGTTTATATATATATTAAATGAAATTGTTATTTACATGATTAAGTGTTTCCAACATGTTAAGCAATCAAACTTGTTAAGACTTGATTAATTGAAATAGGTTTCATATAGACAATTGACCACCCAAGTTGACCGGTGATTCACGAACGTTAAAACTTGTAAAAACTATATGATGACATATATATGGATATATATATATATAGTTAACATGATATTATGATAAGTAAACATATCATTAAGTATATTAACAATGAACTACATATGTAAAAGCAAGACTACTAACTTAATGATTTTGAAACGAGACATATATGTAACGATTATTGTTTTAACGACATTTAATGTATATATATCATATTAAGAGATATTCATACATCATATTATCATGATAATATAATAATTTAAAATCTCATTTGATATTATAAACATTGGGTTAACAACATTTAACAAGATCGTTAACCTTAAGGTTTCAAAACAACACTTACATGTAACGACTAACGATGACTTAACGACTCAGTTAAAATATATATACATGTAGTGTTTTAATATGTATTCATACACTTTTGAAAGACTTCAAGACACTTATCAAAATACTTCTACTTAACAAAAATGCTTACAATTACATCCTCGTTCAGTTTCATCAACAAATCTACTCGTATGCACCCGTATTCGTACTCGTACAATACACAGCTTTTAGATGTATGTACTATTGGTATATACACTCCAATGATCAGCTCTTAGAAGCCCATGTGAGTCACCTAACACATGTGGGAACCATCATTTGGAAACTAGCATGAAATATCTCATAAAATTACAAAAATATGAGTAATCATTCATGACTTATTTACATGAAAACAAAATTACATATCCTTTATATCTAATCCATACACCAATGACCAAAAACACCTACAAACACTTTCATTCTTCAATTTTCTTCATCTAATTGATCTCTCTCAAGTTCTATCTTCAAGTTCTAAGTGTTCTTCATAAATTCCAAAAGTTCTAGTTTCATAAAATCAAGAATACTTCCAAGATTGCAAGTTTACTTCCAAGTTTTCTAAATCCATTCCAAGTAATCATCCAAGATCAAGAAACCTTTGTTACTTAAAGTAGGTTATCTTTCTAATACAAGGTAATAATCATATTCAAACTTTAATTCAATTTCTATAACTATAACAATCTTATTTCGAGTGAAAATCTTACTTGAAATTGTTTTCGTGTCATGATTCTGCTTTAAGAACTTTCAAGCCATCCAAGGATCCTTTGAAGCTAGATCCATTTTTATCATTTCCAGTAGGTTTATCCAAGGAACTTGAGGTAGTAATGATGTTCATAACATCATTCGATTCATACATAAAAAGCTGTCTTATTCAACGTTATAAACTTGTAATCACTAGAACATAGTTTAGTTAATTCTAAACTTGTTCGCAAATAAAGTTAATCCTTCTAACTAGACTTTTAAAATCAACTAAACACATGTTCTATATCTATATGATATGCTAACTTAATGATTTAAAACCCGGAAACACGGTAAACACCATAAAACTGGATATACGCCGTCGTAGTAAAACCGGGGGCTGTTTTGGTTGGGATAATTAAAAGCTAAGAAGAACTTTGATTTAAGAGCTATACTTCTGGAAAAATAATTTTTCTTATGAACATGAAACTATATCCAAAAATCATGGTTAAACTCAAAGTGAAAGTATGTTTTTCAAAATGGTCATCAAGATGTCGTTCTTTCGACGGAAATGACTACCTCTTTCAAAAACAACTTGTAACTTGTATTTCCGACTATAAACTTATACTTTTTCTATTTAGATTCATAAAGTTAAGTTCAATACGAAACCGTGGCTACTGGAATCACTCAAAACGGATTAGAAACGAAGAAATGGCGAGTAAAACAAGATTGATAAAAACTACTCATTTTACCTACGTGAAAGTTAGTAATAAATCTATTCCAACCATAACCTAATCAAATTATATTGTATATTATGTAATCTTGAGATACCATAGACACGTATACAATGTTTCGACCTATCATGTTGACCCATCTATATATATATATATATATATATATATATATATATATATATATATATATATATATATATATATATATATATATATATATATATATATATATATATATATATATATATATATATATATATATATATATTGCGGAACAACCATAGACACTCTATATGTGAATGTTGGAGTTAGCTATACAGGGTTGAGGTTGATTCCAAAATATATATATAGTTTGAGTTGTGATCAATACTGAGATACGTATACATTGGGTCGTGGATTGATTCAAGATAATATTTATCGATTTATTTCTGTACATCTAACTGTCGACAACTAGTTGTAGGTTACTAGCGAGGACAGCTGACTTAATAAACTTAAAACATCAAAATGTATTAAAAGTATTGTAAATATATTTTGAACATACTTTGATATATATGTATATATTGTTATAGGTTCGTGAATCAACCAGTGGCCAAGTCTTACTTCCCGACGAAGTAAAAATCTGTGAAAGTGAGTTATAGTCCCACTTTTAAAATCTAATATTTTTGGGATGAGAATACATGCAAGTTTTATAAATGATTTACAAAATAGACACAAGTACGTGAAACTACATTCTATGGTTGAATTATCAAAATCGAATATGCCCTTTTTTATTAAGTCTGGTAATCTAAGAATTAGGGAACAGACACCCTAATTGACGCGAATCCTAAAGATAGATCTATTGGGCCTAACAAACCCCATCCAAAGTACCGGATGCTTTAGTACTTCAAAATTTATATCATATCCGAAGGGTGTCAAGGAATGATGGGGATATTCTTATATATGCATCTTGTTAATGTCGGTTACCAGGTGTTCACCATATGAATTATTTTTATCTCTATGTATGGGATGTGTATTGAAATATGAAATCTTGTGGTCTATTGTTACGATTTGATATATATAGGTTAGACCTATAACTCACCAACATTTTTGTTGACGTTTAAAGCATGTTTATTCTCAGGTGAATACTAAGAGCTTCCGCTGTTGCATACTAAAATAAGGACAAGATTTAGAGTTCATGTTTGTATGATATTGTGTAAAAACTGCATTCAAGAAACTGATTTCGATGTAACATATTTGTATTGTAAACCATTATGTAATGGTCGCGTGTAAACAGGATATTTTAGATTATCATTATTTGATAATCTACGTAAAGCTTTTTAAACCTTTATTTATGAAATAAAGGTTATGGTTGTCTTAAAAATGAATGCAGTCTTTGAAAAAACGTCTCATATAGAGGTCAAAACCTCGCAACGAAATCAATTAATATGGAACATTTTTAATCAATAAGAACGGGACATTTCATTTATGTGGAGGAAACACATCAACAAAGATGAAGATGATTTGTGGCTTCAAAAAAAATATCGTATTTCAGAAGTGTTGAATATTACTCGAGTTGGAGTATAGATAAGCGAGAAAAGAGACGTCATCAGTCAGTTCCATGTTATTAGAGAAGATGAGAAGGAATACAAGTTCACAGAAGCAGATTTTCATAACCTAGATATGCTTGATATCATTCACATCTACAACTACCTCAGTATCACCACCATTCGACCTTTTACTAAGGCTCAAGCTTTGGAAGCTGTGAAAAGATAGATGATGGAGACAATCAAACTAATGAGACGTGAAGATTTTCAAATTGGTCTCGAAGCAAATAGGAAAAGGATTCGAATAACATGTCCGAATCAATACACAGAAGGGTTTGTAATTGTGAATTCTCAGAAAGAAAAGTGTTCATCCGCACTGAAGAGTTGAACAAATACTCAGATGGTACACTCAAGGCTGCACTGAAGTATCTTAAAATTTGTCAAAGCAAGTTTGATGACATTGACATGAAAATGGGTCTTGGAGAGTTTATAAAGCATATCAAAGATCGTCTGAAGCTCCGGATCCGTACAAGACAGTTTGAGATTCTTCGTGGCCAGAGAAAGAGAAGGAATTTCAAAGAAATGGATGAATATCCATTACATGAGGGAGATCCAAGAAAAGCTTGGGGCGTCTGGAAACCTTCTAAGCAAATTTCAGAAAATCAAGTAGAAGTTTCAAAACCAGATGGCACACGATGGAAACTAACGTTTGGACCTCTCAAGATTACTCAATAGGATTCTATTGTAAAGTTCACATTTAACACTAAGTGGCAGATTGTTAGTACCCCGACCCGAAGTTGTATAGTGTTAATGTGAAATAAGCTTAAATGATGGTTCCTTAGAAGAGGGCTATATAAGGAACCTAAGTAGTCCTAATTAGATAGCCATTGTATTGTAACTGAGTCATAGAATTTGTGGAATGTAAATCTTATTGATTCTCTCTCATACCGAGTCTCCTTTACACTTACCGAATCTCATTCTAACTTGTCTTTTCTTCTAATCTCAACATGATCTGACCTATCAAAATTTCATATTGAATGCAAATATATGAGAGTGTAGTTTCGTTTTGATGATAATTAATGGCCGCAAAACACATATTTGAAGTCACTACATTCTCCACAAAATCATGCAAATTTTTGTGGAGAATTTTCCAAAAAATTTTCAAATTAAGATTAGGCCCATTTTCGCATGATAACTAGAAAACGGCGCTACGAGCAAGAATTCCTTAAGGATTTCCCTTGTTCGAAGCAGTTTAGAAGCCGAAAATGACATTTTACTATTTTTAAATGTGAATTTTGCACTTTTAGATCTTACGATAAGTAATACTTTCACATGTGAATTGTTATGCCTGCTAAATACTACTATGATGCTTGTTTTTGTTTAATATTGTATTTAGGTACATCTGCAATCATGTTGGGGCTACTATCTCACCACTAGCTACAAAACGTTGCTGCTTTTGTAATGTTTTGATTTTATTGTTCGAGTATTTTTAGTCGCTTTTTTATTTCTCTAGATTCATAACCATATTTTGATTTTGTTTCTAAATTTCATTTTGAATGCGAATATAAGAGAGTGTAGTTTCGTTTTGTTGATAATTAATGGCCACAAAAGACATATTTGAAGTCACTAGATTCCTCATAAAATCGGGTAAAATTTTGTGGAGAATTTTCCGAAAAATTTTCAATTGTAGATTAGGCCCATTTTCGTAAGATAACTAGAAAACGGCGCTACGAGCAAGACTACCTTAAGGATTTCCCCTGTTCGAAGCAGTTTAGATGCCGAAAATGACATTTTACTACTTTTAAATTTGAATTTTGCATTTTAGATCTTACGATAAGTAATACTTTCACATGTGAATTGTTATGCCTGTTTAAATACCTCTATGATACTTGTTTTTATTTAATATTCTATTTAGGTACATCAAAAATCATGTTGGGGCTACTATCTCACCACTAACTACAATACGTGCTGCTTTTATAACATCTTGGTTTTATTGTTCGAGTATCTTTAACCGCTTTTTTATTTCTCTAAATTCATAACCTTATTTTTGATTTTATTTCTAAATTTCATATTGAATGCGAATATATGAGAGTGTAGTTTAGTTTTGAGGATAATTAATGGCCGCAAAACACAGAAGCTAGTTCTATTGATAGAGCTTTCACGTATGCGGATAGAATACTTTTTTCCCCTTCCATTCCGTTCTTACCATATCATGGGCAGTTGGGTTGGAATCCGTGTGATGGTTTGAAAGTGCTTTCAAATATTCTTCACATCCCCATACATATTTGAAGTCACCACATTCCCCACAAAATCGGGCGAACTTTTGTGGAGAATTTTTCAAAAAAAATTTCAATTGCAGATTAGGCCCATTTTCGCAAGATAACTAGAAAACGGCGCTACAAGAAAGACTTTCTTACGGCTTTCCCCCGTTCGAAATAGTTTAGGTGCCGAAAATAAAATTTTACTACATTTAAATGTGAATTTTGCACTTTTAGATCTTACGAAAAGTAATACTTTCACATGTGAATTGTTGTGCCTGTTTAAATACCACTATAATACTTGTTTTTATTTAATATTGTATTTAGGTACATCGAAAATCATGTTGGGGCTACTATCTCACCACTAGCTACAAAACGTTGCTGCTTTTATAACATCTTGGTTTTATTGTTTGAGTATTTTTAGCCGCTTTTTTATTTCTCTAGATTCATAACCTTATTTTTGATTTTGTTTCTAAATTTCATATTGAATGCGAATATATGAGAGTGAAGTTTCGTTTTGATGATAATTAATGGCTGCAAAACACATATTTGAAGTCACTACATTCCCCACAAAATCGAGCAAAATTTTGCGGAGAATTTTTCGAAAAATTTTCAATCACAGATTACTCCCATTTTCGCAAGATAACTAGAAAACGGCACTACGAGCAAGACTTCCTTAAAGCTTTCGCCCGTTTGAAGCAGTTTAGATGCCGAAAATGACATTTTACTATTTTTAAATGTGAATTTTGCACTTTTAGATCTTACGATAAGTAATACTTTCACATGTGAATTGTTTTGCCTGTTTAAATACCACTATGATACTTGTTTTTATTTAATATTGTATTTTGGTACATCAAAAATCATGTTGGGGCTACTATCTCACCACTAGCTACAAAACGTTGCAGCTTTTATAACGTCTTGGTTTTATTATTCGAGTATTTTTAACCGCTTTTTTATTTCTCTAGATTCATAACCTTATTTTTAATTTTGTTTCTAAATTTCATATTGAATGCGAATATATGAGAGTGTAGTTTCTTTTTGATGATAATTAATGGTCGCAAAACACAATTTGAAGTCACTACATTCCCCACAAAATCGTGCAAAATTTTGTGGAGAACTTTCCAAAAAAATTTCAATTGCATATTAGGCCCATTTTCGCAAGATAACTAGAAAACGGTGCTACGAGCAAGACTTCCTTATGGCTTTCCCCCGTTCAAAGCAGTTTAGATGCCGAAAATGACATTTTACTATTTTTAAATGTGAATTTTGTACTTTTAGATCTTACGATAAGTAATACTTTCACATGTGAATTCTTGTGCATGTTTAAATACCACTATGATACTTGTTTTTATTTAATATTTTATTTAGGTACATCGAAAATCATGTTGGGACTACTATCTCATCACTAGATACAAAACGTTGCTGCTTTTATAACGTATTGCGTCCCGCTATATTGGTTGCTTGAAATATTAGGGATAGGTTGCGAAGATGAATACATTGTTGACCCTTGTTGAGGTGTCAGCGTAATATATGAACCATCTTGATTTCTCAGACCCATCTGCCTGATTCTTTCCTGAACGTTCTCGGCGGTAACCCTTTCAATAGGAGTTTCAGGTTCAACCGAAGTGATGATTGGCATGGTGCCCACATAGGTAGTTTTAAACTTGAAACCTGGTGGAACAGTTTCACTTGGAGAACCGAAGCTCAGATTTTGTGGAGGCAGATCCTCGAATGGTTTGAAGCTAGTTCCTGTTTCTAATACGCTTCCATCGGGAGAGAGTGCCACCAACTCTTAGATGATTCTTTTAGAACCGTTTCTAATGCAACTGGTCCTACTTCGGTGTTTGATGTCGATGGAGGCTTCGATGTGCCCTTGACTGGTGCAAGTGGCGTCGATGGTGTATTCATAACAATCATTGTAGGTGTTTGAAACCCTGGACTTATGGGAGAATCCAATCGCCCCTGATTTTTGGCATTCTTAGTTCCTCCACTCGTTCTTGCTGACAATTTTGAAAACCTGAAAGTGACCGATTGATTAAACAAAAAAGGTTTTACGGAAAGAATATATATATATTTTTTTATTTCTCTAGATTCATACCCTTATATTTTATTTTGTTTCTAAATTTCATATTGAATGCGAATATATGAGAGTGTAGTTTCATTTTGATGATAATTAATGGCCTCAAAACACATATTTGAAGACACTACATTCCCCACAAAATCGGGCAAAATTTTGTGGAGAATTTTTCGAAAAATTTTCAACTGGAGATTAGGCCCATTTTCTCAAGATAACTAGAAAACGGCGTTACGAGCAAGACTTCCTTAAGGCTTTCCCCCGTTCGAAGCGGTTTTGATGCCGAAAATGACATTTTACTATTTTAAAATGTGAATTTTACACTTTTAGATCTTACGATAAGTAATACTTTCACATGTGAATTGTTATGTCTGTTTAAATACCGCTATGACACTTATTTTTATTTAATATTGTATATAGGTATATCGAAAATCATGTTGGGGCTACTTTCTCACCACTAGCTACAAAATGTTGCTGCTTTTATAACGTCTTGGTGCTGCTTTTTTATTTCTCTAGATTCATAACCTTATTTTTAATTTTGTTTCTAAATTTCATATTGAATGCGATTATATGAGAGTGTAGCTTCGTTTTGATGATAATTAATGGCCACAAAACACATATTTGAAGTCACTACATTCCCCACAAAATTGGGCAAAATTTTGTGGAGAATTTACCGAAAAATTTTCAATTGCAGATTAGGCCTATTTTCGCAAGATAACTAGAAAACGGCACTACGAGCAAGACTTTCTTAAGGCTTTCCCCCGTTCGAAGCAGTCTAGATGCCGAAAATGACATTTTACTATTTTTAAATGTGAATTTTGCACTTTTAGATCTTACGATAAGTAATACTTTCACATGTGAATTGTTATGCCTGTTTAAATGCCACTATGATACTTGTTTTTATTTAATACTGTATTTAGGTACATCGAAAATCATGTTGGGACTACTATCTCACCACTAGCTACAAAACGTTGCAGCTTTTATAACGTTTTGGTTTTATTGTTCGAGTACTTTTAGCCGCTTTTTTATTTCTCTAGATTCATAACCTTATTTTTGATTTTGTTTCTAAATTTCATATTGAATGCTAATATATGAGATTGTAGTTTCGTTTTGATGATAATTAATGGCCGCAAAACACATATTTGAAGTCATTACATTCCCCACAAAAACGGGCAAAAATTTTTGGAGAATTTTCTGAAAGATTTTCAATTGCAGATTAGGCCCATTTCGCAAGATAACTAGAAAACGGTGCTACGAGCAAGACTTCGTTTAGGCGTTCCCCCGTTTGAAGCAGTTTATATGCCGAAAATGACATTTTAGTATCTTTAAATGTGAATTTTGCACTTTTAGATCATATGATAAGTAATACTTTCACATGTGAATTGTTATGCCTGTTTAAATACCACTATGATACTTGTTTTTATTTAATATTGTATTTAGGTACATCAAAAATCATGTTGTGGCTACTATCTCACCACTAGGTACAAAACGTTGCTGCTTTTATAACGTCTTGGTTTTATTCTTCGAGTATTTTTAGCCGCTTTTTTCTTTCTCTAGATTCATAAACTTAATTTTGATTTTGTTTCTAAATTTCATATTGAATGTGAATATATGAGAGTGTAGTTACGTTTTGATGATAATTAATGGCCGCAAAACACATATTTGAAGTCACTACATTCCCCACAAAATCGGGCAAAATTTTGTGGAGAATTTTCTGAAAAATTTTCAGTTGAATCTAACTCTTGTCTATTTTACAGTATAAAAACACAAAATGGATAGACAACCCAATATTTTAGAAGACTTACCCGGAGACATGATTGATGAAATCTTGTCTAGAGTCGGTCAGAATTCCTCGGCACAACTATTTATGGCAAAATCAGTTTGTAAGACATTCGAAGAACGTTCCAAGAATGCCTTGATTTATAAAAGGCTTTCGTTTGAAAGATGGGGGATATCACATTGGGAAACCCATAAGTTACGATGTGTTTACTTTGACGCATATATTGCGGGGAACCCAAATGCTATTTTACGCAACGGGTTAAGAAATTATTTTGACTCAATGTATCCGATTATAGGACTTCATGATTTAGAAAAAGCGGCTAACTTGCAACATAAAGAAGCATGTTATGCTTACGGGTTAGTAATGTTCGCTTCTCACCAAAGTGAGAAAAAGAACATCGGGCTACAACTATTAAACAAAACGTTCCCACAAGTGACGGAGTCGGTAATTGGGGTATGAAATGAGGTTTTTAGGTTATTACGAGACTGTTGGTCATTACGTAACCTTCGTCCTTTTGACGACGTTACAACACGTTGCCATACTATCGATCACAATGGTTACGTTCCACAAGACCAAGGATGGGAAGTGGTATTAGTAAAACCAGAATGCATGACTTGTTTCTGGACGTATGAATTACGTGTCTTTGTTGCCTTTGCTGAACGCCTTATTTATTAACTAGAATTATCTTCGCAACTACTTTGTATCAAAGTTTTATGTGCTATATTTCATGCTATATGTAAAATAGCGGTATTGTAAGTTTGCAAGTTATTGTATAAAGGTTTGAATATGATATATATTTTTTTGTGATTAGTTTTTCATATAGAATTGTAGTAGTTGAAATGGTATGTTAGCTACTAAGTATGAACTTAACGGGTAGGTACTACCCGAATTAAAGAGTATAAAATGCTAATATGAAGAAAGAGCTTTTATAAATAAGTTCATATTACGCTACGAAATACTATTGACTACTCCTTATATTCTATATGATTAACTCGTTTCATTTGACTATTTTGAAGGAAATGGCACCGACTACTCGACACACCTTGAATATGAGTGAAGAGGAATTTCGTGCCTTTCTTGCTTCAAACATAGCCGCAGTACAGGCTGCGCTACATACTAACAATAACCTTAGATCTAGCAGTACAGGAAATCGTGTAGGATGCACCTACAAAGAATTCACTGCCTGCAAACCTTTGGAATTTGATGGAACCGAAGGACCGATCGGATTGAAACGGTGGACCGAGAAGGCCGAATCGGTGTTTGCCATAAGTAAGTGTACTGAAGAGGACAAAGTGAAGTACGCTACGCATACCTTCACAGGTTCTGCGTTAACATGGTGGAATACCTATCTAGAGCAAGTGGGACAAGATGATGCTTACGCACTACCGTGGTCAGCATTCAAGCACTTGATGAACGAGAAGTACCGTCCCAGAACCGAGGTCAATAAGCTCAAGACAGAACTTAGAGGGTTACGAACCCAAGGATTTGATATTACCACGTACGAAAGACGATTCACAGAATTATGCCTATTGTGTCCGGGAGCGTTCGAAGATGAGGAAGAGAAGATCAACGCGTTTGTGAAAGGATTACCGGAAAGAATACAAGAAGATATAAATTCACACGAGCCCGCTTCCATACAACAGGCATGTAGAATGGCTCACAAACTAGTGAACCAGATTGAAGAAAGAATTAAAGAACAGACTGCTGAAGAGGCCAATGTGAAGCAAGTCAAAAGAAAGTGGGAGGAAAACGGTGATAAGAATCACCAATACAACAACAACAGCAATTACAACAATAATCGCAACAATTATCCCAACAATCGCAACATCAATCGCAACTACAACAAACGGCCCAACAACAACAACAACAACAACAACAACAACAACAACAACAGCAACTACAACAATCATCCCAACAACAATAATAACCGCAACAACAACAACAATCAGAAGCAGCTATGCCAAAGGTGTGAAAAGTATCACTCGGGGTTCTGCACCAAATTTTGCAACAAGTGTAAAAGAAATGGTCATAGCGCGGCGAAGTGTGAGGTCTACGGACCAGGGGTTAATAGAACGAAAGGAACAAATGGTGTCGGAACGAGTAATGGCGGAGCAAGTAGTGTCGGAGCAAGTTATGCCAATGTCGTTTGTTATAAATGTGGAAAACCGGGCCACATTATTAGAAATTGCCCGAACCAGGAGAACACGAATGGACAAGGCCGCGGAAGAGTTTTCAATATTAATGCGGCAAAGGCACAGGAAGACCCGGAGCTTGTTACGGGTACGTTTCTTATTGACAATAAATCTGCTTATGTTTTATTTGATTCGGGTGCGGATAGAAGCTATATGAGTAGAGATTTTTGTGCTAAATTAAGTTGTCCATTGACGCCTTTGGATAGTAAATTTTTACTCGAATTAGTAAATGGTAAATTAATTTTATCAGATAATATATGTCAGAATCGAGAAATTAAACTGGTTAGCGAAACATTTAAGATTGACTTGATACCAGTAGAGTTAGGGAGTTTTGATGTGATAATCGGTATGGACTGGTTGAAAGAAGTGAAAGCAGAGATCGTTTGTTACAAAAATGTAATTCGCATTATACGAGAAAAAGGAAAACCCTTAATGGTGTACGGAGAAAAGGGCAACACGAAGCTACACCTTATTAGTAATTTGAAGGCACAAAAACTAATAAGAAAAGGTTGCTATGCTGTTCTAGCACACGTCGAGAAAGTACAAACTGAAGAAAAGAGCATCAATGATGTTCCCGTCGCAAAAGAATTTCCCGATATATTTCCGAAAGAATTACCGAGATTACCCCCACATCGATCCGTTGAATTTCAAATAGATCTTGTACCAGGAACTGCACCAATAGCTCGTGCTCCTTACAGACTCGCACCCAGCGAGATGAAAGAACTGCAAAGCCAATTACAAGAACTTTTAGAGCGTGGTTTCATTCAACCAAGCACATCACCGTGGGGAGCTCCTGTTTTGTTTGTCAAGAAGAAAGATGGTACATTCAGGTTGTGTATCGACTACCGAGAGTTGAACAAACTTACCATCAAGAACCGCTACCCACTACCGAGAATTGACGACTTATTTGATCAACTACAAGGCTCGTCTGTTTATTCAAAGATTGACTTACGTTCCGGGTATCATCAAATACGGGTGAAAGAAGATGATATTCCAAAGACTGCTTTCAGAACACGTTACGATCATTACGAGTTTATGGTCATGCCGTTTGGTTTAACTAATGCACCAGCTGTGTTCATGGACCTTATGAACCGAGTGTGTGGACCATACCTTGACAAGTTTGTCATTGTTTTCATTGATGACATACTTATTTACTCAAAGAATGACCAAGAACACGGTGAACATTTAAGAAATGTGTTAGAAGTATTGAGGAAGGAAGAATTGTACGCTAAGTTTTCAAAGTGTGCATTTTGGTTGGAAGAAGTTAAATTCCTCGGTCACATAGTGAACAAAGAAGGTATTAAGGTGGATCCGGCAAAGATAGAAACTGTTGAAAAGTGGGAAACCCCGAAAAATCCGAAACACATACGCCAGTTTTTAGGACTAGCTGGTTACTACAGAAGGTTCATCAAAGACTTTTCCAGAATAGCAAAACCCTTGACTGCATTAACGCATAAAGGGAAGTAATTTGAATGGAAGGATGAACAAGAGAAAGCGTTTCAGTTATTGAAGAAAAAGCTAACTACGGCACCTATATTTTCATTGCATGAAGGGAATGATGATTTTGTGATTTATTGTGACGCATCAAAGCAAGGTCTCGGTTGTGTATTAATGCAACAAATGAAGGTGATTGCTTATGCGTCTAGACAATTGAAGATTCACGAACAAAATTATACGACGCATGATTTGGAATTAGGCGCGGTTGTTTTTGCATTAATGACTTGGAGGCACTACTTATATGGGGTCAAAAGTATTATATATACTGACCACAAAAGTCTTCAACACATATTTAATCAGAAACAACAGAATATGAGGCAGCGTAGGTGGATTGAATTGTTGAATGATTACGACTTTGAGATTCGTTACCACCCAGGGAAGGCAAATGTGGTAGCCGACGCCTTGAGCAGAAAGGACAGAGAACCCATTCGAGTAAAATCTATGAATATAATGATTCACAATAACCTTACTACTCAAATAAAGAAGGCGCAACAAGGAGTTTTAAAAGAGGGAAATTTAAAGGATGAAATACTCAAAGGATCGGAGAAGCATCTTAATATTCGGGAAGACGGAACCCGGTATAGGGCTGAAAGGATTTGGGTACCAAAATTTGGAGATATGAGAGAAATGGTACTTAGAGAAGCTCATAAAACCATATACTCAATACATCCAGGAACGGGGAAGATGTACAAGGATCTCAAGAAACATTTTTGGTGGCCGGGTATGAAGGCCGATGTTGCTAAATACGTAGGAGAATATTTGACGTGTTCTAAGGTCAAAGCTGAGCATCAGAAACCATCAGGTCTACTTCAACAACCCGAAATCCCGGAATGGAAATGGGAAAACATTACCATGAATTTCATCACTAAATTGCCAAGGACTGCAAGTGGTTTTGATACTATTTGGGTAATAGTTGATCTTCTCACCAAATCAGCACACTTTCTGCCAATAAGAGAAGATGACAAGATGGAGAAGTTAGCACAACTGTATTTGAAGGAAGTCGTGAGACGACCCGAACCAATCCATAGGGACGAATACAATAACATATGATAACATTGCGAGGTACTTGACCTCTATATGATACATTTTACAAACGTTGCATTTATTCTTAAAAGGCAAACTATCATTACATCAATATTTGACATTTTCGTCTAACATTTCATAATATCCAAATGACCTAATCTGTCATTTACTTATTTATATTCTCTATTGAACTCCAATGACTCGAATGCAACGTCTTTGTATCATGGCTTAAAAGGTCCCAAGTAGTATCCTTAACATGAGCTAATGCACAGCGGAAGACTTAATTCATACCTGAGAATAACATGCTTTAAAACGTCAACATAAAGTTGGTGAGATATATAGGTTTGATGCTAGCAGCGTTATAACAATGGAACACAAGATTTCATATATAAACATTTTAATAAAAATATTCTAAGTGGTTGAGCACTTGGTAACCATACTTAACATTTAATCACGTCGCATATTCCCTTTATTATGAAATCTTACTACACCGTACCAAGGTGTAATCACGAAACGAAGTACTGTGCAACCGTTGAATACTGGTCGTCCAGTCCGGTTGGGGTTGTCAGGCCCGATAGATCTATCAACAGGATTCGCGTTTACAATACCGCTGTAAATATTAGTTACCAAGCTACAGGGAAGTATGCCAGTGGTACAACTCAACGTAGAATATATTTTTCAGTTACTTGTGTCCATAGCGTAAAACATAAAATACATGTATTCTCATCCCGAAATATTTAGAGTTTAAAAGTGGGACTATATACTCACTTTTGTCTTGAAGATATGTAATTTTGACTTGGTCTCCGATTGATATCACGAACCTATCCATATATAATATATCAATACCTTTTCTTTTTAAACAATCGTCACATATATATACTTATAATACTTTTAATACTTTTAATAATTCCTTAGTCCGTAGTTAGCAGTCCGATGTTAGTAATTCAATTTTAATGGTTCATATTTAGTTGTTTAATAAACCCCCAATGAAATAAATAAAACCCCCATCGTATATGTATTGGTCGAGATTAATCTCGACCCATGGTACCGGTGTTGTCAAATGACGTGTTGCGTACATAAAGTACCGTGTTGTCAAATGACGTGTTGCGTACAATCATGGGATCTTATGATTAATCTTCTCGTATTGTTTACGGGTGATCCTGAACCATATAAAATTAAATTATGAGTACATATGTATAAAATATCATGTTACTTTAGGAAGATGTGATTTATTTAATTTTCTCCAATTATTTTCGTGGCTAAACTAGTCTTGGATATCCGATTTTGTTTTGGTCATAATTTCTTCGTTACAACTCCGTTTTCGTTGATTCAACTTTCCACTTCCTTGGATCGAGTCCCTCTTTAAGAATATGAACTGTAAATACCTTAGTTTGTATTCGAAATCATAGGTCATAGGTCAAATTTTGGTGAAACTTATGAAGTTAATCATTTTTGTTACAAAAACATCATTTAATGACCATTTTTCTAAAAATACTTATACTATGAATTAAATCATGAAATTTTTATGTGTTAACATATTCATAAGAAATATAATTTTTCCAGAATATAAACCTCCAATTCAAAGTTCAAGATGGTTTTTAATTATCCAACCCAAAACAGCCCCCGGTTGCACTCCGACGTCATAAAAACAGTTTTTTAAGGTATTCTTTGAAAAACCAAGTTATACCTTGTTAAATTAGCATATATTTAAGTTATATTACAGGTCTTGAAGTATTTTAAAAGTTAAGTTAGAAGGATCTATTTAGTTTGCAAACAAGTTTGAAATCATTCAAACTATGTTTTTGTTGTTAAAATTGTATACCATACAATAAGATAGCTATATATATATGAATCGAATAAGGTTATGAACAAAGTTACTACCTCAAGTTACTTGGACAAGATTGCTGTAAAATAGGAGTAAAAACCTAGAACCAAAAGAGTGATGAAATTGGATGAAAGATTGGAAGCAACTTAAGACATAAACTTGAATTGAAAGTTGTATTTTTGTAGTGTTTTTGTTGATCTTTTTATGGTGGTGTTTAAGGTGATTCTTGAGAGGATTTTTACTGGAGTTCTTAGAGAGACATGAGGCTAGTAAGTGTGTGTGTTTAGCTAGAGAAATGATGTTCCAAAAATTGAAAATGGATGCATGTATTTATGGTGGTGTAAAAGGTGTATAAATTTGTAATTTTGTGAAAAGATCTTTTAATCATGTGAAATTGTCATACTAAATAACAAAAGTAGTTACCTTATACATAAGGCATGAACAAGGGCTGGTTGGTGGTGATTTGATGTGTATATACCAATAGTAAATACGTATAGAAGCTAGGTATGATACGAGTACATATACTCTAGATATACGTATAGAAATCTTGTGAAAAATGGAATGAGGATTCAAATATAGCTATCTTTTGTGAATATACTTATATTGTTTTATGTATTTAAGTCTTTAAAAGTGATTAAATACATTATATATACGATATATGTATAAACATTATAGGTCGTAAGTATTTATGTCAAATAACGTTACGTATAGTTATCGTTTTGAAAGCTTAAGTTAGTAGTTTCAAAATATACTTATAACTTATTGTTATTAATACAAAATGAGATATTTAAACATCCTTAAATCATGTTAAATATGTATATATACATATATATACACAAACGTATAATTAACATATATTGTATAGTTCGTGATATCATCGGTCAAACTAGACGGTTAAACGTTATGTAAAACTCTTTTCAAAATCATAAATCTCAACAATTTAGATTGCTTATAATGTTGGTAAGTTTTAATTTATGTAAATATTAATCTTATAAGTGTAAAACGATCGGAAAAATCCGGGTCGTTACAGTACCCACCCGTTAAAGAAATTTCGTCCCGAAATTTGGTAGAGGTTGTCATAAATAACAATAGGAATGTTTTCATGACGAATATGAGGTATTAATAGAGTTTTATCATTATTGGAAGATATGGATAAAACGATTCGGTCATGTGAAGCGCACGAGTGAAGCTATCACAAAAGAATGAAATGAGTGAATATAGAATTGTTTTAACCGATGTCGAGATTAGGATTGATTTCCAGAATTTAAGGGATTTAAAAAAAAACTTATGTAATAAGATTTGGTTCTTCGATGATTTAGAAAACAGGATCTCCTTTGATTTAATGCGATAATCTGTTTCGATTTCTTTGTCGGATATTTCACTATAAATCCACCTCCTTCCCTTTCTTACTTCCATACCTCACATCTCTTACTCTTCCTCCTCTAATTCATACCTTAAGGTATCCTTTAAAATGCTTCATCCCGTTCTGATTTTTGTTATACTTCTAACTTTCATATCTTTCATTCTTCTCTTTCATCTACCGCTAGAAGAATCTATTCACTTTTATGATTTTCTTGGAATTATAATGTTTCTAATTCTCCCGTGTCTTTACGTCGCCATACGTATTGATACACACGGTTTGTAGTTTCTGGGTGGTTATTGGGTTTGATATCTTTCCTTATATTTCGATGCTCCTGCTTCTGTTTTCCATAATCATTGTCATCCATAGTTAATACTCTCTCCTATTTGCTGTAATCTATACCCCAATTTCTATTTTGGGACTTTGTCCCTTCATTTCTTCTTCCCGTCCTTGAGTCAAGCGATCAATAGTTCAAAATTCGTAGGTATAAAATTCGGAATGAACATAGCTAATGCTCTAAGAAAGGAATGGTAATGGCACGATTTTGATTTGTCAAATTACCAGAATATCCAGGAAAATAGAACTATCAAGATGATTTGTTCTTAATATGTTTCAGAATTGGATAGAATGTAAAAGTTGTGTAACATGGCACATGATGACGGTACTGTGAATCATCATATTCCATTAGAAACTTAACATGACTTACTGTAATATAATGAAGTTGATCAAGTTTCATTATATTATACTAGTTCATGCATCAGTTCCCAACACTGCTTCAGAACATTCCTATTTTAAACTTGAAGGATTTAGAAACTAACACAGTTTCCTTTATATTGTAACGCAGATATTACAGAGAGATAAATGATTTCAGATAAGGATAGTGGTGAAAATATCTTCAGAAATATTGAGGATATTTATAATGAAAGATATGATAATATCTTGGAATTTCTAATGTCGAAGGATGATGATGAAGATTGACCCGTAAGGGTTTAGATTCAGAAGCAAGGTGTTTGCTACAGAATCGTCATAATTCTTTATGTACAAGTTTAGTCCTTGTAACTTGTTCAGAGTCTCCTTCATGGTTTGTTCAATCCGGTTTTCAGTACCAATTTTCTATCGAGCGTTCCTAACACTTCCTTCTTTTATCATCAACATTTGGTCATTAAGACCTTCTACAACATGCTGCTTCGTCAGTATTTTCAAAGTTATCGGATCTGGGTCATTGGTTATCAAACCAAGATGGTTTAAGGAGAATTGTATTTTTAGATGATTAAACGCTGATGGTAATATGATGGAATATAAAAGGTTCTCCGGTAACGATGGCGAAAGAACAACGTATATATATATATCGAGATTGTAATAAGAGTAGTCTTACTGAGATATCGAAGTGGAGCTGTGACAAAATTAGTTAATTGAAAAGGAATCGCGTGATTGTTTTTGCTAATGGATGATAAGGAATTCGATGCGGATACGTTTTAACTATAACTTCTAGTTCAAAAATTTTTAGGTGCATAACTGTATGCATAAATCTTTATTCCGTAGACGAGGTGCGGCTGGTTGAACTTCTCGATCGAGATGTTTTCAAGAATCATGAAAAGTTGTGAATGCGAATTGTAATCGTCAAGATACAAATGAGGTTTAAAATAGAATCAAGTGGCAAACTTGAAGGATTGTTTAGTTTCATATGTAATAATCATCATTTTAACTCATTTTTAATTGTCCAAAGTTAGCAGTCCAATAGTCCGATTGTCCAATGGTTCAATAAATTCATATATGAACTAAATATATAATATTCGAATTACTTAATACGTATCGTGACCCGTGTACTGGTCTCGGTGTCGATCACAACTCAAAGTATATATATATTTTGGAATCAACTCCGACCCTGTATAGCCAACTCCCACCTTCACATATAGAGTGTCTATGGTTGTTCCGAAATATATATATAGATGGATCAATATGATAAGTCGAAACCTTGTATACGTGTCCCGTTATTTAAAATGCGTAAAATAAATAAATATATATCATGACCCATTATACAACGTGTTGTCTCAGAATTAATCCGACGTGTTGTTGTACATGTGTCCCGACGGTATGTAAAGTACAGAAATTAAAATTGCAAGAATGTAAATTGCGATAAATTAAATATTAATCAGTTAGCTGGGAACAGTTAGCCGGAACAGTTAGCGTGTAATCCTATCACAATTTCAATTAATTAATTCATCTGTTTCTAACAATTTTTATTTTGCCAATGTTTCTTCATTATGCCACTTGTTGGATTCGGATAGGTAAAAATCCAAATATGAAATTTAAATGGAAATGGTTAATCTGGGGTGAACGGATACGTATATCGGTAATTGTAAGTAGGATAATAAATGATCGTTGAATCAGATTCGAAGAATGTACAGTGTAACTTGTTAATGTGAATTCTAAATATTCCTTGGGTACTACCCACCCGTTAAAATATTTTCATCATTAACAGTTTGTACGAATGAAATTTTTAATTACAATCTTTATGAAAATATATTTGCATATATATTTTCTTCGGAGGTAACTATGAATTTAATGAGTCAATAAAATATTCAACTCATTTGATTTATCGTTATTACTAGATTACATAATCTCCAAAACATTAGAGATTACATAATCGTCATGTCGAACGAAGAACGATACGTAAAGAAGAGGTAATCGGTGTAGAATGATATGTAGAACAAAGATCATATTCGAAGTTCAGATGATGATGTTGAGGTACGTGGTGCGGATGTGATTGTTGGTGGTGGTAATGATACGGTTGGTGTTGATGCTGATGATGTCGTTGACGTCGATGATGCTACTGGTACTGAAGATTGTGAGGTTGATGTTGTTAACGGTACTGGTTATGCTGCTGGTGCTGCTGCTGGTGTTTGTAACCTTCGCACCGTGTTCTCCAAAGCCGTCACACGAGCGCGAAGTTCATTAATTTCTGCTAGTACACCAGGATGATTGGCGGTTGGAGTGAGCGAATGAACAAGATCCGAAATATGGGATAGGATATAATCGTGACGAGATACTCGAGAAATGAGAGAGAAAATGGTTTCTCGAACAGGTTCGCCGGTAAGTGCTTCAGGTTCGTCGCCAATGGGGCAATTCGGTGGGTGAAAGGGATCACCTTCTTCTTGTCTCCAATAATTTAGTATACTACGAACCCATCCCCAATTCATCCAGAATAGATGATGAGAAATTGGTTGATCCATTCCAGTGACGCTGCCTTCGGAGCCCGAATGGAAATCCATATCAGCGTAGCTGTCAGAGTCGGAGGAATTCGAACTGGACGCGGAGTTCATCTTGTACAGTCGGGGAAATGAATTTTTGGTTTGGAATAGATTATAGGAGTTGGGTTTGGTATTCTTCAATACATAATTTACATATGTATTTATAATACTCAAAATCCCGTGAATTACGGAGAATCTTTGAAATTCGTCAGGCAATGTCTATAGCAACAGATACGCTAGGATACGAATTTTGTCTATACACTATCGATGCACCAAATGCAGTAAGACGTGTCTAGACTTAAGAATACTAAGCAGGAAATTCTTAAGGATGATAAGCAGATGATTTTCGACTAGATATGATAAGCAAAACTTTTGACATGTAGACACGGTCAAAGTCCAGACTCACTAATGCATCCTATCAACTACCAGTTAGACACACTAATGCAAGGCCTGGTTCGCTAAGACCAACGCTTTGATACCACATGAGACGACCAGAACCAATCCATAGGGACGAATACAATAACATATGATAACATTGCGAGGTACTTGACCTCTATATGATACATTTTACAAACGTTGCATTTATTCTTAAAAGGCAAACTATCATTACATCAATATTTGACATTTTCGTCTAACATTTCATAATATCCAAATGACCTAATCTGTCATTTACTTATTTATATTCTCTATTGAACTCCAATGACTCGAATGCAACGTCTTTGTATCATGGCTTAAAAGGTCCCAAGTAGTATCCTTAACATGAGCTAATGCACAGCAGAAGACTTAATTCATACCTGAGAATAACATGCTTTAAAACATCAACATAAAGTTGGTGAGATATATAGGTTTGATGCTAGCAGCGTTATAACAATGGAACACAAGATTTCATATATAAACATTTTAATAAAAATATTCTAAGTGGTTGAGCACTTGGTAACCATACTTAACATTTAATCACGTCGCATATTCCCTTTATTATGAAATCTTACTACACCGTACCAAGGTGTAATCACGAAACGAAGTACTGTGCAACCGTTGAATACTGGTCGTCCAGTCCGGTTGGGGTTGTCAGGCCCGATAGATCTATCAACAGGATTCGCGTTTACAATACCGCTGTAAATATTAGTTACCAAGCTACAGGGAAGTATGCCAGTGGTACAACTCAACGTAGAATATATTTTTCAGTTACTTGTGTCCATAGCGTAAAACATAAAATACATGTATTCTCATCCCGAAATATTTAGAGTTTAAAAGTGGGACTATATACTCACTTTTGTCTTGAAGATATGTAATTTCGACTTGGTCTCCGATTGATATCACGAACCTATCCATATATAATATATCAATACCTTTTCTTTTTAAACAATCGTCACATATATATACTTATAATACTTTTAATACTTTTAATAATTCCTTAGTCCGTAGTTAGCAGTCCGATGTTAGTAATTCAATTTTAATGGTTCATATTTAGTTGTTTAATAAACCCCCAATGAAATAAATAAAACCCCCATCGTATATGTATTGGTCGAGATTAATCTCGACCCATGGTACCGGTGTTGTCAAATGACGTGTTGCGTACATAAAGTACCGGTGTTGTCAAATGACGTGTTGCGTACAATCATGGGATCTTATGATTAATCTTCTCGTATTGTTTACGGGTGATCCTGAACCATATAAAATTAAATTATGAGTACATATGTATAAAATATCATGTTACTTTAGGAAGATGTGATTTATTTAATTTTCTCCAATTATTTTCGTGGCTAAACTAGTCTTGGATATCCGATTTTGTTTTGGTCATAATTTCTTCGTTACAACTCCGTTTTCGTTGATTCAACTTTCCACTTCCTTGGATCGAGTCCCTCTTTAAGAATATGAACTGTAAATACCTTAGTTTGTATTCGAAATCATAGGTCATAGGTCAAATTTTGGTGAAACTTATGAAGTTAATCATTTTTGTTACAAAAACATCATTTAATGACCATTTTTCTAAAAATACTTATACTATGAATTAAATCATGAAATTTTTATGTGTTAACATATTCATAAGAAATATCATTTTTCCAGAATATAAACCTCCAATTCAAAGTTCAAGATGGTTTTTAATTATCCAACCCAAAACAGCCCCCGGTTGCACTCCGACGTCATAAAAACTGTTTTTTAAGGTATTCTTTGAAAAACCAAGTTATACCTTGTTAAATTAGCATATATTTAAGTTATATTACAGGTCTTGAAGTATTTTAAAAGTTAAGTTAGAAGGATCTATTTAGTTTGCAAACAAGTTTGAAATCATTCAAACTATGTTTTTGTTGTTAAAATTGTATACCATACAATAAGATAGCTATATATATATGAATCGAATAAGGTTATGAACAAAGTTACTACCTCAAGTTACTTGGACAAGATTGCTGTAAAAGAGGAGTAAAAACCTAGAACCAAAAGAGTGATGAAATTGGATGAAAGATTGGAAGCAACTTAAGACATAAACTTGAATTGAAAGTTGTATTTTTGTAGTGTTTTTGTTGATCTTTTTATGGTGGTGTTTAAGGTGATTCTTGAGAGGATTTTTGCTGGAGTTCTTAGAGAGACATGAGGCTAGTAAGTGTGTGTGTTTAGCTAGAGAAATGATGTTCCAAAAATTGAAAATGGATGCATGTATTTATGGTGGTGTAAAAGGTGTATAAATTTGTAATTTTGTGAAAAGATCTTTTAATCATGTGAAATTGTCATACTAAATAACAAAAGTAGTTACCTTATACATAAGGCATGAACAAGGGCTGGTTGGTGGTGATTTGATGTGTATATACCAATAGTAAATACGTATAGAAGCTAGGTATGATACGAGTACATATACTCTAGATATACGTATAGAAATCTTGTGAAAAATGGAATGAGGATTCAAATATAGCTATCTTTTGTGAATATACTTATATTGTTTTATGTATTTAAGTCTTTAAAAGTGATTAAATACATTATATATACGATATATGTATAAACATTATAGGTCGTAAGTATTTATGTCAAATAACGTTACGTATAGTTATCGTTTTGAAAGCTTAAGTTAGTAGTTTCAAAATATACTTATAACTTATTGTTATTAATACAAAATGAGATATTTAAACATCCTTAAATCATGTTAAATATGTATATATACATATATATACACAAACGTATAATTAACATATATTGTATAGTTCGTGATATCATCGGTCAAACTAGACGGTTAAACGTTATGTAAAACTCTTTTCAAAATCATAAATCTCAACAATTTAGATTGCTTATCATGTTGGTAAGTTTTAATTTATGTAAATATTAATCTTATAAGTGTAAAACGATCGGAAAAATCCGGGTCGTTACAAGTCGTCTCCAGACATGGAATACCAATCTCTATTATCTCTGATAGGGATGGTAGATTTATTTCAAGATTCTGGCAGACATTACAGCAAGCATTAGGAACTTGTCTAGACATGAGTACTGCCTATCATCCACAAACTGATGGGCAGAGCGAAAGGACAATATAAACGCTTGAAGACATGCTACGAGCATGTGTTATTGATTTCGGAAACAGTTGGGATCGACATCTACCATTAGCAGAATTTTCCTACAACAACAGCTATCATTCAAGCATTGAGATGGCACCGTTTGAAGCACTTTATGATAGAAAGTGCAGGTCTCCGATTTGTTGGAGTGAAGTGGGGGATAGACAGATTACGTTTCCGAAGATAATACAAGAAACTACCGAGAAGATCATCCAAATTCAACAACGGTTGAAAACCGCCCAAAGTTGACAAAAGAGCTACGCCGACATTAAAAGAAAAGACATAGATTTGAAATTGGAGAGATGGTCATGCTTAAGGTTGCACCTTGGAAAGGTTTTGTTCGTTTTGGTAAACGAGGGAAATTAAATCCAAGGTATATTGGACCATTTAAGATTATTGATCGTGTCGGACCATAACCATTTAAGACATAGAATGTTTTGCTAAAGAAGATCTCACTATTCCGTTGGACGAAATCCAAATCAATGAAAAACTTCAATTCATTGAAGAACCCGTCGAAATAATGGATCGTGAGGTTAAGAGACTTAAACAAAACAAGATACCGATTGTTAAGGTTCGATGGAATGCTCGTAGAGGACCCGAGTTCACCTGGGAGTGTGAAGATCAGATGAAGAAGAAATACCCGCATTTATTTCCAGAAGATACGTCAACATCTCCAACTGCTTAAAATTTCGGGACGAAATTTATTTAACGGGTAGGTACTGTAGTGACCCGAACTTTTCCATGTTTATATATATATTAAATGAAATTGTTATTTACATGATTAAGTGTTTCCAACATGTTAAGCAATCAAACTTGTTAAGACTTGATTAATTGAAATAGGTTTCATATAGACAATTGACCACTCAAGTTGACCGGTGATTCACGAACGTTAAAACTTGTAAAAACTATATGATGACATATATATGGATATATATATATAGTTAACATGATATTATAATAAGTAAACATATCATTAAGTATATTAACAATGAACTACAAATGTAAAAGCAAGACTACTAACTTAATGATTTTGAAACGAGACATATATGTAACGATTATCGTTTTAACGACATTTAATGTATATATATCATATTAAGAGATATTCATACATCATATTATAATGATAATATAATAATTTAAAATCTCATTTGATATTATAAACATTGGGTTAACAACATTTAACAAGATCGTTAACCTAAAGGTTTCAAAACAACACTTACATGTAACGACTAACGATGACTTAATGACTCAGTTAAAATGTATATACATGTAGTGTTTTAATATGTATTCATACACTTTTGAAAGACTTCAAGACACTTATCAAAATACTTCTACTTAACAAAAATGCTTACAATTACATCCTCGTTCAGTTTCATCAACAAATCTACTCGTATGCACCCGTATTCGTACTCGTACAATACACAGCTTTTAGATGTATGTACTATTGGTATATATACTTCAATGATCAGCTCTTAGCAGCCCATGTGAGTCACCTAACACATGTGGGAACCATAATTTGGCAACTAGCATGAAATATCTCATAAAATTACAAAAATATGAGTAATCATTCATGACTTATTTACATGAAAACAAAATTACATATCCTTTATATCTAATCCATACACCAACGACCAAAAACACCTACAAACACTTTCATTCTTCAATTTTCTTCATCTAATTGATCTCTCTCAAGTTCTATCTTCAAGTTCTAAGTGTTCTTCATAAATTCCAAAAGTTCTAGTTTCATAAAATCAAGAATACTTCCAAGATTGCAAGTTTACTTCCAAGTTTTCTAAATCCATTCCAAGTAATCATCCAAGATCAAGAAACATTTGTTACTTACAGTAGGTTATCTTTCTAATACAAGGTAATAATCATATTCAAACTTTAATTCAATTTCTATAACTATAACAATCTTATTTCGAGTGGAAATCTTACTTGAAATTGTTTTCGTGTCATAATTCTGCTTCAAGAACTTTCAAGCCATCCAAGGATCCTTTGAAGCTAGATCTATTTTTCTCATTTCCAGTAGGTTTATCCAAGGAACTTGAGGTAGTAATGATGTTCATAACATCATTCGATTCATACATAAAAAGCTGTCTTATTCAACGTTATAAACTTGTAATCACTAGAACATAGTTTAGTTAATTCTAAACTTGTTCGCAAATAAAGTTAATCCTTCTAACTATACTTTTAAAATCAACTAAACACATGTTCTATATCTATATGATATGCTAACTTAATGATTTAAAACCCGGAAACACGATAAACACCATAAAACTGGATATACGCCGTCGTAGTAAAACCTGGGGCTGTTTTGGTTGGGATAATTAAAAGCTAAGAAGAACTTTGATTTAAAAGCTATACTTCTGGAAAAATGATTTTTCTTATGAACATGAAACTTTATCCAAAAATTATGGTTAAACTCAAAGTGAAAGTATGTTTTTCAAAATGGTCATCAAGATGTCGTTCTTTCGACGGAAATGACTACCTCTTTAAAAAACAACTCGTAACTTGTATTTCCAACTATAAACTTATACTTTTTCTATTTAGATTCATAAAGTTAAGTTCAATACGAAACCGTGGCCACTGGAATCACTCAAAACGGATTAGAAACGAAGAAATGGCGAGTAAAACAAGATTGATAAAAACTACTCATTTTACCTACGTGAAAGTTAGTAATAAATCTATTCTAACCATAACCTAATCAACTTATATTGTATATTATGTAATCTTGAGATACCATAGAACACGTATACAATGTTTCGACCTATCATGTTGACCCATCTATATATATATATATATATATATATATATATATATATATATATATATATATATATATATATATATATATATATATATATATATATATATTGCGGAACAACCATAGACACTCTATATGTGAATGTTGGAGTTAGCTATACAGGGTTGAGGTTGATTCCAAAATATATATATAGTTTGAGTTGTGATTAATACTGAGATACGTATACACTGGATCGTGGATTGATTCAAGATAATATTTATCGATTTATTTCTGTACATCTAACTGTGGACAACTAGTTGTAGGTTACTAACGAGGACAGCTGACTTAATAAACTTAAAACATCAAAATGTATTAAAAGTATTGTAAATATATTTTGAACATACTTTGATATATATGTATATATTTTTATAGGTTCGTGAATCAACCAGTGACCAAGTCTTACTTCCCGATGAAGTAAAAATATGTGAAAGTGAGTTATAGTCCCACTTTTAAAATCTAATATTTTTGAGATGAGAATACATGCAGGTTTTATAAATGATTTACAAAATAGACACAAGTACGTGAAACTACATTCTATGGTTGAATTATCGAAATCGAATATGCCCCTTTTTATTAAGTCTGGTAATCTAAGAATTAGGGAACAGACACCCTAATTAACGTGAATCCTAAAGATAGATCTATTGGGCCTAACAAACCCCATCTAAAGTACCGGATGCTTTAGTACTTCGAAATTTATATCATATCCGAAGGGTGTCAAGGAATGATGGGGATATTCTTATATATGCATCTTGTTAATGTCGGTTACCAGGTGTTCACCATATGAATGATTTTTATCTCTATGTATGGGATGTGTATTGAAATATGAAATCTTGTGGTCTATTGTTACGATTTGATATATATAGGTTAGACCTATAACTCACCAACATTTTTATTGAAGTTTAAAGCATGTTTATTCTCAGGTGAATACTAAGAGCTTCCGCTGTTGCATACTAAAATAAGGACAAGATTTGGAGTCCATGTTTGTATGATATTGTGTAAAAACTGCATTCAAGAAACTGATTTCGATGTAACATATTTGTATTGTAAACCATTATGTAATGGTCGCGTGTAAACAGGATATTTTAGATTATCATTATTTGATAATCTACGTAAAGCTTTTTAAACCTTTATTTATGAAATAAAGGTTATGGTTGTCTTAAAAATGAATACAGTCTTTGAAAAAAGTCTCATATAGAGGTCAAAACCTCGCAACGAAATCAATTAATATGGAACGTTTTTAATCAATAAGAACTGGACATTTCATTTATGTGGAGGAAACACATCAACAAAGATGAAGATGATTTGTGGCTTCAAAAAAAATATCGTATTTCAGAAGTGTTGAATATTACTCGAGTTGGAGTATAGATAAGCGAGAAAAGAGACGTCATCAGTCAGTTCCATGTTATTAGAGAAGATGAGAAGGAATACAAGTTCACAGAAGCAGATTTTCATAACCTAGGTATGCTTGATATCATTCACATCTACAACTACCTCAGTATCATCACCATTCGACCTTTTGCTAAGGCTCAAGCTTTGGAAGCTGTGAAAAGATACATGATGGAGACAATCAAACTGATGAGACGTGAAGATTTTCAAATTGGTCTCGAAGCAAATAGGAAAAGGATTCGAATAACATGTCCGAATCAATACACAGAAGGGTTTGTATTTGTGAATTCTCATAAAGACAAGTGTTCATCCGCACTGAAGAGTTGAACAAATACTCAGATGGTACACTCAAGGCTGCACTGAAGTATCTTAAAATTTGTCAAAGCAAGTTTGATGACATTGACATGAAAATGGGTCTTGGAGAGTTTATAAAGCATATCAAAGATCGTCTGAAGCTCCGGATCTGTACAAGACAGTTTGAAATTCTTCGTGGCCAGAGAAAGAGAAGGAATTTCAAAGAAATGGATGAATATCCATTACATGAGGAAGATCCAAGAAAAGCGTGGGGCGTCTGGAAACCTTCTAAGCAAATTTCAGAAAATCAAGTAGAAGTTTCAAAACCAGATGGCACATGATGGAAACTAACATTTGGACCTCTCAAGATTACTCAATAGGATTATATTGTAAAGTTCACATTTAACACTAAGTGGCAGATTGTTAGGACCCCGAAGTTGTATAGTGTTAATGTGAAATAAGCTTAAATGATGGTTCCTTAGAAGAGGGCTATATAAGGAACCTAAGTAGTCCTAATTAGATAGCCATTGTATTGTAACTGAGTCATAGAATTTGTGGAATGTAAATCTTATTGATTCTCTCTCATACCGAGTCTCCTTTACACTTACCGAATCTCATTCTAACTTGTCTTTTCTTCTAATCTCAACATGATCTGACCTATCAAAATTTCATATTGAATGCAAATATATGAGAGTGTAGTTTCATTTTGATGATAATTAATGGCCGCAAAACACATATTTGAAGTCACTACATTCCCCACAAAATCATGCAAATTTTTGTGGAGAATTTTCCAAAAAAATTTCAAATTAAGATTAGGCCCATTTTCGCATGATAACTAGAAAACGGCGCTACGAGCAAGAATTCCTTAAGGATTTCCCTCGTTCGAAGCAGTTTAGAAGTCAAAAATGACATTTTACAATTTTTAAATGTGAATTTTGCACTTTTAGATCTTACGATAAGTAATACTTTCACATGTGAATTGTTATGCCTGCTAAATACCACTATGATGCTTGTTTTTGTTTAATATTGTATTTAGGTACATCTGCAATCATGTTGGGGCTACTATCTCACCACTAGCTACAAAACGTTGCTGCTTTTGTAATGTTTTGGTTTTATTGTTCGAGTATTTTTAGTCGCTTTTTTATTTCTCTAGATTCATAACCATATTTTGATTTTGTTTCTAAATTTCATATTGAATGCGAATATAAGAGAGTGTAGTTTCATTTTGTGGATAATTAATGGCCACAAAAGACATATTTGAAGTCACTACATTCCTCTAAAATCGGGTAAAATTTTGTGGAGAATTTTCCGAAAAATTTTCAATTGTAGATTAGGCCCATTTTCGCAAGATAACTAGAAAACGGCGCTACGAGCAAGACTTCCTTAAGGATTTCCCCCGTTAGAAGCAGTTTAGATGCCGAAAATGACATTTTACTACTTTTAAATTTGAATTTTGCATTTTAGATCTTACGATAAGTAATACTTTCACATGTGAATTGTTATGCCTGTTTAAATACCTCTATGATACTTGTTTTTATTTAATATTCTATTTAGGTACATCGAAAATCATGTTGGGGCTACTATCTCACCACTAGCTACAAAACGTGCTGCTTTTATAACATCTTGGTTCTATTGTTCGAGTATCTTTAATCGCTTTTTTATTTCTCTAAATTCATAACCTTATTTTTGATTTTATTTCTAAATTTCATATTGAATGCGAATATATGAGAGTGTAGTTTAGTTTTGAGGATAATTAATGGCCGCAAAACAAAGAAGCTAGTTCTATTGATAGAGCTTTCACGTATGCGCATAGAATACTTTTTTCCCCTTCCATTCCGTTCTTACCATATCATGGGCAGTTGGGTTGGAATCCGTGTGATGGTTTGAAAGTGCTTTCAAATATTCTTCACATCCCCATACATATTTGAAGTCACCACATTCCCCACAAAATCGGGCGAACTTTTATGGAGAATTTTTCAGAAAAATTTTCAATTGCAGATTAGGCCCATTTTCGCAAGATAACTAGAAAATGGCGCTACAAGAAAGACTTCCTTACGGCTTTTCCCCGTTCGAAGCTGTTTAGGTGCCGAAAATAAAATTTTACTACATTTAAATGTGAATTTTGCACTTTTAGATCTTACGATAAGTAATACTTTCACATGTGAATTGTTGTGCCTGTTTAAATACCACTATAATACTTGTTTTTATTTAATATTGTATTTAGGTACATCGAAAATCATGTTGGGGCTACTATCTCACCACTAGCTACAAAACATTGCTGCTTTTATAACATCTTGGTTTTATTGTTTGAGTATTTTTAGCCGCTTTTTTATTTCTCTAGATTCATAACCTTATTTTTGATTTTGTTTCTAAATTTTATATTGAATGCGAATATATGAGAGTGAAGTTTCGTTTTGATGATAATTAATGGCCGCAAAACACATATTTGAAGTCACTACATTCCCCACAAAATCGAGCAAAATTTTGCGGAGAATTTTTCAAAAAAATTTCAATCGCAGATTAGGCCCATTTTCGCAAGATAACTAGAAAACGGCGCTACGAGCAAGACTTCCTTAAAGCTTTCCCCCGTTTGAAGCAGTTTAGATGCCGAAAATGACATTTTACTATTTTTAAATGCGAATTTTGCACTTTTAGATCTTACGATAAGTAATACTTTCACATGTGAATTGTTTTGCCTGTCTAAATACCACTATGATACTTGTTTTTATTTAATATTGTATTTTTGTACATCAAAAATCATGTTGGGGCTACTATCTCACCACTAGCTACAAAACGTTGCAGCTTTTATAACGTCTTGGTTTTATTGTTCGAGTATTTTTAATCGCTTTTTTATTTCTCTAGATTCATAACCTTATTTTTAATTTTGTTTCTAAATTTCATATTGAATGCTAATATATGAGATTGTAGTTTCGTTTTGATGATAATTAATGGCCGCAAAACACATATTTGAAGTCATTACATTCCCCACAAAATCGGGCAAAATTTTGTGGAGAATTTTCCGAAAAATTTTCAGTTGAATATTAGGTCCATTTTCGCTAGTTAACTAGAAAACGACGCTACAAGCAAGACTTTCTAAAGGCTTTGCCCCATTCGAAACAGTTTAGATGCCGAAAATGATATTTTACTATTCTTAAATGTGAAATTTGCACTTTTAGATCATACGATAAGTAATACTTTCACATGTGAATTGTTGTGCCTGTTTAAATATTACTATGATACTTATTTTTATTTAATATTGTATTTAGGTACATCGAAAATCATGTTGGGGCTACTATCTCACCACTAGATACAAAACGTTGTTGCTTTTATAACCTCTTGGTTTTATTGCTCGAATATTTTTAGCCGCTTTTTTATTTCTCTAGATTCGTAACCTTATTTTTTATTTTATTTCTAAATTTCATATTGAATGCGAATATATGAGAGTGTAGTTTTGTTTGGATGATAATTAATGGCCACAAAACACATATTTGAAGGTACTACATTCCTCACAAAATCGGGCAGCATTTTGTGGAGATTTTTCTGAAAAATTTTCAACTGCAGATTAGGCCCATTTTCGCAAGATAACTAGAAAACAGTGCTACGAGCAAGACTTCCTTATGGCATTCCCCCGTTCGAAGCGGTTTAGATGCCGAAAATGACATTTTACTATTTTTAAATGTGAATTTTGCATTTTTAGATCTTACGATAAGTAATACTTTCACATGTGAATTGTTATGCCTGTTTTAATACCACTATGATACTTGTTTTTATTTAATACTGTATTTAGGTACATCGAAAATCATGTTTTGTGAAGACCCGGAAATTTCCTACCAAATTTAAACTTAATCTTTATAGGATTTCGACACGATAAGCAAAGTCTGTAATGCTGAGTCTCAAAAATTTTTAAATTGTTTACATGGAGACATTTAACCTTTGACTATTCCCGATGATTCACGAACAATTGTGCGTAAATAAATATGTAAATATATTATATATATATATATATATATATATATATATATATATATATATATATATATATATATATATATATAAGAATTAGAAAACGGGTATGGCCCTAATTCACGCGAATCCTAAAGGTAGCTACCGGGTTTAACACCCCCACCCATAATGTTCAGTAGACGGAAGAGCTAGTGGGTGTGGTGTTTAGTACTTCGAAGTTTATATATTATACAGACGAGATGTTCTGTTTTTGGGATATTATTGATGCGCATTATATGTTAAGGTCAGTTACCAAGCCAAGCAATGAAAGCAAAGTGAATGTTATGTATCGAGAGAATGATTTTATACACAGGTTATGTGTATGATATTTTGTACACGAGATATGTGTACGATTACTAAGATTTATGAAAAATGGTTGCGTACACGAGAAAGGTGTACTGTATTTAAAAGATATCGCATGTACATTACAGGTGGGTATAGGATTCGGGCCCATTTGTACCATGCAGTATTTAAATCTTATGGTCTATCAAAATGATGAATTTTATTGCTTATGATAAACATATGAACTCACCAACCTTTTGGTTGACACTTTAAAGCATGTTTATTCTCAGGTATGAAAGAAATCTTCCGCTGTGCATATGCTCATTTTAAAGATATTACTTGGAGTCATTCATGGCATATTTCAAAATACGTTGCATTCGAGTCGTTGAGTTCATCAAGAATATTATTAAGTCATTTATAGTTGGATATATTATGAAATGGTATGCATGCCATCAACTTTCGATGTGATGAAAGTTTGTCTTTTAAAAACGAATGCAATGCTTGTAAAATGAATCATTTAGAGGTCAAATACCTCGCAATGAAATCAACTATTGTGAATCATTTATAATCGGTATGAACGGGTCCTTTCAGATGGTATCAGAGCGGTGGTCTTAGCGAACCAGGTCTTGCATTAGTGTGTCTAACTGATAGTTGTTTAGATGCATTAGTGGGTCTGGACTTCGACCGTGTCTGCATGTCAAAAGTTTTGCTTATCATTTTGTGTCAAAAATTACCTGCTTACCATTCTTAGTCTAGACACATCTTACTGCATTGATTGCATGAATAGTGTATAGACAAAATTCATATCTTAGCGTATGTGTTACTGTAAACTTTGCCTGACATATTTCGTAAATTCCTCCGTAATCTACGAAATCTTTTGTTCTATATATATAGATATTCTATGTAATTAGAATACCATCCGATAGCCAAAAATCATTTCATATTAAAAATCCTTTACTCAATCGTACGGAATGGAACTCGCCACTAGTTCAAGTTCTTCGGATTCCGACAGCTATTCCGACATGGATGTTCACCTAAGCTCCGAAAGCAGTATAACTGGAATAGATCAATAAATCAGTCATCACCAATTCTGGATGAATTGGTGATGGGTTCGTAGTCGACTTAATTAATGGAAACGAGAAGAAGGCGATCCTTTCCACCAATCAAACTTTCCCCCTTGGCAAACAATCTGAAGCACTTACCGGCGAACCTGTTCAAAACACCATTTTCTCTCTCATTTCTAGAGTATCTCGCCACAACTATATCATAACTCAGATTCTAAACCTTATTCATCCACTTGTTCCTACCGACAATCATCCCGGAGTAATAGTAAAAGTCAACGAGCTTCGCGCCCGAGTTGTAGCCTTGGAAAATATGGTGCAAAATGTATCAGCTTCAGCAACATCACAGGCACCAATGGTACCACCAAAAACCTAAGTTTCAACATCACACGCCTCAACATCTCATTCTGTACCTCGAGTATAATCATTGTTCTACATGATGTTCTACATCATTTATCTTCGTTCGACATGATAATTATGTAATCTCTAATGTTTTAGAGATTATGTACTCTAGTTCTAACCGTAAATCAGATGAGTTCAATATCATATTAACTCATTAAATCCATGATTACATCTGAAGAAAATATATATGTATATATATATTTTCATAAAGATTGTAATTAAAAATTCTTTCGTACAAACTGTTAATGGTGAAAATCTTTTAACGGGTAGGTAATACTCGAGGAATATTTAGATTTCACATTAATAAGTTACACTGTACATTCTTCCAATCTGATTCAACAGTCATTAACTATCCTACTTACATCCACAGATATACGTATCCGTTCACCGCAGAATAACCAGTTTCATTCAATTTCATATTTAGATTTTGACCTATCAGAATCCAACAAGTGGCATAATGAAGAAAACATTGGACAGAATAAAATTTGTTAGAAACAAACAAATTAACTATGAGAAATTTTGTTAAGAATCCACGCTAACAAAATCCTAGCTAACTATTAATTCCTTATTACATTTATTTATCGCAATTTATTTATCGCAATTTTAATTCTCACAATTTTATTTATCGTCATTTAATTTCTGTTATTTATTTTACGCATTTAAATATCGTCGGATAAATCGGGACACATATACAATGTTTTGACATATCATATTGACGTCATCTATATATATTATTTGGAATAACCGTAAGTCACTCTATATCGCGGAAATGCTCGAGTTAGCATATAAAGGGTCGAGGTTGATTCCAAATAATATATATACTTTGAGTTGTGATCGAGTCTGATACATGTATATAATGGGTCACGACACGTATTAATTAATTCGAATATTGTATATTAAACTATATATGAATTATTGAATTATTAACTGTGGACTACTAACATTGGACAATTAAAATGAATTAAAATATTGATTATAACATATGAAACTAAACATTTCTTCAAGTTTGCCACTTGATTTCATCTTAAACCTCATTTGTATCTTGACGATTACAATCTGCGTTCAAACCTTTCACGATTCTTGAAAACACCTCAATCGAGAGGATGAACCAACCGCACTTCATCTACAGAAGGAAAGATTTATGCATATAGTTATGCACCTGAAAAACTCTCGGAAAGTGAGTAAACGTTTAACACGTAGCTGTGCTAATTCCTTTATCGTTATTATTACCGAAAATAACTTTGTAATCTCTTTCCAAATTAGCTAATACTGTCATAGCTCCAGCAAGTCAACTTCGACTTTTCGTTCGAAACAACCTTATTATTATAACCTTGATATATATGCATGCTCTTTTATTGTTACCGGGGAACCTTTTATATTCCACCATATTACCAGCAGACGTACCAGCAACCTCGTTGCTCCTTGGCTTAAATCTCTCCGACAAATCACTATATTTATCTATTAAAGTCTTATCATGAACTCATCGGCATCTTGTAACAATAATTACCATACCAAATACCGGGAGGCATCAATCGATAATCTCAAATTTCACAGCGATTCTACGAGAACAATATATATATATATATATATATATATATATATATATATATATATATATATATATATATATATATATATATATATATATATATATATATATATATATATATATAACTTCTATCTCCTGGATTTACGAACTTCAATTCTGAATTTCTGAAAAGCACTTTAGCCTATGAATCAGTTTTCTGAGTTTTGAAAAAGATGATGAGGCAGTGAAAACGAAAGACTGCCTTAACAGTCAAAAGTTTGATAATAAAGAATGGCATGCTGAAAAAGCTCAAAAATTTTGATACTGAAAAACGAATTGAGCAAACCATGAAGGAGACTCTGAACAAATCACAAGGACCAAACTTGTACATAAAGAATTCAGATGATCCTGTTGCTGATAAAATCATTAACGAATACCTTACTCCTGACTCTACACTTTTACAGACAATCTTCATCATCATCCATCGATACTAGAAATTCTAAGATATCATTGTATCTTTCATTATAAATATCCTCGATAATTCTGAAGATATTTTCATAACTATTCTTATCTGAAATCATTTATCTTTTCACGATATCAGTGTTTCATCAGAAAGGAAACTATTTTAGTTTCTAAATACTGAAAATTTCAAATTTAAAATTTGAATGTTTTTGAAGTAATGTTGGGGACTGAAGCATGAGTTAGTATAATATAATGACACTTGATCAACGTGATTATATTTCAGTAAGTCATGCTGAGTTTCTAAATGAAACGTGATGATTTACAGATCATAACGTCATCATGTGCCATGTTACACGACTCTTACATTTTATCTAAAATATAAACATATCAAGAACATAATTTCTTGATAGTTCTATCTTGAATTCTGGTAATTTAACCAATCAATATCGAGTTATTACAAGCTCTCTTAGAACGTTAGTCATGTTCATTCGAAACTTCATACCTATGAATTCTGGACCATTTTTCGCTTGACTTAAAGTCGGGAAGAGAAAACAAAATGATGGAACTCCAAAATATAAAGGAAATGAAGGGAGTAAATTTATAGTAAAATATCCGACAGAGCAATCGAGATAGATTATCGCATTTAACCAAAGAGGAGCTTAATTTCCTTAATTAACGAAGAATCAAATCTTATTACGAAGATTTACTCTAAATCCCTTGAATTCCGGAAATCAACCGTGACAACATCACCGATTAAAGACGAACCTGCATTTACTCATCTCATTCTTTTATGATAGCTTCACTCGTACTCTTCACATAAATGAATTGTTTTATCCATATTACTTACTGATGATAAAAACTCTAATTTCTAGCTCGTATGCATCATGAAAACATACTTATTGTCAACCATGACCATTCCAATCAAATTTCGGGACAAAATTTCTTTAACGGGTAGGTACTGTGATGACCCAGAAATTTCTGACCAAATTTAAACTTAATCTTTATAGGATTTTAACACGATAAGCAAAGTCTATAATGATGAGTCTCAAAATTTTTTGAACTATTTACATGGAGACATTTAACCTTTGACTATTCCCGATGATTCACGAACAATTGTGTATAAATAAATATGTATATATATATATATATATATATATATATATATATATATATATATATATATATATATATAAGTGTATAGATAATAATTTAAATTAATAAAGTACACTTAATCAATTTGAAATTAAAAATGTAAAATAGTAATGAATAATTAAGTTATTATTAAAATGAATATATATATATATATATATATATATATATATATATATATATATATATATATATATATATATATATATATATATAAATATATATATATATATATATATATGATATTATTATTAATCTATATATATGATTTCTATTAATAATTATTAATATATTGTTATATATATATAAAATGTATAAATAATAAATATTCAATAAAAGTTATTATATAGTATATGATTATTAAATATTACATAAGTAATAATATATAGTTGTTATAATAATACTATTACTTTCATTATTATTATATATCGATATTAATATGAAATTTGTTATGTACAAATTGTTATAGTATTATTATTATTAATATTATTATTATCATTAATAATATTAATATTATTATAAACATTATTATTAATGTTATTATTCTCAATATATAAGTGATACATATAATTTGATATATTATCATTACTATTCTTATAATTATTATTATCATTAATATAACTAATAGTATTATTATGAGTGTTATTAATATTATTATTCTTACTAAAAATAATCAATTTAATTATTATCAATATTCTTATTATTAGTAGTATTATTTTTATTGATATTATTATTATTATTATTATAATTATTATTATTATTATCCTTATTATTATTATTATTATTATATCATATTTATATTTATAAGTATTAGAAATGTTATCAACATTAGTATTTTTATATGTGTTATTAAGAATATTATAAATTGTATCCTTTAAATTTTATTATTATTATTATGATTATTATTATTATTATTATTAACACTAATATCGTGAAAAGATAAATGATTTCAGATAAGAATAGTTATGAAAATATCTTCAGAATTATTGAGGATATTTATAATGAAAGATACAACGATATCTTAGAATTTCTAGTATCGATTGATGATGATGAAGATTGTCCGTAAAAGTGTAGAGTCAGGAGTAAGGTATTCATTAATGATTTTATCAGCAACAGGATCATCTGAATTCTTTATGTACAAGTTTAGTCCTTGTGATTTGTTCAGAGTCTCCTTCATGGTTTGCTCACATATTTGAAGTCACTACATTCCCCACAAAATCGGGCAAAATTTTGTGGAGAATTTTCCAAAAAAATTCAATTGCAGATTAGGCTCATTTTCGCAAGATAACTAGAAAATGGTGCTACAAGCAAAACTTCCTTATAACTTTCCCCCGTTCGAAGTAGTTTAGATGCCGAAAATGACATTTTACTATTTTTAAATATGAATTTTGCACTTTTAGATCTTACGATAAGTAATACTTTCACATGTGAATTGTTATGCCTGTTTAAATACCACTATGATACTTGTGTTTATTTAATATTGTATTTAGGTACATCGAAAATCATGTTGAGGCTACTATCTCACCACTAGCTACAAAACGTTGCTGCTTTTATAACATTTTGGGTTTATTGTCCGCTTTTCTATTTCTCTAGATTCATAACCTTATTTTTGATTTTACTTCTAAATTTCATATTGAATGCGAATATATTAGAGTGTAGTTTCGTTTTGATGATAATTAATGGCCTCAAAATACATATTTGAAGTCACTACATTCCCCATAAAATCGGACAAGATTTTGTGGAGAATTTTTCGAAAAATTTTCAATTGTAGATTAGGCCTATTTTCACAAGATAACTAGAAAACGGCGCTACGAGCAAGACTTCCTTAGGGCTTTCCCCCATTTGAAGCAGTTTAGATGCCGAAAATGACATTTTACTGTTTTTAAATGTGAATTTTGCACTTTTAGATCTTACGATAAGTAATACTTTCCATGATTTCAACCGGTTCTTCTACGAAATAAGGTTTGTCATCAATAGTAAGCTTTTCGAAAGGAATAACAAGTTCTTGTTCCGGAAGACACTTCTTTAAGTTTGCTACATGGAATGTAGGATGAACGGAACTCAATTGTGTCAGAAGATTTAAACGATAAGCAACGGGTCCAATACGCCCCAAGATTTCAAAAGGATCAATATACCGCGGTTTTAGCTTTCCACGTTCCTCGAAACGGATTACACCTTTCCAAGGTGCGACTTTTAACATTTTGCGGTTACCCGCTTGGAATTCGAGAGGTTTACGTCTAACATCGGCATAGTTCATTCGACGACTACGGGTCATTTTGGGTCTTTCTTGAATATGAATAAATTTTCTCGGTCGTTCATGAAAAATCACGGGCTCAGTGAATTGATTAACATTTACTTGGTTCGACAAAGGAGGACGACGTTTCCGGTCATACAAATCTTCAAAAGGTGTGCCGTTAAGACTCGAATGAATACTATCGTAGTAAGAGATATCGACTAAGGATAAAAATACAGGTTCGTATTATGTTCTCTAAGGTTTGAATCGTACGTTTGCTTGGTCCATCAGTTTGTGGATGATACGTGGTACTCATATCTAAACGTATTCCCAAGGCTTCTTGTAAGGCACCCCAAAATCTAGAAGTGAAACGAGCATCTCGAATCGAGATAATTGACAATGGCACACCGTATCGAGATAGAATTCCTATAAGGTATAGTTGTACAAGTTTTTCCCATCTTGTCGGTTTCTGAAAACGTTTGTTGGATCAAGTTTCTTATCGGTTTCTGAAAAATGTTCGTTAGGACTATTCGCCCTCGAGGCGAATACTAGTATAACGTGAAGAGTCTCTCTCTCCATTGATAATTTAGATAAAAGATTTCCTTATATGGAAGTATGAGCGAAATGATAGTAGGAGTTTCCGCCTCAATGTGAGCACATCAAGCATTTTGTAGTTCGTCGATAAAATCGTGCGAAGCGAGATAGTACATGTAGTTATATATGTTTTGGATTTGAGTAGTAGTTGACCGTTTATCGGAAGCATAAGAATGATAAGTTAATGAAGAAAGAGGTATCATTTGATTGTGTGTTATCTTGGGTCCCGGTAATATCAGACGGCAACAGTGAAATAACGGAGTTATGTAATGTGGTACGTGGTGATGAGAAAGTTTATCGAGCCCATAATTAGGTATCCAAATTTCTTCAGGCAAAATAACGAATTTTAGTTTCTTTGATTTCGAGTCGAGAGAGGACGCCTTTTAGGTGCCCACTTAGAAATATTTTCATATTTGAGCTCCATATTGTGCTACACGAATTTGGCTAGTAAGGTCGATGTGGATAATCACATTTAAAGTTCGGACACGGAGAGGTTTAATTCTTTCCTTTCGGCTCAAGGCGTCGGCTACAACATTTGCCTTGCCCGGATGGTAACGAAGTTCACAATCATAATCGTTTAATGTTTCGGTCCACCGTCGTTGTCTCATGTTGAGTTGGTTTTGATCGAAGATGCGTTGGAGGCTTTTGTGGTCGGTGAAGATGGTACTTTTGGTTCCATAAGGTTGGTGTCTTCACAATTTAAGTGCAAGGACAACGGCTCCAAGTTCGAGATCATGTGTCGTATGGTTTTGTTCGTAAATTTTCAATTGTCGGGAAGCGTAAGCAATAGCTTTCTTTCGTTGAATCACCATTGCCTTCCGGAAAAGATAAGATCGATACGGTGGTTAACTTCTTCTTTAAGATTCGAAATGCCGATTCTTGTTCGAAGGACCAAACGAATTTCTTTCCTTTGTGAGTTAACGAGGTTAAATGACGAGCAAAATGGGAAAGAGTCAGAAATAAATCTTCGGTAATAACCGGCGAGATCCAAAAATGGACGAATATGAGTCAAAGTTGTGGGGGTTTCCCAATTACATATGGCTTCGATTTTCGCGAGATCGACTTAACGCTTTGACCATTAACAACATGGCCTAGAAATTGGACTTCGTTTAACCAAAATTTTTCACACTTGGAGGACTCGACATGGAGTTGTTCTTTTCTCAAGAGTTCGAGCATAAGACGAAGATGTTGTTCGCGTTCTTTTCTCCTTCGGTGTATATTAGGATGTCGTGGATGAATACGATGACGGAATTGTCTAGATAAGGCTTGTATACGTGATTCATAAGATCCATGAATACGGCCGGAGCATTAGTTAAATTGAACGGCACTAAATGGAATTCATAACTACAGTGGCGAGTTCTGAAAAAGGTTTTGGAGACATCTTCTCCCTTAACCCACAATTGATGATAAACAAATTATAGGTCGATTTTGGAATACACACAAGATCCTTGTAATTGATCAAGAGGTCATCGATATGGGGAAGAGGATATCGGTTCTCAACCGGTAATTTATTTGGTTCACGATAATCGATACATATTCTTAGGGGACCATTTTCCTCTCAACGAATAGGATTGGAGCTCTCCCCCACGAATGGCTAGGTTAGATAAAACCACCGTCAAGTAGTTCTTGGAGTTGACTTTGTAATTCTTGTATTTCGGATGGAGCGACTCTATACGGTTCATGTGCGACGGGTACGGCTCCTGGTATAAGATCGATTTGGAATTCAACGGCCTATGAGGTGGAAGTCCCGGTAGTTCCTCGGGGAAAACATTGAAAAAGTCACTATCAATCGGTACATCATCGATATGCTTCTCATCGGTCTCGAATTTCTTAACGTGGGCTAGGATCGCAAAACAACCCCTACAAAGGTATTTTTCAACATTGGGGCACGAAATGAGGTTAAGCCCGGTGCAACTCTTTTTGCCATAAACGATCAAGGGTTCACCGTTCTCGATAGGAATATGAATGGTTTTGAGATCACAAGGAATGTTGTATTTTGTCTTGGCTAACCAATCCATACCAATAATTACATTGAAGTTTTCTAGGTCTAGAGGTATTAAATAGATTTTGAAATTTTTTTTACACCATCATTTTGAGCCATTGGGACTTTGATATGACTTACCGTAATATAACCACGTCGATCAAGTGTCGTTATATTTCGCTAGTCCATACCTCCATTCCAACACCTCTCCATATGGTTAAGTTTGTGTAATCGTGAAGATTGAAAATGAACAAGGTGAAACGACATCTTTAACAAGACTCGTATTTATTCGAAAGAGTTAGTGCAATCTCTGAAAATGTGTTTCCCGCGGGAAATGTATAATTGATTGTTCACGTCAAATGTTCAACGTCGATCAGTGGTATCCCAGGTATAAAGAGAGTAGTGGATCATGGTAACGAGTAGTACGCAATAGTAGTGATAGGTAGTGATGACGATACCCATCAAGAGTAGTGATAGTAGTAACGAATGGTGATATGTGATGTGAACGTTTTACCACATTGGTAGATAGTAAGCCGGGACGGCGGCGTGAAACATGGGAAGACAGAATTTCCAAACTAGTTTAATGAATGAAGTCGCGTCATCATTACGCGTATGAATCTTGAATTTACGTGTTTTACCCAAAATTGGCAAAGTACGATTTGGCATGACGAGTGTTAGGTACAATTAAGAAGTTCACCGTAGAAAGTTGTCAAGTATAAATGCACAAGTAGTCAAGTAAGTGCTATCTATAGCAAATGTATGTTAGAATGCAATGGCTAACTATCGGGTTGTAGTCTAGACTCACTAACGCGTCCTAACGACTCTGTCAGACACATTAATGCATATCCTAGATCCCTAAAACCAACGCTCTGATACCATCTGTAACGACCCGTCAAAATCGCCATTGATGGCGCCGTTAACTTAGGTCCCGTTACGTTGTCATAGTCCCTAAATAAGACGCATTTGACCAAAATTATGTCGCATTCATTTGAAACGTATGACTTGCAAAGTTTTAAGTTACCAAACGGTTCAACAATAAGTTTAAGTTTACAAAAGTTATAAAGTATAATTGAAATGACTTGCGACATAATATAAGTTGAAAATCACGATTTCTATAAATAGCGTAAGTATGTATGCTTTAAGTTGAATCCAAAGGTGCTATCACTAGCGTATGCAGGTATGCTTGACCTCAAGCAAGTAATCAAAGTATGCGGAAGCATGTATCAAGTAGCCAAGTATGAACCTGAGAAACATATAGAAAACTGTCAACGAAAAACGTTGGTGAAATCATAGGTGTATTTGTAAAAGTATGTTTTTGAACTACAAGATTTAGTATAAGGTGATTATCCAAATCGTTTACATTCCAAAAGTTGTTGTTTGTATCACGAGCACCCAATTACCAAGACTTAACTGAATAGTACCTATGCATCATAGTGTTAGAACCTACACTATATCCCAAAAATACGTTTCATTCATCTGAATGAAGGTTCGTCAAACCCGTATGGCCACACAACATAAGTTCTCGCTTACACCCTACAAGTGTAACTAATGATAATTGGACTTGAGGATTTTTTTATTCTAACTCATACGTGGAATGTTTGTTCTCGTACTTGTGTTCAACGTATAAAAGTATAAACCATATATGTTTCTCATCCCATGATTTAAAAGTATAAAAGTTGTTGAAAAGATGGGACTATGATCTCACCGTAGTTGCATGCCAAAGTACTTGAAATTAAACGTTGTGCAATGAAAGTTGCTTAGCTTTGACCTAAACAAATAAGTTGTATCAATTACGGGTTACGACACAAGGTCGGGCGAAATGTGTTCCATTAGTCCTATGGCTCTTTATGACTCGATTAATATAGCATGTGAATCAAGTAGTCAAGTTTCATGCAAGATATAAGTGTAAAAGCACGTTAAAACGATTGCATAAGTGTTTGGTCAAGTTTGACTAAAAGTCAAACTTGGTCAAAGTCAAAGTCAACGGGGTCGGGTCGGGTATCCGACAATTTTTCTTCAATTTGTAATCATATATAAACATGTTGGCCAAATTTCATGTTAATCGGAGGTGCGTAGCATAGTTAGAATTAAACGTGGAAACGCAAATTTGGACAGCCCCCGACAGGCGATCTGGACGGCGCCCAAAATGGCTGGACGGCGTCCAACAATGAAGGACTGGACGGCGTCCAAAGGGTGGGACGGCGTCCAAAAATACCTGGGTTACTGAATGCTGAAATCTCACAAGTCTCGAACCAAAACTCATTCAAACACAAATTATGAACCGCAAACACTAAAAACGCATACCATACATCGTTGGAAAGGTATTTTGACAAGGAATACAACTAAACACATATCATCAATCAAGTTCATCATTTGCAACAACAAAATCCTCATCGAATGATCATTATCAAATGTTCAAAGTTCATAAACACATAAAATGATTCGGGCATCTAATTTACACATACGATATGCCGTTTCGAAGGTAATTAAACATACATTGCAACTAAACACTTACTAACAACATTTCATAGCATTTAATGCATCAAAATTCATATTCAAAGCTACTAAACCCTAACCAAGAATCACAAATTTAATAATCATGTTAATGAAGTTTTCTAAGTCATCCAACATACCAAATCGAAGCATATGAAGCTAGTAACACAATTAACACATGAACTTTAACATCTAAAAACATTTCATTAATCAAAATCAAGGATTAAACTAATCCATTTTTCATATTCAAGCTAGTTACTCATACAAGCAAATCAAGCAACCAAATTACATATACATCAACCTAATGAGCCATAGACACTAACTAACACCATTTCAAGTTTATATATCGAATTTGAGAAATCTAGAGTTTTTAGAAAGTTACTCAAAAGAGATGAAGTTAGTATCAAAACGTAGAGGATGAAGAGAGGATTCCAAAAGTACAATTTGTTTTGTTGGAAGCTTGCTAGATCGAATTTAGATGATGATTGTTTGATTTGGGTAAAAGTGGAGTTCTTGAACTAGAGAGAAAAGAGAGGTGGGGAGGTGGGGAGGTGGATGATGAAATGAATGGAGGAGGTGAGGTGGTTGACTAGTTGACCCTAGTCACCACTTTGGCCACTTGACACGATTAGTCCCTCTAGTTTAAAAGCGGGTTCGTGAATTAACAGAACGAATTATTTTGAATACGCTAGCGTAAACGAGAGATGTTATAATTAGACAGAGGGAAATATTGAAACGCTAATTAACGGAAGATACAAATTTAGATAATGAAAGATATTATCTATAAAAAAAGATGGGCGTTAAAATAAATTAACGAAAAAAGTCGGGTTGTTACATGGAGAATTTTTCGAAAAATTTTCAATTGCAGATTAGGCCTATTTTCGTAAGATAACTAGATAATGGCGCTACGAGCAAGACTTCCTTAAGGCTTTTCCCCGTTCGAAGCAGTTTAGATGCCAAAAATGAAATTTTACTATTTTTAAATGTGAATTTTGCACTTTAGATCTTACGATAAGTAATACTTTCACACGTGAATTGTTGTGCCTGTTTAAATACCACTATGATACTTGTTTTATTTAATATTGTATTTAGGTACAGACTTTTTTGCTCAGTTGGTTCCTCTATTATACCCCAAATCGCTAACAGCGTCCCTCGATTTTTAATTTGGCAATTCGCGTCCCTTAATTATTTTAATTTTGCAATTCGCGTCCCTCCGTCAAATTTCTGTTAAAAAGTTCCGTTAACCCTTGTCATGTGCAACGCATGTGAGGGTAAAATCATCTTTTTACTCTTTTCTTCACTAAAAACAAGGGACCACCGGCGCAAAAAATCAAAAAATCTAATAATATATATATATATATATATATATATATATATATATATATATATATATATATATATATATATATATATATATATATATATATATATATATATATATATATATATATATATATATATATATATATATATATATATATATATATATGTATATATATATATACACACACACACACACACACTTTATTTATAAATTAGCAGCTTTTTTGTAAACAAACAGGACGAGTTTTCTTAACAATACCTTGGTTTCTACTCTCTTGACAATCTCGTATCTGACAGTTGAGTACAGTGACGAAGATTTTCAGATCCACTATTGTTATTCACGATATGAAATAGTGGGGACGACGAAGCTCTCAGATTTATGATTAATTTGAATAATAACTGCAATTGATGAAAACCCAACCACCATCGCCACCGTAAAAAACCCCAACCACCATCGCCGCTGTAAAAAAACTCCAACCACCATCGCCGTCGTTAGAAAACCCGCTGTTAGTTTCTGAAACTGAAGATGAGATCTTAGTTTCTGAAACTGAAAAACGAGATCTGGAATTTGAAGGATCGGTCACAATTACATCGTCGTGATATCAATCGGGGTGGACGTGAATTGGTTCCGTTTAGTTCAATTTTATGGGTTATGATGAAGGTTGAAGCAGCAGAAGTGGTTGTGGTTGCGGTATTAGGAGTCAGAGTATGAAGATCAAGCTACAGATTAAAGATCAAGCTATATATAGAAGTGGTTGTGGTTGCGGTATTAGGAGTCAGAGCAGAAGTGGTTGTTTAATATATAAATTATTAGATTTTTTTATTTTTTGCGCCGGTGGTCCCTTGTTTGTCCCTTGTTTTTAGTGACGAAAAGAGTAAAAAGACGATTTTACACTCACATGCATTGCACATGACAAGGGTTAACGGACCTTTTTAACAAAAATTTGACGGAGGGACGCGAATTGCAAAATTAAAATAATTAAGGGACGCGAATTGCCAAATTAAAAACCGAGGGACACTGTTAGCGATTTGGGGTATAATAGTGGGACCAACTGAGCAAAAAAGTCTTAGGTACATCGAAAATCATGTTGGGGCTACTATCTCACCACTAGCTACAAAACGTTGCTGCTTTTATAAAGTCTTGGTTTTATTGTTCGAGTATTTTTAGCCGCTTTGTTATTTCTCTAGCTTCATTAACGTCTGATACCACATGTTGGATCCTAAGATCAACATGAACACGATGAATGGAACGAATAGCCACAAAGTAATCAAGGAAGTAGAGAAAAAATGAGATTTTCTATTCCACGGCTTCCTTAATCTCTATGAAGTACATTGGCTATTATTAGTTTCTATGGAGTTGCTAGATCCTTTATATAGTCCTCATTTAAAGGATCTCTTAGGAGTATGATTGACTCATTTTAGGGTCCTAAAACTCTCCCCTCATGAGGTTATCATACTTCCAAACGAACACTCCATAGGAAAAACATACAAAATTACATGAAAGAAACACGATATCGCTAACTAGCTCCCCTCACGAATCTTGCATGGACGTTGAAGTAGATCTATGAAGTTGGAATTCTTCTACCTTTAATGGTCTTTGAGTTTGTACATTGGAAATGTGCAACCATGTGACATTCATCGTAGCATCACTTCATGTCGTTGAGGAAGACTTTGAAATCTTGGAATCACTCCCCCCAAAGCTCTAGTGGGCTTCTACATGAACTAAGAACGATCTTGAAACCAAGCATCTTCTAACTTAGTCACGATTATCGAAAAACTACTGAAGTCCCGGCTTTCAACTAGGTTCGTCAAACCCCAATTAAGAAAGTTCATTTCTGAATTCACTAAGCTCCCCTCTGACACTTGCCTTGATTAGTAAGATCGAAAAACTTGGGAAAATCCCCGCACAAAGTATATGGGGCACGGCCAATCAAATGTGATTTCAATCACATCCATGATTGTCTCATAAATCCTTATATTGTTGTATCAATATAAGGTAGCTTTACATGGCTCCTTCGAAGTTCCTAACGTCTCTAATACTCTCCCAAGAATGTGGAAGTCTTTTTGGTTTTCCTTTGTCACTCGTCAAGCAGGTAACGCTTCGATTTTGTCTTCTTTAAAGTCTGAGTCCAATACCGTACGTGTATTGAAATCATAATGTTAAGCCCGAGTCCCATACTGAGTGTATGGAAGTCATAATCGTTGAAGTATCACTCGCATTGATTAGAAAGATCGAAAGTACTACTTGTGAATATCCTTCCTCAACGTTCAATGGGCTTTAATCATGATAGCAAGACTCTCACCTACTTGAACTATGCATGACCTCGAAATTTAGACATCGGTTCAAATCATATGACACCCCATCCGAATTTAGGAATCCATAACAATAAAGTCTCGTGAAGTGGCTTCTACTCTGAGCATTCACAGAAAGTCGGATTCAACACCCCAAAAAAGACGGTGTTTCACTTTCGCTTGTCTTTCACTTCCCTTTCAAACCAAGTAATAACTCATACGAACATCAACCATATCTATATCTCCCCCACAATGATGCTTGCACGAATAAAAAGCTTCATTGTTTAAATTGGTTAATGTAGCCAGCAAATATCCAAAATATCATAAATAATGCATATGAGAAAAGCCGTGTGAATCTAAGCCTCAAAAGTAGTGGAAAAATATGCTTTGGAGGTCCAGATTCAATAAGGGACCAGTCCTAAAAATTCTGATAAACTTCAGGGGCCAAAATTGTCAAATTGTAGCCATATTCGGTAAAGGACTGCCCTTGCAACATTCTGAAACCTTTCAGGGACTAAAAGGTAAAATTCCCATAAAAGTCACTAGATTCGGTAAATGGACTGAGTTAAGCTTGTTGGGCTATCAGAAAATTCGGTAGGCCCAACAAATGTTGACCTTGTGCATTTGCACATTAAATGAGCATTTATTTGGGCTTGTAGATTCAGTTGGCCCAAAGCCATGAAAATGGTACTGTATCACTTATAACAGCCATGAAACCAAATCAGATCAATAACCAAATCATGCATCTGATCATAACCAATACCGAATCTCAAACTGAAAACATACAGTATTCAACCAAGTAACTGCTTTACCGAATCTAAGCATACCGAATGTGAAGCATAATCAAATCATCATCAAAATCAAAATAATTGAATGTACCCGACTCTGGTAGCAATCATCAACAACCGAATGTGTTCTTCAGAAACCGAATCCGTCATGACCACAAATTGAAGAGTCAATCCATCGAGTAAATTGAAGCATAAAATCAATTGAAAAAGGATCCTTAAGTAGCGATTATCATGTTTATTGAACAAATTGCCACCAAAACATCAACGAATTTGAAAAATCTGTCATGAACATCTCACGAAGAACAAGTTTCATCATCAAAGTTGATTTTTTATTTATTACGTTTTAGTACTCGATTCCTTCACGAAAAATGCTTGAAATCATCATTAGAATACTCGTGGACCATCAATTGCAACTGAAACATCATCCGAACCTTCAATTTGATCTTAGAACAATCGTTTGACTTTTTACTTCAAAGCTTTGACTCAAAAATTCATACTCGATTTGACGACTTAAGATTTGAGACTTTCCAGAAAGTTTCACTAGATGAATTCACACAACTTTGCACTTTTACATTTCGTTCTATCATCATGAATTAATCTGGAGCTCAAATCATTGACGTTTTTCGGTTAATTGATGAAATCTGATCAAACCTCTGTGAATCTGAATATGATTACCAAATTGAGTGATTGACGAGTGTTTGATGTTGTCTCTATATCTCAAATATGTATCTAGTATGTGTTTATCATCATCATTTGAAGAATTAATGTTTTTAAGCTTCGATGGAGATAAACATGAGTTGAGATTCAGTGAATTGATGTCTTGTAATTGATTTGATAATCAACGAAGATTTATCTATGTTTATTGAAGCTCACTCACTGATTTAATTAAACTCTAAGCATGTAAATCAATGAATCAATGTTTTGGCTTCATAGTGAAAATGAACAGTAGCATATTTGTGATGAATCATGAATCTGAAAATTTTGATTTTCTGATGTTGATATCTGAATGATGTTGATAATGAGTAGTGTTTGTGATTGAGAATTTGTAAACTGAATAAGTGTAGTGTTTAGGTAAATTGAATAAGTCTCAATGAAAAATTTTGAATTTTAAATCCAAAAATGAGATTCCGTTTCGGTTGAATTTCATTCGGATGTGTTTGTGTTATGGTTAGATTCGGTGAAAAATTTGGAATGATTTTGTGTTTTCGGAATTTTTTGGTTGCAGGTATGAAGATCTTCATGAAGATATGAAGATCTTCATGATGAAGGTTTGAAGATATGAATATCTTCATGTTGAAGATATGAAGATAGGTGGTGGACATTCATCGATATTTATGCGATCACCTTCGATTCGTTGAAGGTCCCGCTCTGATACCACGTGTTAGGAAACTTGACACATGAATATCAATGAATGTGAAGATTAACCATTAAGATTGAGAGAGAAAGTCAATTGGTCAAGATTGACTTCCACGGCTCTCTTGAAATCTCTACATAACAGTGGCTAAACTTAGTGTTTCTAGGGAGCCTTGGATCCTTTATATAGCCCTCGTATAAAGGATCCTCCATAAGGCTAGGGAAACACGTTTTACTCCTTCTCGGGGTTCTAACATGCGAAAATATGATAGTGTAGTTTCGTTTCCATGAGTATTAATGGCCGCAAAATACATATTTGAAGTCACTACATTCCCCAGAAAATCGGGCAAAATTTTGTGGAAATTTTCCATAAATTTTCACTTGCAGATTAGGCCCATTTTCGCAAGATATCTAGAAAACGGCGCTACGAACAAGACTTCCTTATGACTTCCCCCGTTCGAAACATTTTAGAATAACATTTTACTATTTTTAAAGGTGAATTTTGCACTTTTAGATCTTAGGATAATTAATGTCTTCACATGTGAATTGTTGTGCCTGTTGAAATACCACTATGATACTTTTTTTTATTTAATATTCTATTTAGGTACATCGAGAATCATGTTGAGGCTACTATCTCACCACTAGCCACAAAACCTTCCTGCTTTTATAACGTTTTGGTTTTATTGTTCAAGTATTTTTAGCCGCTTTTTTATTTCTCTAGATTCATAACCTTATTTTTGTTTTTGTTTCTAAATTTCATATTGAATGCGAATATATGAGAGTGTAGTTTTATTTAGATGATAATTAATGGCCTAAAAACACATATTTGAAGTCACTACATTCCCCACAAAATCGGGCAAAATTTTGTGGAGAATTTTTTGAAAAATTTTCAATTGCAGATTAGGCCCATTTTCGCAAGATAATTAGAAAACGGCGCTACGATCAAGACTTCCTTAAGGCATTTCCATGTTTGAAGCAGTTTAGATTCCGAAAATGACATTTTACTATTTTTAAAGGTTAATTTTGCACTTTCAGATCTTAGGATAAGTAATACCTTCACATGTGAATTGTTGTGTCTGTTTAAATACCACTATGATACTTGTTTTTATTTAATATTGTATTTAAGTACATCGAGATTCATGTTGGGGCTAATATCTAGCCACTAGCCATAAAACCTTGATATTTTTATAACGTCTTGGTTTTATTGTTCGAGTATTTTTAGCCCTTTTTATTTCTCTAGATTCATAACCTTATTTTTTTTTCCTAAATTTTATATTGAATGCGAATATATGAGTGTGTATTTTCGTTTTGATGATAATTAATGGCTGCAAAACACATATTTGAAGTCATCTACATTCTCCAAAAAATCGGGCAAAATTTTGTTGAGAATTTTTTGAAAAATTTTCAATTGCAAATTAGGCCCATTTTCGCAAGATAATTAGAAAACAGCGCTACGAGCAAGACTTCCTTAAGGCTTTCCCCCCACCCATGTTGGATTCATGTATTTTGGAATTGATGTTGGATTCTACATAAAAGTACATTGATCTTTTAAGGTTACATTTATTATGTTTGTGATGTTATATACAGTACATTACTAATAGCTGCTCAATTGTGTAGGCCACAATATGGGTCAGTCGTTACTGTTGACGGCTTGCATTTAATTATTTTTTAACCAAAAACAAAATGGGTTGGCACTACCAAAACACAAATATTACACTAATGTAATATGCTGCTATAACCTTTTCATTTTCTAAGAAATCTGATCATTGATGCATGAAAAAGCTTGGTAACTTTCAAGCTTGTGAAAAATCTTACAAGGTTAATGTTCTTGATTGTTTGCACTCTAGTTGTGTTTGTTATACAAGTAAAATGTTGTTTGACCTCTTAAATATGATGACACTTAAATTGCTCTGGAGCGTAAGGAGTCCGATGTGTCACCACTCTCCACTAGCGTTCCAATGTTAGTGTTCTCGAATTTACATTTTAAGTGTCACCTCCCTGACGCCGAAAATTGATTATTTTTTTGTTTTGTTTTTTTCTTATTCTATTTCTTCTTAGTCCACACGTATACACTGTTGGAGCATTGTTCTCCACAACACCAACGTAACACTCAACCACTCCCCACTAAATTCAGGTCGTGGAACACAGACGTATGAAAATTGGGGGCGTGGGCAACCTAATTGGAATCAGTATCCACCTTGGACTTCTCAAGACTATTACAATCAACCCAATTCTAATTGGGCCTTTCCACCATGCCCATACCCAACAACAAATTCGGCCAGGCCAAGTCACATGCCATCTGGGCCGCCCCTCATGGACTAATCAGAATACACATGGGCAGAATACATCTCAAGGTATTTTGAGCCCAAGACCACAACAGCCCTACTACTCTGATTATATTCCTATAGACATTAATCAAGCCTTCCACTCGATGTCGATTAATTCTTTGGAGGATGCTTGGTACATGGACACCGGAGCCACTTCACATATGACAAATTCTTCATAAGTTTTCAACTTATTCTAATTTGAGCAAAAATAAACATATAATCATTGGAAGTGGTCATGAAGTACTGTTGAGTCCCCAAAATAATTAAGGATTTAATTATGACAAAACGGCAATTATGTACACTAAAATATTATGTGCAGCCAGCATAGGTTTATTTATGTATAGACAGCATTTGTTTCTGTGTCGAATGTTCTCGTATGCTGCCTGGTCTACCAGCACAAGGTAGACAGTATTCTTCATTTAGCATAGGATGAGTGCCCAGCAAATCATGAAGATCAAGTGAACCAGTAAAGAAGAACCAGCATAGCTGGTAGCAGCATACAACACTTAGACAAGTATGATCCATTACAAGCATAGTAGTTTCCTGAGTGGTCTACATCAATGGTACTATTCAAAAGAAGTCGAAGACAAAGTTGAACATAAAAGGACATGTGTCGGCGGCTGACTGTAACACCGGCCATTTTGTTTTTTTCTTTTATAACACAGCGGAAGACATTTGGTTACCAAACACATCATCATTTTTTATAATTACAAAAAAGCACGTAATTACATTTAACTTTAACAAACGGTGTTACGTTATTACAAACACGGTTACAAAAGCCTACGTCAGAGTTCCAAGTCAAACATGTCTTCCACATCGTGTTTCGATCCCAGTAGCAGTAGCTAAACCTGCAGGGGGAGGAATGTGGGGGATTATCGCATCGCTAAGTGAATGAAATCTATCTACAGATTAAGCTTAAGCAATCCATCATACAACAGTCAACTAACATGCTTACAATCATTAAGCATACAAACAACGACAATATAAGGATCGGCGGCTTGTACGGGCACACGACCTAGCTGATCGAACTAGGATCTACCGATAGTCCTTCCTACCAGTCTCTGCATAACTATCCAAACGTAACACATGCATTCTTCTATGCTATACTAACAAACTGTAGGACTTGGACTCAACCTCCCTTGGAATGGTTGACCTCACACGGACTTCAACTGCCCTAGGAATGGTTGAAAGTCCCCAACCGCCCTAGAAATGGCTGGTGTCAAACACAGTGCACATATACAACATATATAGATCACATAGCATGTAACTATCCACCTAGCATGGCAATCACTACGCTACATAAGGTAATCAGAGTAATCCACAGTAGCATGATTTGCTACTTAAACTCTATCCGAAGATAGACCCACTCACCAATTACCAGCAACTGAAGATTCTCAGAGGTCTAATCTTTCTGAGTTTTCTCTTTCTCTTTTCCACCTGAGAATAGACATAATCAAGTCAGTAATCATGTCTTGATATCATCCCAACAACAAGACAATAGCATCAATAAAAAAGCACTTGAACACTTAATCAATCTGACCTGTCAACCGTACGAGTGACACTCATCTGCAGGTCTGAGAAACCTTAACCGTGCGGTTGACACCTCACTCGTACGTTTGGTCCTTGACCAAATATCTAATTAGACAACAGTAGATCCGTACGGTTGACCATACGTGTGACATATGAATCGTGTATGATTCAACTAGCAAATATAACAGTTCAAGTAACCATTCACTCGTGCGGTTCACCATGTGGTTGACCGCCTCAACCGTACGTGTGAAGGTTCACTCGTGCGGGTGGAGAAGAACAGCAACAGTAGCTGTTATGATGGGTTTTTAACCCAAAACCACCTAAAGTCATAATATCAAGTTCTAAACCACATCATACAGTCATATTATCATTAATTGATAACTCTATATCATAATCTCCATCAATAACGACACTCACATGAGTGCAAAACAGGACATACACCCCAAAACCCCTTTTTCTGACCAAAATAAAGTTTGATCCAACTTCTTAAAACCTTATCATTGCAAAGTACACCTCAAGATGATTCCAACGATAGTTTATTCATCGAAAATGGAGTTACGGTTTGAAAGTTACGCCCTTTTCAATTTAACCAAAAGCTTACCAGTGCTCAACCGCGTGGCTGAGACCTCACACGTGCAGTTGAGCCCTCAACCACGTGGTTGAGCCCTCAAATGTGTGCTCAACCGCGTGGTTGAGCCCTCAAACGCGTGGAAGCTGATGAACAGCTACAGCTCGCCGTTTTTTGGGTTTTTGACTCCAAATCTACACTAAAAAAAATAAAAAATAATAACAAAATAGCAAAAAAACTCAAATTAACAAAACTGTCCCCGACAGCGGCACCAAAAACTTAATGTGTTAAATCGCGTATATAATTTATCAGTGGAAAATACGAGTTTGATTGATTAAACACACTAACGGGCACTCAGGTTTTGTTGGGGTGCGGCTGTACAGCATGCGTGGGACCCCTGTGGGGTTTTTGTTCTGTCGACGCAAGCAACACAAAGAAAAGAAATATTTGTTGGTCAACAATTGTGTGCAAGAGGAAAAAGGTGTGTTATTTTGGTACAACAACATCAAACAAGAACAAAAAGGAAGCAAGGGTGGTGTCAAGTTGGTGGATCCCACTTTGCTCATCGATCAGAAAAGAAACAAGAAAGAAAGAGTTTGGCTTTTTAACTTTATTTATTTAATTTGGCTTGTGACTTTCATTATTTAGTTTATAAATAATCTTGACACTTTCAGTTTATTTATTTGTTAATACCAATGATGGATTGTTTGTGTTTTAATTGTTTGTGTTCAATTAATGTTATGGTCATGAGCTAAAATTATTATGTTCATCTAGGCTAAATATTATGTTGGATGTACTTTTAGGATTCTTTATCTTATGTATGATGGTTTATTGCTTGAACACATGAATGCTCTTATTGATATTTTTATGCAAATTAATTGATAATTGTAATTGTCCAATTTAGTGAACACTATACGGAGTCTGTTGCATTTATTTTCAGTTGCTTGATCCATTACTATCTGATCTATAGTGGTTGTCCAATTTAGTGACGTTTACTGGAGTCTGTCATTATTATTTCAGGTGGTTATTTGGGTTGAGTAAATTGAGTATTATCTGAACCAAAGAGATGAATTAATTTGTGTATTAGTTGATATAGGGGTTGATCGTGTGCACGAACATTGACGCGATTGTTGATTTCAGAGAACTCTGTGTCACAGTTCAAGTCTTTAGTCAATTTAGCTAACCACAGTTTAGAGGTCGTCAGTAACACGGAACCCTACACTATGTAATCTGAATTGTTGTGTTTACTAAAAGAGAACTCTGGGTGAACCGGTAAGTTGAATTGCATGTGTGTGATATTGGATCCTCACTTAATTTTAATACATTCAACATAGTGAAGAAAGCCCAGGGGGACATATTTCCATCTTATTGATTTCATATCTATCTTGTCCGCATTGATTGCTTGTTTATTCGAAAAGTACAAAAATATTGTTTTTATTTTAAATTTCTCTTGATTGGTTAATCGTTAAATAACCAAAACCAATTATTCGTTATTTCCTTTATTTCATTTTATTTGTTTATTTAATTACACATTAGTTTATAATCTTGAATTGAGTTAAACTGTCCTTGAAACGATTTCGGATTTACCAACTTAATACTATTGCACGATCGCGTACATTGCTCGTTACTGTGTAGTAATCTTTAAATCGGTATTTTCCAACATAATTTATATACGCGATTTTACACATCAAACGTCACCACTCCCTATGCTCTTAGACCATAACTTACGAAGCGTGTTAATCATATTCTTACGGCCAGAAAGATGACTTGGATCCTACCCGGAATAAATATAACACCCCAAAAGCCATTATGAGGTGTCAAGTTTGACGCATGGTGTGACTTAGTTACAACGTGACAGACAAATCAATTTTTTGGCACCCAATAAAAATGTGACACATTATATCTATATTGTTAATTTATTATTTTTACATTCAATTTGTAATCAAATCTTACCATATCCCTCTAAACATATCACTTAAATTTAACATTTAAATTGACATTCATCGTAACACAACGTCAAAATTTGACGTTGCCACGTCACACTCAAAAACTTTTGGCATACTATTATCTGAAAAGGCAACATTGATCGAAGTCACCAAGTCGACCTTAAATGAATCCCAAAACTTTTTAATGAATAAAAATGTATACCCATCGGGACCCGATGATTTATCATTGCCACAATCCCACACCGCAATTCGTATTTCCTTTTTCGTGACATCATGTTGCAGCAACTCATTATCATTGACTGTTAAATGTGATCCTGCTGTAAAAGCAGTCCGAGAGCTTTTCGAACTTGAAGCCGCAAACTTCACGTCGTAAAACTGTTTAAAGGCATTTTTTATAATTCTCGAGTCCGTTCACACATACACCATTTAAAGATATGCTCTGAACCGATTGTTTACTTTTTCGATGTTTAAGCATTCCATGAAAAAATTTCTTATTCTCGTCCCTTTCAATATTCTATTTGATCTTAGATTTTTGGATGACGTTTTTCTCCTCAATCTTTTGAATATCAATCACCTCATTTAACAACTCTAATCTCTCCTAAAGATCTTCATCAAATGCCGAATTATCATCTATCTTGTTCTCAATATTTCCACTAAATTTGCCTCCACGTCACATGTAAATTAATAGTTTCATAATACTATTTCTAATGTCTTGTTGGTCTATACTCTTGAAGACTCGGGATTTGATGGACTAAACAGTTTCATTTTATTGGCTTTGTATTAATTTAATGTTCATTTCAATCATAGTTTTAATAGTTTCATTTGTTGTTTCCACGAAAAGAAGATAATCATAGGATCTTTTCAAGTATACTTAAAAAATCTACATTATTCGTAACATTTATGATCTTCATACGTGAAGATCGCTTTATTTTAATTTATGTTTTTTCGCCAGAAAAAAATGTTTCTGATTTTAATGTAACAGGCGGCTAAACCCCGATGGTCAGTCTAGTGGTGAATGCTTGAGAATCTTGACAGGATACTCAAGTTCAATTCCCACTTACTACGGGTCTTGCATTTAAAAATAAAAAAATACCTTGCCCACTCATGAACATTCAAGGCTTAAGTCCATTCCATAAAAGACCTCGCCCACTCCCGAATATTCAAGGCTTAAGCCCACTTTATAATATGTAGTCCAGTCCGGGCCCAGCTACTAACAGAGGACCATATGAGTAAATGTCTAATACACAAGGGGGGTATTAAAGAACATTGTATTATCGAGTTACGCTGTATCAGACTAGGGTTTTTATTAACATATAAAATCAAACTCGTTCTGATTTTCCGCCTTCAAACTCACAAACCGAAGAACGCCGCCGTCGTAAAACCCTAAACCGTAAGTGATCTTAATCACATATTTTTTTATTTACATATTACATCTATAAACATTTGTGTTTTCTGATTTGAATTTAACGAAACAGGATTAAGCAGTCAGTAGAAATGGCGACAGTACCAGGACAGCTGATTTGGGAGATCGTGAAGAAGAACAACTGTTTTCTTGTAAAGGAGTTTGGAAACAACACTCAGAGTGTTCAATTTAGCAAAGAACCAAACAACCTTTACAACCTTAACTCGTACAAACACTCTGGTAATCCAAACTTCATTTGTTTGTATGCACAATTTTGTCAAGTTGATTGTTGATTCTGTTTTAGTTAGGGTTTGACATAAATGTGCTAATATTTTTAGGGAGCTAAAAGCGTGTTATTTATATCTTAGTGATGTTTTTATGAGTTATGCTTATTGTGTATTTGCTTGTATGTAATAATATATATTTAAACTATGTTATTGAGACCATGATAAAATTAAGTTATTGTTTAAGGTCTTTATTTTATTTTATATGGTAAATTTTTTCTAGAGATATGATTTTTATATAATTTTTCTATGTTTATGTTTATTTTGGCTTCAGCTTTTGTAGAATGCTTACTTTTTATTAATATTTGGAAATTGAAATGGTATCAAAAATAAAACAATGTAGTGAAGTTCGAATATGATTAATTTTGAAGCAGTTTAATAGTGTTTGTGGCAGGGAAAAAAATAATGTTTGGATAGTATTTGCTTATTCTGCTCAGTTTGAATGAGTTGGACTTACAGTAGTTATTGCTTGGTTTCTTATTTTGTTTTGGATTCTGTGGTAATGTATATATGCATAAATATGAAGCTTTAGTTTATAAAATGTATGATAAAGCAAACATTTTTATCTTTAGGATATTTACTGTGATAAAGTATTGATATATTGATATTTTGTTATGGTATTTGTTTGTAGGACTTGCCAACAAGAAGACGGTTACCATTCAGCCCGCTGGAAAGGACCAATCGATTTTGCTAGCAACTACCAAGACCAAGAAACAAGCAAAACCTGCAAGTCTGCTTCACAAATCTGTCATGAAAAAGGAGTTCAACCGTATGGCTAAGGCAGTCGTCAACCAGGTATTTTTTTCTCAAATGACAAACATTATCAAGTGATGTCATTAATTAATATTTGATGATATCTTCTAGCTGCCAGATTTGTAGTTTGTTGAACCATGTGTGTGCATTTCTTTAATCATCAACACATCTGGTTTTGAAAACTATAAAATGTTTTACTGTAGTACTTTATGTGTATACCGCAATTTCAATGTTCTCTAATTGCAACAATACAAAATAGTCATGATTCATAACTGTTAGTAGTTGTTGGTCTAGGTTGGATTGTGCTTGGTTGAAAGTTTTTCTTTTTGTCTTTCTTCTTTTGAGTTATATAGTATCGTGTTAAAGATGTTCAATTGATATTTGAGAATTAAGTTGCTTAAATGATTATCTAGTTGGTGTTATTACTTATTAAACGATTTAATTTATTATGTGGTTTGAAGATAAACATAACAACTTTAGACCCATTTAACCAGCTTAACACGTTAGAGATAATGTATCTATTACCCGAATCTCCCAGGCTACCCTTAACTCAGTTGTAGTTACATTATTATTTAGAGCACTTTCATGAAGCGAGGTTAATCAAATCCTCATGGCTGAAGCATTAATTAAATCAATTGCAGGTTGCTAACAACTACTATAGGCCTGATTTGAAGAAGGCAGCTCTTGCAAGATTGAGCGTTGTGAACAGGAGCCTCAAGGTTGCAAAATCTGGTGCCAAGAAGAAGAACAGACAGGCTACAAGAATTTATGGTAGGAAATGAAACAGTTGATTAGTGTTTGTGAGCTGAGTTCCTTTTTTATAAAGTTTTCTGAAGTTTGCTGTTTAGACTGCTTAAATCAACTTCATCTTTTAGTCTGTCCCTGTTTGAATTGCCAAGAGTCCCAACATGATTGTTTTTGTTACCGTATCTGCAGATTACCAGATATTTATTTACTGCTTTTGATGAAAAGTGTGTTTAATTATATTCTCAATAATTATGTGTATATATTTCACCACTTATAGCTAATGATGGTCCGGGAGACTGATAGCTGAGATACATTGTATCTTGCAAAGTGCGGGGACTGGGGATGGTATATTTCAGTTGCGTTTACTTATTTATTCATGAAATTATGTAATACGGAGTATGTCTTTAACATCAATAATATTATTCATGAAATTATGTAATACGGAGTATGTCTTTAACATCAATAATATACAACCATGCTATTAGGATGATATAAGGAGGTAAGATTTATCCAAAATTAGGTGCACTGCTTTTAGAAAACCTTCGGTTTACCTGTTAGACAACTTGTAGTGTGCGTGAATAGCTTCAAGGTGTTCTGATAACGCATCTAGCACGCCTTTAGTGTGGCGTGAATGCGTGATGGGCAAGGTGGTATGAGGCGTTTTTGGTGACTACCTTCTAGCTCACGAACGTTAATAATGATTTAATACTCTTTCGACCTTTTTTTTAATATTTTTCACCACTTTTCAATCAACTTTTAATCCTACTTTGACACATCCAATAGTATATCGTAACACCTTCTTCACTACTTTCCTTCGTCCCAACTCCCACCACCTTTGTCACATCATAGGCTTACATTCATCCTCTATAAACGGTACACATAACCTTGCCACGTCACCATCACGATTACGGATAGTGTTACATTTAAAAGTTTTTTTATAAACTGAATAACCTAATTAGTTTGTCTTTCAACCAATATAGTCACAATGAAGGTATAAAGTATTAGTACTAGCTCGCCAACGTTATTACTTACCAATTTCCTTCTCAAAGTGGCAAAGGATTACATACTGATAAAGTCGATGAGAAGATTTCACGACGACGGATAAAAGAAATGGTCAGGAATGGTGGGTTCACACTTGTTCGATGGGAAGACTTCACTTGTTCCATTGTAGTTGTGTTTAAGTTGCTCAAATCATAGTAGTTGTGTTGTCAACTTGTTCCACTGTAAGTTGGCATCTTTCAAGTGGGAAAGGATGGTGGGTGAGTAATTAAGGAATCAATCTCAACATGTCATGTCAATATAATACATATTGACAAGTTGAAGCAGGTCTTTTTAATATAACACACGAAGGACAAAATATTGGTACGCCTTACTTTTCATTGCAAGTGTCTATGTTTAAAATATTGGTACTATTACTGTTCTTTATAAGTATCTATCTATATGTCTATTAAAAAAACGTATACATTTGAAAATTTCACTAATTTCACTTTTTGATAAAATATAATAACTCAAAATAATATTATGGTTTCAATTTCAAATGAATGAATGAGAGAATATGCAATAAGGCTCACTTGACTTTTCAAACAGATCAAGTGCCTTTAACTTATCAAAAGCTTGGTCTTCATCGCACAACATTCGATTCATTCAACAAACCATTTAAAAGGACATATTTATTTGGGAGATGATTTTCACTTTTGATCCATCTGCACTTTTGTCCTATAAATTTACAATTATATCCAAAAATTAATATAGGGAGTTACAACTTATATTACTATTCTAAATATAATTAAGGGTATAAATGTATAATAATGAATTAGGTGTAGATAGATCAAATAGTAATGTGTGAATATCAATTCCCTATTTATATTTATATTTATATCTATATCTAATATACATTATTCAATAAAACGAAGTTGCTCCTTTAAAAAGTCACTCATTTAGCAAAAAAAATTTTTTTGAAAGGCAAAATATATATATATATATATATATATATATATATATATATATATATATATATATATATATATATATATATATATATATATAATTAAAAGATTAGTACAATACAAGGAAAGGAGGCATATGAGAGAATGCCAATCGAAAATAGACAATTACAAAAGAGAACTAAACAAGAAACAAAGAAGAATTAACCATGATCATCAAAAACACACGGGTTTAGGAGCCATTGAGACCAAATTAGACGGTGCTTCTTAGAACGGTTTGACACCCATTCGAAGGCTTTGACTTGGATATCATTTAGAATCATTGGACCGGTGTCATTTTTTCTTTTAAACACCAAATTGTTTCTATTCTTCCAAAGATAGTAACTGGTAGCCCATTCAATACTTTGCCAAAGTTTCGAAAATTGAGTAACACCATTGCCTTTGTCAACACGGCCCAGGAAACGATCATCCAAACTGCTATTTTACGAGAGAGAGAAGGATTCCACCAGCGTGCTACTCGAAGCCATACTTCCTTTGCAATCGAGCATTCGAAGAGAATGTGTCACTGTTTCTGGGACACTTTTGCATAAAGGACATAGAACGTTATCGAGATCAATCCCACGTTTATCAAGTTCCGTTAAGACCGGAAGTCGATTCAATCTTGCACGCCAAATGAAAATTCCAAGTTTTTGAGGGATCAAATTATTGCGAAGGGTCTTATCACTGTTAGAAGTGATCGGCAGTAATTTCTCGTTAATGAGAGAAGCTAGGGTCGACGTACTAAATATACCTGAAGGGATTAGATTGAAGGCCCATTCATCAGACGGGTTGAGTGAATATTTGAAGCCTGAGATTAATTCGAGAAGATCCACGAGTTCCTGCCCAGTTCGTCCCGATGGTACACGAATCCAATCCCATCTAGCACTCCACTCGCATGAATCAGCTAATTTAATTAACCTGTCTTGTATCAGCGAGTCCGGATCTTGATCAAGGCGAAATAAACGCTCGAATTTCTCAGCGAGTGGTCTGTCCCCGAACCAAATATCCTTCCAGAATCGTGTGTTGTTTCCTTGATTGACTTTGCGAACAAAAGACTTCGAGAAGGGAATGTGCAGTTGGTCGATGTTGAAACCAGCAGCCCTAATGCTATTCCAAGTCGAATATTTGCTGCCAATAACAGTAAAAGAGTGAGTATTTAGCCCCCCTTCCCGCCCATAAAGACTTTGTATGACTTTTACCCAAACGGCGTTAGGTTCGTTGTAAAAACGCCACCACCATTTTCCAAGAAGCGATAGGTTTTTTGCTTTTAATGAACCAACATTTAACCCCCCACTCTCGTATGGTAGAAGAATTTTTTTCCCATTTGACCCAAGAAATTTTCGAGTTGTCACTCGACCCGCCCCAAAAAAAATTTCGTCTCAAACTTTCAAGCAAGTTGATGACCTTTGGAGGAGCACGGAATAGGGAGAAGGCGTATAAAGGCAAGCTACTTAGAACCGATTTGATGAGGGTAAGGCGACTGAAAGGACCCGTTCATATACATTATAAACGATTCACAATAGTTGATTACATCGCGAGGTATTTTGACCTCTATATGATACATTTTACAAACATTGCATTCGTTTTTAAAAGACAAACTTTCTTTACAACGAAAGTTGACGGCATGCACACCATTTCATAATACATTCAACTATAATTGACATAATAATAATCTTGATGAACTCAATGACTCGAATGCAACGTCTTTCAAAATATGCCATGAATGACTCCAAGTAATATCCTTAAAATGAGCTAATACACAGCGGAAGATTTCTTTAATACCTGAGAATAAACATGCTTTAAAGTATCAACCAAAAGGTTGGTGAGTTCATTAGTTTATCATAATCAATCATTTCCGTAATAGTAATAGACCACAAGATTTCAGTTTCCATAAATATCCGTACACTCGCAAGTGTATAAAAGTATTCTATAAGTTGTAGGCACCCGCTAACAAGCCTTAACATTCATGTTTTACCCTCTGAAGTACACCAGAGCAGGTGTGTTTAAAATAACCTCGAAGTACTAAAGCATCCCATAGTCAGGATGGGGTTTGTCAGGCCCAATAGATCTATCTTTAGAATTCGCGCCTACCGTACATAGACAAGTAGTTTAATGTTACCAAGCTAAGGGTATATTTCTGGTTTAAACCCACATAGAATTAGTTTTAGTACTTGTGCCTATTTCGTAAAACATTTATAAAACAGCGCATGTATTCTCAGCCCAAAAATATATATAAAAAGGGAGTAATGAAACTCACCATACTGTATTTCGTAGTAAAAATACATATAACGTCATTTAACAAGTGCAAGGTTGGCCTCGGATTCACGAACCTATATTAATTATATATATTTATATGTTGGTCAATATTTGTCTAACAATTTTTGGTCAAGTCATAGTGTACCACAATCCTAATGCTCGAGACTAATATGCAAAAGTCAACAAAAGTCAACTTGACCCAAAATGACTTCTAAAATTTATACGTGTTTATTATATAACTTAACTATAGTCGTTTTATATGTTTAAATATATTTATTAGATTTTATAATAATAAAAGTCATTTATTAATAAAAATTTATATTAACGTTTATATATGATAAAATATACTTTTATATATCTTAAGTAGTAAAATTTATAAAGTTCACTTAATATCTTAAAACTATAGTGGTAAGTATTATTAATGTAATTATATTACGCGTGGTGAAAAATATCTTTGTATCCCCTATTTATTTGATAAAATAATATTGATCATAATAATAATAAGTAAAAGTTGTATTATTTTGTAATAATAATTATTATTATTCTATAAAAAAAATAACAATATTTATATTTACTAAAAATGTTATTATGATAAAATGATAATACTAACATAATAGCAAAACCTGCAAGTCTGCTTCACAAATCTGTCATGAAAAAGGAGTTCAACCGTATGGCTAAGGCAGTCGTCAACCAGGTATTTTTTTCTCAAATGACAAACATTATCAAGTGGTGTCATTAATTAATATTTGATGATATCTTCTAGCTGCCAGATTTGTAGTTTGTTGAACCATGTGTGTGCATTTGTTTAATCATCAACACATCTGGTTTTGAAAACTATAAAATGTTTTACTGTAGTACTTTATGTGTATACCGCAATTTCAATGTTCTCTAATTGCAACAATACAAAATAGTCATGATTCATAACTGTTAGTAGTTGTTGGTCTAGGTTGGATTGTGCTTGGTTAAAAGTTTTTCTTTTTGTCTTTCTTCTTTTGAGTTATATAGTATCGTGTTAAAGATGTTCAATTGATATTTGAGAATTAAGTTGCTTAAATGATTATCTAGTTGGTGTTATTACTTATTAAACGATTTAATTTATTATGTGGTTTGAAGATAAACATAACAACTTTAGACCCATTTAACCAGCTTAACACGTTAGAGATAATGTATCTATTACCCGAATCTCCCAGGCTACCCTTAACTCAGTTGTAGTTACATTATTATTTAGAGCACTTTCATGAAGCGAGGTTAATCAAATTCTCATGGCTGAAGCATTAATTAAATCAATTGCAGGTTGCTAACAACTACTATAGGCCTGATTTGAAGAAGGCAGCTCTTGCAAGATTGAGCGTTGTGAACAGGAGCCTCAAGGTTGCAAAATCTGGTGCCAAGAAGAAGAACAGACAGGCTACAAGAATTTATGGTAGGAAATGAAACAGTTGATTAGTGTTTGTGAGCTGAGTTCCTTTTTTATAAAGTTTTTTGAAGTTTGCTGTTTAGACTGCTTAAATCAACTTCATCTTTTAGTCTGTCCCTGTTTGAATTGCCAAGAGTCCCAACATGATTGTTTTTGTTACCGTATCTGCAGATTACCAGATATTTATTTACTGCTTTTGATGAAAAGTGTGTTTAATTATATTCTCAATAATTATGTGTATATATTTCACCACTTATAGCTAATGATGGTCCGGGAGACTGATAGCTGAGATACATTGTATCTTGCAAAGTGTGGGGAATGGGGATAGTATATTTCAGTTGCGTTTACTATTTATTCATGAAATTATGTAATACGGAGTATGTCTTTAACATCAATAATATATAATCATGCTATTAGGATGATATAAGGAGGTAAGATTTATCCAAAATTAGGTGCACTGCTTTAGAAAACCTTCGGTTTACCTGTTAGACTTGTAGTGTGCGTGAATAGCTTCAAGGTGTTCTGATAACGCATCAAGCACGCCTTTAGTGTGGCGTGAATGCGTGATGGGCAAGGTGATATGAGGCGTTTTTGGTGACTACCTTCTAGCTCACGAACGTTAATAATGATTTAATACTCTTTCGACCTTTTTTTTAATATTTTTCACCACTTTTCAATCAACTTTTAATCCTACTTTGACACATCATCAAACACTATCTCGTAACACCTTCTTCACTACTTTCCTTCGTCCCAACTCCCACCACCTTTGTCACATCATTGGCTTACAGTCATCCTCTATAAACGGTACACATAACCTTGCCACGTCACCATCACGATTACGGATGGTGTTACATTTAAAAGTTTTTTTATAAACTGAATAACCTAATTAGTTTGTCTTTCAACCAATATAGTCACAATGAAGGTATAAAGTATTAGTACTAGCTCGCCGAATGTTATTACTTACCAATTTCCTTCTCGAAGTGGCAAAGGATTACATATTGATAAAGTCGATGAGAAGACTTCACGACCTGATAAAAGAAATGGTAAGGGATGGTGGGTTCACACTTGTTCGATGGGAAGACTTCACTTGTTCCATTGTAGTTGTGTTTAAGTTCTCAAATCATAGTAGTTGTGTTGTCAACTTGTTCCATTGTAAGTTCGCATCTTTCAAGTGGGAAAGTGTTATGAATATGAGAGGATCGCCTGGACGTTGGTAGAGAGAAATTTGAGAGAAAATAACTCTATTACTCACAAGAATAGAATACAGAGTATTACAAAAATCAAAAACACAAAAAACACTCTCAAACTAACACACTAGTAATTCTCACCACTTTCTAGGGATGTATTCACTCTTGGTTAGGATTACACATATCTCACACACACTAACTAGGTTGTGATTACACTTTTTGTGAATGAATTACAAATGAGGCTTACACCCCTATTTATAGGAAAAGTTTGAGGAGGTGGAATGGTGTGAACGCTAGATGGTGTGAACGTAAAATGGTGGCTAGCCGTAATCGTTTTCAATTTTACTACTTCCTTATGAGGAGGTGAATGGTGTGAACGGAGAACAAAAAATCTAGTCGTCTTTGTTTTCAATTTTGCTACTTTCGCATGAGATAAACTTCTTGACTACTTTGAACATCTAGAAAGAACTAGATTACGGCTGGAAATTATTAATTCTCCCCCTCCAGCCGTATATAGGGAAAACGCATCCCGGTTATGTCTCTGCATAACTCTAGCTTCTCTCGAGTCACCACCTTTGTCAACATATCCGCAGGATTCTCCTTTGTATGGATCTTCACCAGTCTCAACAGTTGTCGATCAATTACCTCGCGTATCCAATAATAACGAATATCAATATGTTTTGTACGAGAATGGCACATGGAGTTCTTGCTCAAATCTAGAGTACTCTGACTGTCACAATGTACCTTGTACTCCTTTTGCTTGATTCCAAATTTTTGTAGATAACGCTTTAACCACAACATTTCTTTTCCAGCTTCTGCGGCAGCAATATACTCTGCTTCAGTTGTGGATAATGCAACACACTTCTGTAGTCTTGACTGCCATGAAACAGCTCCCCCTGCAAAAGTGTAAATGAATCCTGAAGTAGATTTTCTACTATCAGGATCTCCAGCCATATCTGCATCTGTATAGCCTTCCAAGATTGGATCAGCTCCCCCGTAACAAAGACATATCTTCGTTGTACCTTTAAGATATCTGAGAATCCATTTTACCGCATTTCAATGCTCTTTTCCGAGGTTAGAGAGAAAACAACTCACTGTTCCCACTACGTGAGCAATATCGGGCCTCGTACACACCATTGCATACATCAAAGTTCCAACTGCTGAAGAATATGGTACTGACGACATCTCCCCGATCTCTTCCATGGATGAGGGACATGATCTCTTACTTAACTTGAAATGGTTGGCTAATGGAATGCTAACAGGTTTGGCATTGTTCATATTGAACCGTTCAAGCACTCGTTCAATATACTTCTCCCGAGATAGCCATAACCTTCTATTCTTCCTATCTCGGGTAATCTGCATTCCCAAAATTTGTTGAGCCTGTCCTAAGTCTTTCATGTCAAAAGACTTAGAGAGTTCCTTCTTCAGCTGGTTGATCTTCGTTGCATCTTTTCCTACGATCAAAATATCGTCTACATATAGTAGAAGAGCAACGAAATCTCCTTCAGAAAACTTCTGAATGTAGACACACTCATCTGCTGCAGTTTTCTTGTACCCTTGACTCACCATGCATGAGTCAAACTTCTTGTACCACTGCCTAGGTGCCTGCTTTAAACCGTACAAACTTTTCTTCAGCTTGCATACGAGATTATCTCCTGAAACCTCAAAACCTTCGGGCTGCTCCATGTAAATTTCTTCATGTAAATCTCCATGAAGAAAAGCCGTCTTTACATCCATCTGTTCAAGCTCCAAGTTCATACTTGCGACCAAACCAAGTATGACTCTAATTGAAGTCATCTTAACTACTGGTGAAAATATCTCGTCAAAATCAATCCCTTTCTTCTGTTGGAATCCTTTGACTACAAGTCGTGCTTTGTATTTCACCACTTTTCCACTGCCATCCTTTTTCAGCTTGAACACCCATTTATTTTTCAGTGCCTTCTTCCCTTGTGGAAGTTCTACGATCTCATAAGTCTGATTTTTCTGCAGAGAATCCATCTCATCCTGCATTGCGAGCAACCATTTTTCTTTGTCCTTATGAGATACTGCTTCATGAAAACTCTCTGGTTCTCCATCTTCAGTAAGTAGAAGGTACTCGGATTCTGGATATCTACTCGATGGAATCCGACCTCGTTCAGATCTACGAACTTCTGGAACATTCTGAGGAGATCCACCATCATCTTGGTCGTGTGATGGTTCTGGAACGTCTGGCAGACGGGGTTGTGGCTCCCCCTGCTCAGTACCGTCATTTTCCTCATTATCGTCTACTTCAAGTATTTCATCTTGCACTGAAAATTCATTTCTCATGAATGATTTCGTTGTGGCATCTGGCACCTGAGTAACAACATTTGTCTTCTGAGTTATTGTAGGCTTTTCAATATCTTCTATTGTCTGGCTTTCATGGAACACCACGTCCCTACTTCTGATCACCTTTTTCTCCTTTGGATCCCATAATCTGTATCCAAATTCTTCATCTCCATACCCTATGAATATGCATGGAGTAGTCCTTGCATCCAGCTTCTGTTTGAGCTCTTTGGATACATGTGCGTACGCCAAACATCCAAATACTCTTAAGTGAGAGTATGATGGGTCCTTTCCAGACCAAAGTTTCTCCGGAACTTCAAAATCTAATGGTACTGATGGAGATCGGTTGATCAAGTAACATGCGGCTCTGACTGCTTCTCCCCAGAATGGCTTTGGCAGCTTAGCCATACTGAGCATGCTCCGAACACGTTCCATGATTGTTCGGTTCATTCTTTCTGCTATACCATTGTGTTGAGGGGTACGTGGAACTGTCTTCTCATGTCTGATGCCATATGATCTGCAATAGGCATCGAACTGCCTGGAAGAGTATTCACCGCCGTTGTCGGATCAAAGACACTTTAACTTCTTTCCTGTCTCACGTTCTACCATGACATGGAACTGTTTGAAGTAATCGAAAACTTGGTCCTTCGTCCGCAAGAAATATACCCACACCTTTCGAGAAGCATCATCGATAAATGTTAGAAAGTATCGGTTGTCGCCAATTGATTCAACCTCCAAGGGACCGCAAACATCAGAGTGCACCAGACCGAGTAACTCTGATCTTCTCGTTGAAGAGGAATTAAACGAGACTCTATGCTGCTTACCAAACAGACAATGATTGCAAGGATTTAGTGCAGCGTCCTTGTCTACATTGATAAGCTCTTTCTTTATTAGGGTAGACAACCCTTTTTCACTCATGTGACCGAGTCTCTGGTGCCATAAATTTTGTGACGCCTCTTTTTCTGCAACATTAAGGCCGTCTGTACAGATCTTCACATGAGTTTTGTATAGTGTGCCACAAATGTGTCCTCGAGCGACTATCATAGCGCCTCTTGACAATTTCCATGTGCCTATACTGAAATGACTATCATAGCCCTATTTGTCTAGAGCTACTACAGAAAGTAGATTCAGTCGAAGATCTGGCACATGGCGGACATCCTTCAGAGTGATTGTGCTCCTGGAACTTGTCTTTATTGTGACATCTCCAATTCCAACAATCTCAGCGGAACTGGAATTTCCCATTTTCACAGCTCCAAAGTCACCAGCTTTGTATGTTGTGTAGTATTCCTTGTATGGAGTCACGTGGTAGGATGCTGCAGTATCTACCACCCATTTCGTGTCTTCTCGTGAGACGTGAAGGCATGTCTCATCATGGGTTGAACAATAAGCTACATCACCAGTGATAGTAACTAATGTTTCTCCACCCTTATTCTTCGATTGTGAACTACTCTGACCTTGTTCCTCTTTCAATCTGTAGCAGTTCTTCTTCATATGTCCCTCTAATCCACAATGATAGCATTTATATATTAATTTTCTGCTATCAGAGGACCTGCCTCTGCTCTTGCTTCTGCCTCTCCATTTATTTTTGCTACTTATTTGTTGTCTCCCCTGATTCTCTGTGACAAAGGCATGGGTCTGATCTGTGCCCATGTCCTTTCTCCTTGCCTCTTCACTGAATAGGGCATCCTTGACCATTGACATGTAAGTTTGCCATTCGGGGCTGAGTTGCTGAGTGTTACGACCAGCGTCTCCCAACTATCAGGAAGAGAACTAAGTAGCAGTAACGCCTGAACTTCATCGCCAAGAGGCATCTCTACAGAAGATAACTGGTTGACCAAGCTCTGGAACTCACTGGTATGCTCGGCAACTGAAGTTCCACTTTTAAGCTTCATGTTGACTAAATGCCTCATCAACAGGGCTTTATTCCGAGCAGTCTTGGCCTGGTACATGTCCTCCAACTTTTTTCAGAGGACATATGCGTCTGTCTCTTGTGCAACATGGTGGAAGACACTATGATCAATCCATTGACGGATCTGACCAATAGTTTTTCGGTTTAACTTCTTCCACTCGTTTTCTTTGGCGAAATCAGGATTTGTACCCTTTAATTCAATAGGGTCAAACAAATCCTTACAACTAAGGAGATCTTTCATCCGAGGTTTCCACAGCGTGTAGTTGGTGGCAGTGAGCATAATCATGGCTCCGGAAGATGATCCTGACTCTTCCGTGGGCATTATCACCTTACAAATAATTTTTCAACACAAACGGGGTTGAAAACTTCAGAAAACTCAAAAACTCGACCAACGCCTCTAACCTGGCTCTGATACCACTTGTTATAAATATGAGAGGATCGCCTGGACGTTGGTAGAGAGAAATTTGAAAGAAAATAACTCTATTACTCACAAGAATAGAATACAGAGTATTACAAAACTCAAAAACACAAAAAACACTCTCAAACTAACACACTGGGAATTATCACCACTTTCTAGGGATGTATTCACTCTTGGTTAGGATTACACATATCTCACACACACTAACTAGGTTGTGATTACACTTTTTGTGAATGAATTACAAATGAGGCTTACACCCCTATTTATAGGAAAAGTTTGAGGAGGTGGAATGATGTGAACGCTAGATGGTGTGAACGCAAAATGGTGGCTAGCCGTAATCGTTTTCAATTTTACTACTTCCTTATGAGGAGGTGAATGGTGTGAACGGAGAACAAAAAATCTAGCCGTCTTTGTTTCCAATTTTGCTACTTTCGCATGAGATAAACTTCTAAACTACTTTGAACATCTAGAAAGAACTATATTACGACTGGAAATTATTAGAAAGGATGGTGGATGAGTAATTAAGGAATCAATCTCAACATGTCATGTCAATATAATACATATTGACAAGTTGAAGCAGGTCTTTTTAATATAACACACGGAGGACAAAATATTGGTACGCCTTACTTTTCATTGCAAGTGTCTATGTTTAAAATATTGGTACTATTACTGTTCTTTACAAGTGTCTATCTTTATGTCTATAAAAAAAACGTATACATTAGAAAACTTCACTAAATTTCACTAATTTCACTCTTCAACCTTCACGACAAAATATAATAACTCAAAATAATATTATGGTTTCAATTTCAAATGAATGAGAGAATGTGCAATAAGGCTCACTTGACTTTTCAAACAGATTAAGTGCCTTTAACTTATCAAAAGCTTGGCCTTCATCGCACAACATTCAATTCATTCAACAAACATTTAAAAGGACATATTTATTTGGGAAATGATATTCAGTTTTTCACACACTAACTTTTGATTCATATGCACTTTTGTTCCATAAATTTACAATTATATCTATAAATTAATTTAGGGAGTTAGAACTTATATTACTATTACTATTCTAAATATAATTAAGGGTATAAATGTATAATAGTGAATTAGGTGTAGATGGATCAAAAAGTGATATGTGAATATCACCTCCCTATTTATATCTATATCTATACAGGGGCGATTTTATGAAGGGACAAGCGAGGGCAGCCGTCCCCAGTGGATTTGCAATTTTCAGAGTAAAATTTTTGGATTTTTCGACTTTGACCCCGGTGGATTTTTTTTTTGCCCCAAAACTTAAATATTTTGCCCCAAAACCTTCAAATTTTGCCCAAAAATCTCCAAATTTTACCCGAAAACCTTCAAATTTTGCTCACGAACTTTCAAATTTTGTCTCAAAACCTCCATAATTCGCCTAAAAACCTCAATTTTTTGTCCCAAAACCTTCATATTTTGCCTAAAAAAATTATCACGGTTTTAATTTTTCTTTTTCCCCGGTGAAAAAAATGCTCGTACTATCTATATCTATTATACATTATTCAATAAAACGAAGTTGCTCCTTTAAAAAGTCACTCATTTAGCAAATTACATTGTGTGATTCATAATTTATTTATTAATTATTCATTTTAATAACTGAATTTTATTTTATATTAAATACGATCAACATCATATAATCTTTTAAGAATCAAACTAAATTTAGTAGTGTTAGTTAACGAATAAACATAAACATATATATATATATATATAGTTGGAAATCAATGTCCTACACCAATAATAATAAAATGGCATAGTCCTAACTGAGAATGTGACACAAATGATTAATAATGATTACTACTCGTACTATAATTTGTTCCACCAGTAACGCAAGTGCGTATTCTGTAAGCACGTGCATATACGCTTCAAAAACAATTCCTCGTGGCGCAAATTCAGACCTTTTTTTACACTGGCATTCACTTTCATCAAATAAAGATGGATTTTTCGAAATGGGTTTTTGTTATTTTTATACTTAAATCCCAATTCTCGATTGGGGTATCTGTAATTTCAAGTGATTTTCTTAATCTTGCTAAAAAAGATGAGGTTTTTAATTGGATGGTGGGGATTAGAAGAAAGATACATGAGAATCCTGAATTGGGTTATCAAGAATTTGAAACAAGTAAACTTGTAAGACAAGAATTAGATAAATTGGGTGTTAGTTATAAGTATCCAGTGGCTGTTACAGGTGTAGTTGGTTATATAGGATCTGGTGAGCCTCCTTTTGTTGCTATTAGGGCAGATATGGATGCTCTTCCCATGCAGGTTTTGATTCATTTTTTATTTTATTTATGATCCTCTACTTTATTATTGATATTGTTAAATGTTTGTGTATTAGAGTTAATTGCAAATATTAGAGTTAATTTCAATACTATTGTTGCATGCTTGTCTTCTATTTGACTGACTATAAGAAGTTAAGAACAGTTGTTGAGTGATACAATTATAATTGCTAGTTTAAGATTGTTAAGGTTTTGTTTTAGGTTATTGCAAGTAAAAGTTTTGGAATAGAAAATTTGTAGGTTGGCACTGTTTTGATTGACTGTGTAAGATTTTTTGGTTGCATTTGAGGTTTTTGAGATTATTGAAATTGATAAATGTGGAAATGTTCCTTTTTTTTTTTTAAACCTGGAATCTGGTTTAATGTTTGAATTTTTGAGTCACTCTAAAAACAGTTACTGGAGTGATATCGATTTGTTTGCTAGTGTAAAGATTGTTGATGTTTTACTAAAGGTTATTGTAAGTGATGATTAAGAATTAAATTGAGTTTTGGCAGCTCGCACATGTGGGATTGGGTGTTGTTGTTGTGTATTGGTCTTTTGTTGAATGTTTGACTTTCATCTTGACTATTGATTAATTGCGTGTTTGACTTCCATTTTGATTATAAGAAGTTTGACTTTTATAATCAGGAAATGGTGGAATGGGAACACAAGAGTAAAGTTCCTGGAAAGATGCATGCTTGTGGTCATGATGCTCATGTCAGTATGCTTCTTGGGGCAGCTAAAATTCTCAAAGACCATACCCATCTTTTAAAGGTTTGTTGATTTTAACTGAATATACAAACTCAGTTTTAAGTGTTTGGATTTGCATTTTAGAGTGAATATTAGAATTCGGTTCAAGTGTTTGGATAATGTTGATTATTAGGGGTTCAAAAAGGTCAAATCTAAACAAACAAGAAACATACTTCCATACGAATCCTGATTGTTGAGACATATATATAATTACCTACTTGATGTTAGCCTTAGTCGTTGTTTTAGCTTATTCTCATTCCACTAGTTGCAATAACCACTTTCAATAAATATCAAACTTTAGGCATAAATGACTTGGGTGGGTGATGGGTCATCTTTCGTGGGTCAATTTGAGTTGGTTGTAGTATATTTATTTATATATAAACAAGTAAACGGAGGAGGTTTTTTCTGTTCAGGTTACTCGAGAGAGGGCGAGTTTTTACACACAGTATTTTTTAAACAACTAGTTAATCAAATATGATCACAATACTCATAATGCTCGGTTTTTTTCAGGGGACGGTAGTTCTCGTTTTCCAACCAGCTGAGGAAGGCGGTGGAGGGGCAATACGCGTAGTCGATAGCGGTGTTCTCGAGAACGTGAAAGCGATATTTGGTCTACATGTATCTCCAGCTTTACGTCTAGGTCAAGTGTCGTCTAAATCCGGTACTCTTTTGGCTGGAAGTGGTTTTTTTGAAGCCGTCATAACCGGAAAAGGCGGTCATGCAGCCATTCCTCACCATTCAATTGACCCTATTTTAGCAGCTTCTAACATTGTTGTTAGTTTACAACATCTTGTGTCACGAGAAGCTGATCCTCTTGATTCTCAGGTAAGTTAAAATGATACTCCCTTCATACCAATCTAATAGTTCAGTATGCCTTGGCCTGTCCTAAATTAATAGTCCACTTCCATAAATAGATAGGAATAATGTGGTAAAGTTTTTTTATACCTTACTCTATACGGGGTACATGTAAAACTAAAAGGTAGGTAAAAAGTAAAGGATAAAATTGTAGAGTGAACAAAAAGTAAAGTGTGATAGTGACATTTCTTAATCTGTGTGCTTTTTGTATGCAGATTACTACTATATTAAATTGGGACGTAGGGACTAGGGAGTATATCATTGTAATAACTTAAGTACGTAAGTGGTATTTGGATGTGCTCAAGTTGTTTGAAGTCGTAACGAGTCAACTGCTTGGTTACAGGTTACTAAAATTATGATTTTTTTTTTTTTTATGAAAAGTATTCCTAGAATGACCCAAATGGACCCTATAATGAAACAATGAGACACATCTTGCAGAATTACAGCAAAGGTCCGAATAGCAGATAATTAAGTGATTTTATTGAATCCTTTGATAATCATATATATATATATATATATATATATATATATATATATATATTTCACTACTACAAAAGTAATTATTTGACAAGTTACGTAAAAGTTGTAATTTTTCTACAGATTGAAAATATATTATTTCAGACAGTTATCAGATTTATTGGCGACTTGACTGACTCTTAGAACCTAAATTAAATTCCAGGCAGGATTTAAAACCCATGGAAACTTGATTCTACCATTTTCATGGCGTCTACTTATTTTTATTTTATTATTTTTTATTTTTTTAAAAAAACTTTTTCCTACTTAAAGGCCGGAGGTCCTCTCGGACGCAATCTCTTTATCCGTCGAATAGAGAGAGGGATGACTTTCTCTACTTTTGAGAGTGTTTCACTCTGGGTGGAGAAATGACTTGTCTTTATTCTCGGATAGGGGAAGGATTGTCTACATCTCACCTCCCCCATACACCACTCATGTGGTATTGGGTTTTGTTGTTGTTGTTGTACAGTTATCAGATTTAAAAAAGCGCTAACAATGAACAAATGCAGGTAGTCACCGTTGCTAAGTTTCAAGGAGGTGGTGCTTTCAATGTCATTCCAGATTCAGTCTCCATTGGAGGTACCTTTCGAGCTTTTTCAAAACAAAGTTTCATGCAATTTAAACACCGAATTGAGGAGGTAATAACTTAACTTATTACTAATATATTAATTAATCTACTAATGAAATTTGTAACAAACAACAACAACAAAACCCAATCCCGCGCCTACGGGGTATGGAGGAGGTAAGATGTACAATCCTTCCTCTACCCTAAACTAGAAGAGAAGTCGTTTCCTTTACCACGAGTCGAGAAAAGGAATTCTCCACCCATAGGAAAGGGAAATTCATCCCCCTCTCTACTCCAGGGTAGAGAGATTGCTTCCGTGAGGACCTCCGGCTAAAAAGAAATTTTTTTTTTTTTTAAAAGATAAGTTAAAAAAAAAAATAAATAAATAAATAAATAAAAAAATAGAAAAATAAAAATAAATAAATAAAAATATAGATACATAAAAATAATAATAAAAAAAAAAAAAAAAAAAAAAGGGGAGACGCCATGAAAATGGTAGAATCAAATTTTCATGGGTTTAAAGCACGCATGAGAAATCAATTTAGGCTCTGAGCGGCAGTCAAGACGCCACTAAAACGGCGCTTGTCGTTGCCTCAATAAAAATAGCCAAAAGACCTTGTGGACAGCAACTCGAGGGCATGCCGGGTGGAAGTTGTTGCGCAAGCAAAGAGCCAACCACCCTTAGCAAACCAAAAACCACTCATGCACCTTTACGGTAGACACCCCCGAAACCACCCAACTAAAAGAAACCAACCAAGCTCTAGAGCAAGGGAAGTCGTCCTCAGCCATAATGGTCCCAAGATGCACCGAGCGATGCGAATCACCTGATCATACATACATGCATACATACGTACATACATACACACATACATAAACCTACATACAACCATACACCAGACATACCTACGTACATACATGAGACATACCTACGTACAAGAAAGGAACAACCTACGTATAAAGCCACACAAACAACCATACATACATAGCAAAAACACCCAGTCCTACATAAACCTAATAGCAAAACATACATACATGAGTGAATATACCACACCTACAGACAAGTAAAAACATGCATACATACATACCTAACAACATATAAACATACATAAAAAACAAACATACAAAAACGTGTGTAACTACATCATACTTTCATTACAAAACCTACATACATGCATGCAAGCATGCATGCATACAAACATACATGGACCTACGTGCATACGTACAAACAACCCAGCAAGCATGCATACATCCAAAACCAAAGATACCGAAAACATACTCATTAAAACAGGTAATATAATATTGATTGATATAACAAAGCTAATTTATTATGTTTTAAAACAGGTTATTATTGCGCAAGCCATAGTACAGAGGTGTAATGCAACGGTGGAATTTTCATCAAAGGACAAACCTTTTTATCCCGTCACTATAAACGACGACAAATTGCACAAGCATTTCCAAAGTGTCGGAAGGGACGTTGTTGGTGCTTCTAATGTTTTAAACATGTTACCGTTAATGGGATCAGAGGATTTTTCGGTTTACCAAGAGGTAATACCTGGTTATTTCTATTTTCTTGGAATGATGAATGAATCGAATACAAAACCTGCATTTGCTCATTCTCCATTTTTTGAAATTAATGAAGATATACTTCCTTTTGGTGCTGCTATGCATGCTTCTCTAGTTGCTAACTACCTTAACGAAATTCAACAATCTCAGTTGGACGAAAAACACCATGACGAACTGTAATTATTTGTTTTCGAATACGTGTCATTGTTGTAGAATTTGGCCTAATTTGCAGGACATTTATTTCACCTGCAAATATATTTCACCTTCAAATCACAATGAATTAAGAATACACTAGTATGGTTATGGAATCTGCTTATAATTGATGTCTTAAACCATGTATCCATATTATGAACAAACATAAAAGCTTCCTTTGTTAACAATAATATCCATTTGCTATTATTTAATGTAGGATTTGTTAACGAAATCTCTAAGGGTTGTTGTTAACGTGCATTAAATCATTGTACATAGCGGTTATTAATTTTTTATTATATAATAATCCGAAGCGTATTAAGGACAGTATTTAAGGACAATCTTAGAGCTGCGTTACCAAGATCCTTTGAAGTATTGTGACAGATCAGTTACTACCACCTCGACAGCTAAAAAACATTCAAACATCATCTATCTCGACTTCATTATTCCATATCAATCAAATAATCAATTTTAGTCCCACTCTAATTATTGATTATCATAGAATCAGTTTTCATAAGTGCATCCAAACATCAATTAAATACAAAAATAAATCTAGCTCCCAAAGATCAGAAGTGACCTTATAAGTTATATCAGTAGCCAAAAAATTGTGTGGAGTTTTGTAGTAGTAGATCTAAGGCATTAGGAGCAAACTTCCTTGCAAAAAGAAAGCAAACTGAAGTTGGCTGACTATTGTAAGAACAGGTATGATCTTGCTGAATTTTTCTGAAAAATTCAGCTGACATATCATCCTTCCCAAATGTAGCTGGATGAGCACCGCCTCTAGACCAATCGACGTAGGTAAGTGTCCTATTCGCTAATAAATTTGGCGACTGAATGGTGAGCATGGTCGGGAAATAATGCTCGTCGACATAACAATCTGGTCTGCAAAACCGCTCGAATTTTGGATAATATTTTAGATCTTTTATGATATCTATTGCTAGTTTTCGATTAGCTTCAAACCATTGAGACCCTTTTCGCCATTGATCAATGGTGATTTCTGGTAACATGTTTGCATCATATCGTCCCCTACCATACGGGCCAGGCTCATCAAATGCACCCATGAAGCTGAACTCTGATCTTGATATGTAACTATAGATAACGTTAAAACTTTGAAGAGGTATGCAGGCTTCCGATAATAGTACAAACCATTCATTTGAGATATCGAGCAACGCGTTTGCTAAAAGTCTTCTTTCGGCGTCACACATATTCATCATTCCCCATTCCACCACCTACATATAATTATATCATTCAAATATTAAAGTTGATTATCAGAATGGATGAAAAAGAGAAGATAATGTTAGCAAATTAACCTGGCTAGGAATATGCTTCTTATAAAAAACCGAAGAGGATGAATAATTTGCGCGATACGTAGGCATGGTATGAACATAAATGGAATAAAGTTCTTCATTCCCTTTAAAAAACTTCTCCCAAAGTGGTGCCATTGGTAAAGGTCCTCTTGTCAAGAACATGAATGCAATCTTAGGAGATCTTTTAAAAGGATAATCTTTAATTTGAGGAACAAACGAAGCTCTCCAAAACAGCTCGTTATCGTCCAATGTATGCATATAAGTTGATGGAGGTTCAATCCAATCTTGTAAACTATTAGGGTCTTGAGAACAAGATTGTATCAAGGTGTGTGCACCTTGACTAATATTTTGTGTGCCTAAATATCGGATCTTGAACATGTTTATGATCGAAAAGCCGACACCAATACAAAGAAACAATAACATAAATCCTAGTAATCTCATAGGAAAATTACCCTTAGATTGATTTGTGATTCTGATGGAATTGAATGTGGGATTTTTGCCTTCTTCTAGTGTAACTAGTCTCAACTGCATTGTGTAGTACTTACTTCACTTAACACAATCATCCACAATGCAAACACACACTTTTTTACAGCTTTCACTCTTGTCCCCAAAATATTGAATTTTTTTCTTAAAGTAAACATGACCCATAACATAAAAATCAAACACCCATATGGGAATATTGAGAAGAAATGGAAAAAGGAAAAAACTTTATCAGATCAAATTTGTTGGTAAATAAAAGATCTATTAAATAATGGGCATTGATATATGATGTAGAATGAAGGGTTAAGATTTGAAATTGATGTAAGGTGTTTTTTTTATCTAGGTGAAAGTTATGTGATTATGAGAGTGTTGGTGAATGTGCATGGTGGGGGTAGAAGATGGCGAATCAAGAATTACATAAAAAATTGTCAATTAATTGGATTATTATGATCATCAAAATTAAGTGAATACTCTCCCTGATCAGTGTGTTTTTTTTTTTCAGATGGGGTTTCGCAGAAGCAAAGCGAACGCATGAGACAACGTCGAATTAGTAAATAAATTTAATTAATATTTAATTTCAGTCTTAACTAAAAACAGGAACGAGTAAAATTGATAATGGACATATATATAGAGCGTATCCCATAAATTTGGGGGACTCAAATTATTAGTGTTTATAATTAGTGTGAAAAATATGATCATAAACTTTTGGTAAAAATTAATTTATAAGTTCTTTTGTTTTACGCCAAACGGGCATTGGTCTAGCGGTATCAAAGTGTAATCCTTTCAATCAAAAGGTCGTGAGTTCTAGTCTAAAGGTTGACATTGTATATACCCGGCCCAATGACATCCTTAATCATATATCTCTAATCCAAATCTTGAAAAGTGAACAGCCCGATGACATCCCTAATCATAAATCTCCGATCCACATCTTGAAAAGTGAAATTCGAGATTCTAGTTGGTGTTACCAAACTGTCTCAACTCAGAGAACGGATTTATATGAATGTGATGTTGCGGACACCATTACTCATAATGTTATCTAATCAAAGAATCGCGTGAACGGAAATTTTTTGAGGTTTAATGATATATTATCTAATATTATTATGTTGCAACATAAAATCAGCTAACCTCGAAGGTTAGCATATATTCTGAGCCACAATGCATCATTATTTGGGCTTACATTCATCATATGTGTAAGAAAATAGGTATAAAGCAGATAATTAATCTGAATTGGTTCTTGAATGATGAAACATTTTCTAATTTAGTATTTCGTCTTTCACAATCCTTGGGTTTACACGAAATTTCAATTGGGATAAGACAATGACGGATTTTGTTTCGACACAGGAAGAAATCAAAATCAATTATTAAAGAATATGTATGTTTCTGTGTATGTGTTATGAATGGATGCAAAAAACCATAAACCTAAAATGTAATGACTTATGGCACTTATCATGAAGAGAGGCAACTCTTCATGTTGGCGGAAAAATCGATTAACTAAAAGTCATACCGTTTGGCGTGAAAATCTGTTGAAAGACAACTTTTCAATATAAGATATAGCGCCTTTTTGGTTAAGGCGGGACCCCAGTAAGAGGCGCTGCCCCTTGACCCCCGCAATTTACGCGACAGTTGCTAGATAACTCTTACGGGTGTGCACTCCACACCCTCCGAACCCGTTGTTAAGTATAACTAGCTAACTCTTGTATTCAAGTAAATCTCAATTAACTAAAATGAACGTTAAATGACACTAAAATCACCAACAATATATACATAAGAGCTTTCCCATCAACCCGTTAAAGAGCATTTCTTTGACTTCATTGTCCAATTGTCCATGCCATGGATGGAAATGGTATACTATCCATTCGCCATCTATAACTCGTGATGTTCCTCGTTAACGCTATATATTGTTGTGCCTATTACATTTTCATTTATATATTGTATTACATTTAATTAATACAACACAACAACGACAACAACAACAACAACAACAAAACTCAATATCACATGTGTGGGGTATGAGGGAGGTGAAACGTAGACAATCATTCCTTCATCCTAGAATAAAGAGAAGTCATTTCGCAACCCCGAGTGAAACACTTCAAGAGTAGAGAAAGTCCTCATTCTCTATATTTGACGGATAAAGAGATTGCTTCAAAGCGGACCTCCGGCCAAAAATAAAAATAAAAATAAAAAATGTATATATATATATATATATATATATATATATATATATATATATATATATATATATATATATATATATATAGTAACAAAAAATAATAATTAAAGGAAGAAAATATATAAATAAATGAAAAAGGGACGCCATGGGAATGGTATAGTCAAACTTCCATGGGTTTAGATCATGCTTGGAGTTTCATTTTGGTCTAATTTGTTTGTGTGAGAGTGTGATAGATAAAAGTGAATTTGATATTCATTTGTGATGAGAAAAATGTTGACGTCGCGCTAATGTCTATGATGGAAGAAAATTGTTTGATCGTTGAGAATGATCTAAATAAGTAAGAATTTGATCTAACCTAAAGGATTTAATGTATTGACGATGAGAGGTCGGGGCTTCGATCCCCATGAGCTACAAAATATCCCTTGAGCTTACTCACCCATTTCATGGGCCTCGGAGGGGACTTCTTGCACCCGAGGGTGTTTTACCACACGCGACGACTGTATGAATTTGTCGCGGGGGTTTCCTCCTGAAGGGCGGTAAGACTGTAATGTTCGTCCCAGAAAATGATCGGGTGGGTGAGTTCCGATATTGCGTTCGGACTCCCGTCAGTGACTCTAACCGCCATTAAGTAAGAATAAGATCTATAAACGGTATACATAGACAGTGTCTTGCAGACGTGAAAATGTGGCTTCAAATGCACCATGGCATATTTAATGCCTATTTAATTTTGTTATGGGGCTTGAAAATCACGCCATCATGGCGTTAGTTTCAAAACAGACGGAAGACATGCTGGGCGTTGGATTAAATTACCAATTAGAGAGTGACACATACATATATCTATTATTTCGGTTGCAAAATCTTCGTCGAATTTGTGCAGTGTTTGTTCATTATACGCGTTTGTTAAGTCTACGAATCCGAAACATATTCGTGATTCGGTCAAGGTGGTCTTAAAGGATTCGGCCATTACTTTGAGTGATGTTTGGGTTTCTGAGATATCGGATGTTAATTGTTTAAATCGTATTTTTTTATTTGGTCCTTTGATCAACAATTGTTAGTTTCTACTAATCGTTTTGTGCTATCAAATTGTTCTTTTGGTAATTTGGTTGGTGACCGTCCTGCTGCAGTGATTTTATTTGATGCTGTAAATGGAGATGCTTTACATTCTTACCTTGATGCGGTTAAAGGTGAAATGACACCTTGTGCGGATCCCTCTGTTTCAGTCCGTACTGAAGTTTTTGACCCGAATGTTGAACATGGATCTGTTGTGGGTTCAATGGCAAATCCACCAGGTCTTGTATTTTGTTCAATCTTAAATGATGTTCCTTGTGTTGTTATACTGATTGTGTCTAACAAGGTGGAGTTATCTCCACAAGATGGGTCGAGTGATCAAGAAGTTGGTTTTGTTAAGTGCTTGAAGAAAATGGGTAATAAAGATGAAGGTAATAAAGATAAATCAAATATGGGGGTATTAATGTTTTTAACGTTTACGAGGATTCTAATTATGTTGGTTATCCCTTAGTTGAAGGTGATTGTCCATTTGTTGAGGTACCAGTCAAGGCTTATCCTTTGGTTTTACCTATTGCTACTAATAATTGTGATAAGGGCCGAAGGCCCTTTAAGCCTCGTGGCCCAAAAAACAAGCAACGGTTGAGTGTGAATTCAAGGACTTCTGTTTTAAGGGATGAAAATTATTTGGATACCTCGATCGGTGTTGAAAAAGGCTTTTGTCAAGATTTAGCGGATCGTGATGTTAATCCTGCATCAACCGGTGTTCCTAGTGAGGGTACTTCAGGTTTAAATTCGGGTAATGAAGTTTTGGAGACCTCTGATGATGACTGTGGTGATGAAGTAGATCGGAATGTTGGCTTTTTTGAGGGTCTTGAGAAGGAAGGATGACTCCCTCCTTCTGTGCCGGATATTAGCATTGGTAGCTCTTCAGCAAAGGTTTCTTCATATGTGATTAAAAATCGGGCGGGCAAGAAAATTAATCTATTGAAAGTTGATAGTGTGGTTGTTAAGCCGATCATTAAGACTCAGAAAGGTAAATTGGTTGTCGAGTAGTTCGTGTTCGGTTTTGCTTTTTAGTGTTGTTTGTCGTTTGTTGGTTAGGCTTGGGTTTTTGTATTGGTTCTTATATTTGTTTGTATTCCTGGATTGTTTTGTTGATTCGGTCGCTCAAGGCTCGGGTTTAGCTAGGATTTTCTCTTCGTTTAGGGCTAGGGTTCGTTTACTGCTTCCGAGCCTTGCAGTGCTTAACTTCTAATCATATTTTAATTTATTTTGCGCTCAACTTCCAATCATATTTTATGACATCAACAAAGTATTTCTATAAATCTTTAACACCAAAAATTGACACCCATCGTAATACACCCTTCAAATTTAGCATTCTCGCATCATAGTTAGATTTTTTTTTCTTTTTTTTTTTTTTGAAAAGACAAGATATCATTATTTAAATTCTATTAAAAAATGGTCTTCATTAATTTTATGTATATCTTTGTATATAACTAGATAAGTAAATAATTAAATTGAAACTACCTTTGTTGATTTTTTTTTTTTATTTCGTATTCTGTTCATTATAAATATTATAAATATAAATAAATTTATATATATATATAAATTGTGGTAATTGGTGTCAAAATTTGATTGGTTGAGAGCCTTCGTTAATAGTAACCACTATTAACACCCGCATCCTTTTTCTGACCCGACCCGACCCGACCCGACCCGACCCATTCTCCTCATTTCCCTTGCCCGATGGTCTTCTACAAGTTTCCATCGCCATCCAACCTCCCTTACCATCTCTCTGGCCTTCATCTTCATCAGAACTTTCTTCCTCCCTCATTTCCTCCTCTTCTTCTTCATCCACGAATTACTCCTCCCTCCGTCAACAACATCTGTCACCACCATCATCATCATCATCATCCGATATCGGCTCAGTTATCATCATCACTATCAACCGATTCCACGGCTCAGTCATCATCATCATCGTAGTCAATACCATTTGTCATTATCACCATCATCAACCACCATCACCGTCGTCAACACCACCTGTCATCAACATCATCGTCCGGGATCATCATCGTCAACACCATATTTTCCGATTGTTTTCTGCTTATTCGTTGTTTTGCTCATTTCTAATTTTTTTAAATAGTATATTCACTTTACTTTTATACCGTACATCAAAAAATCTATTTTTTTAATCAATTTATCTCATCCCGTGTTGTTGTAGGTTTATATTCATATCAATATAACAGATGGGAATTTAGATCAGGTGAGTTTTTCAATAATTTGTTAATCTTGAATTGATTGCCTTATTCTCTGTTGTTATTATTTCATCTGTTCGATTTAGGGTTTTTGTTGTGCCTGATTTTGGTTTGTTGTTCTATTTGTTCAAAATGAAATATATAACAATCAGATATTCATCAACTCAATTGTGTTGGTACTTCCTGTGGTGTTATTTATCCATTGGGACCTCTAAGTATTACTGTAGTATTTTCAATTTAATTCTTTAATTAATATGTCTAACATTAACATTTCAAGGATAATATTTTTAATTTTTGACCTCTAACAGTATGACAATTGCTTATCTGAAATTATAAAGAGATTCCTAATTGGACTTTATGCTTGATTTCATCTTTGTAAACAACTATCAATTATAGCAGCAGACTATCAAAAACCTAAAGTACAGTAAGCTTGAAGATGGGCTGCAGAGACATCAAAAATAAGTTTGAGCTAGATTATAGGTCCTCCATTTTATATATTTAATGTATCAAACTTGAGATATGTATCCAGATTGAGCCAGGTTTTTGGTGTCTTTGATTCATTTATTTGGAATGTTGATGACTTAGTTTCATAATTTTGAAATCTTTCATTTTTTTTTGTGTTTGTTGTATTCTATTATGGTGACTCAGGTGGTGGAACTTGAGGATGAATTATAAACTATATTATACTGATTACAAGTGTTCGTTGAAGTGGTTAATGAGTGTTTACCACAAAGTCAACCACAAAGAATCATTGAAGGTACAAATGGTTTAAAATTTTGTCTTTTTTCTACTTTTGCAAAAACTTTGTAACTATTGGGGCAAAGTTTCAACTACAATTATAATAATCTATAGATTAAAAAAACTTTTGTAAGAATTATATATATATATATATATATATATATATATATATATATATATATATATATATATATATATATATATATATAGGGGCAGGATCAATGGGGAAGTAACCAATCGGGGGGAAGCGGGGGGAAGCAATTTTTTTTTTTTCGTTTTTTTTGGAATTTTTTTTTTCCGGCATCAAGATCACACGAAAATATGAACATTTAGAAGAGATCGTGATGAATGTTATTATTTAGGCGGGAAAACGATCGACAAAAATAACATTCAAGATAATATTGTTCGTGAAGAATATGAACGTTTTTTTTCATGTTTTGTGAAGTAAAATTTAGCCCGATTTAGAGTTTAGGGTTTGGTGTTTTGGGTTTATTCCATAAACCCAAAACACCAAACCCTAAACCCTAAACCCTAAACTCTAAACCGTTCGTGTTAAAAACTCGATCTAAATCCTAAATCTAAACCCTAAATCTAAACCCTAAACCCTAAATTTCTAAACCCTAATATCTAAACCCTATAAACCCTAATAACTAAACCCTAATATCTAAACCCCAATAGCTAAAACCTCAAGATACGCTCGAAAAACACGATAATTGTTATATATTACTTCTTCGAGCGTTTTCCCGCCAAAATAAAAACATTTATCACAAAGTGTCTCTACTAAATGTTCATATTTTCATCTCATCTATAATGTTCGTGAACAAAGTTTTTTCAAAAAACGAAAAAAAAAAGTTTTTGCTTCCCCCCGCTTCCCCCCGAATGGTTACTTCCCTCTTGATCCTACCACTATATATATATATATATATATATATATATATATATATATATATATATATATATATATATATATATAAATTTTTGTATAAATTTGTTCTGGAATTAAATAATTTGATGTAGATTGGAACTAGTTGTGGTATTTTTGTATGTATATTTAGTATTTTGACTGACTTATTGCTTTCATGATATTATACTTCTTGAATGTTGCTAAGCATGGAGGTTATGGTTTGCATTTGGTGTAGTTCATGACATTCAAGAGTATTTTAGGAACATCAACAGTTTGTCTAATGAAGCTTGATGATGTAATTATTTTAATGAAAATGAAATGAATTGGTTATGTCTATTTGGTTAAAGTTTATGACTTATGGCACAAATATTATGATGTGTTATGTAGACGACGACATAAACGACTCTATAGGATTTTACATAAAATCAGTGTACAAAGTATGAGACAAAGATTAATAAACGGAGGAGGAGAATGGTATATGTATAGGTACAGTTAAATTTACAAGTGTTTTAATTTTTCTACATGTTTCAGTTGTACATACGTAAGACGCTGAATTTTTTTTTTTTTTTTTTTCATGACAGTTTTCTGGTGGCAGCTGCATTGTTCAATGGTAGACCTATGTCCCTAATGTTCTGTTAGCACCTGCAGACCCGCAGTGTCGCAAGATGTCCCCAATTTTAGTTTCCATGAACACATAGATAACACACTATATAACTACTCCGTACTAAATTGGAACTGAAATGCTGTTCTTTTATAGGTGATAATCGACTAATGCTCCCTTTGTTGAAAGCATTAAAAACTCAGAAGAAGTTCCTTTATACTCCGTATGAGGTATTTCTTTAACTTTATAGTTGAATTTGATTGATTTAGTTTCATTGAAGTATCTAATAAACGAATTTAAGAAGTTGATTTAGCTAAGTACAAAATTGATTTACTATTTTTGCGAAGTTTATTCAAAACTTTACACAATAGTCTTAGTATGATTTAATGCGTCATTACTGCAGTTCTAATCAAATTTTTAGTGGTAGTGGATTGTTTCTTGACAATATTACTAGCACTTGGAATGGGGATCTGAATATTGGATTTACAGTTTTGACTTTGCGAAGTCAAATCTGGAAAAGCCACATTGGTCAATATGCAGTGAAGGAAGTCTGAAGATGAATCAAGATATGGTGATGATGCTGAATGAAAATAATCTCAAAATGTTGATGAGTGTGCAAGTTAATTCGTTAGCTAACTTTGTTGGCTTAAATAGGAAAGGTCAACCACTATCTTTTATGTAATCACAGGTTCAAGTTAAGTTGAAATTTACATCACTTTTGCCGATGAATGTTTAGGTGTAAAATAAAGAATTAGATATTAGATTAGATACTAGATTATAATGAGCAACTTTTTTTTACCTGATCCAAATGGTGTTGACATAGTAGTAGTGGTCCCTTGATACATGGGATATAGTAGTACTGCTTAGTTATAGTTTGGTTGATTTATGTTTGTCATCCGTATTAGCAGTAAATGTTGCAGAAAAGCTTTGTTTCCATTTTCAAGAGTAAGTATTGTAAACTTTTTAAGTTTGAATATAAGCAGAAAATTACCCCAAAATTGTGTGCATTATCCTCATTCTATTCAACTTAAATGGGTTACAAAATTCGCGGCATCGCGCGGACCACAAACCTAGTTTAATAAAATTTATGTAGAAAAAATGTATATATACAATACGGTTGACTAGTTGAGAGTTGGAGCCTTGGAGGAACACTGAAAAGGCTGAAACATTCATATGGACTGGACCAAAATAGTGGCCCAAGAAAGTGAACTAGGCGTCTACACATATCAAATACCTCTCCAAATATTATTATAAAAATTACGTTTCATTCAAGCAAATTTAAACACATTATACGACAAATTATAAGTCATATATAAGATAATAAATTGTAGGATCGATTTAGGTCCATCAACATGTACAACATATAAGCATAATGAGTTTCTTAGTACTCTAAAATCAATTGGTGATAGAGGGAGGTTCCAAATACATATTTTCCTTTTTACTTCATGTGTGAGACACCCTAACCGATTAGCTCCAACAATCACCCCCTTAATCGGTTTGTTCATGCACTCGTATCATATAACCTGACTTTTTATCCCGGACCAGTTCATTTACATCTCGACTTTTCTCGGACACCGGACCTCTTCCTATGGTCACGTCCACAGTCACCCCGATATGAACCGCCGCTGCCACAATTATTACACCCGTGCCACCCTGCTCTGATACTATTTATAGGATCGATTTAGGTCCACCAACATGTACAACATATAAGCCTCATGCGTTCCTTAGTACTCTAAAATCAATTGGTGATAGATGGAGGTTCCCAATACATATTTTTCTTTCTACTTCCTATGTAGTACACCCTAACCGATTAGCTCCAACATAAATCATATCCTTATAAACCTTTTTTTACCTTGATGTGCATGCATGTTTCTTTATATGCGAAGAATGGCATTGACATACCAAAAATATTGCAACTCATATTCAAAGCTTATAAAGAAATTCAACAATGGTTACTGGATAAATCCAGTTAAGTCGTTCATCTAACTGAATTCCTTATATTCGCCAAACAATCTCAAAAAAAAATAAAAATAATAAAAAAAAATAAAAATAAAAAAAATAATTAACAGTTGAAAAATGCTATTGACAACCCAAAGGGTTGTCATTAATAAATTTAGACATGTATGTTTTCATTGTACATTTTCAATAACTACCTACTTTCATGGAAAAAAACTACCATCTAACTTACAAGTGTACAACTCTTTTTGCATTAAAAAAAACTTCTTAATAACAACCCTAAGGGTTGTCATTAGTATTTCCCAATTTCCCAAAATTAAATTAGGTATATGAGTAACACTTTTTTTTATCGAAGAGAAGATAAGTTACATAAGAATTACAAATAATTATGAATCCAAATCAAACACGAACAAACTATATATCGACAAACCACAATGAATTAAAATTACGCGCTTTAAGGAACAAATTGACTAAATCTAGTGATCGAACCTATTTCAATCGTATAAAACAAAACAAGTTCGAGTGTAATAATTGTTACTTCCTCCGTCCTACAATAAGTGACCACATTTGACTTTCAAAGTCTTTCTATGTTAACTTTGACCATAGATATCATTATTTGTGTTATATAAGATTTGATAAAACTTATATGAACAGATTGGGTTTTAAAGGCGGGTTTTGTATATATAATTATCTTCAAATAATATATAACACAAATAAAAATATTTACGGTCAAAGTTGACAAAGAAAGACTTTAAAAGTCATACGTGGACACTCATAGTCAGATGAAGGGAGTACGTCTTAAAGACCTACTTGGTAAGTGGTGGTGAAGGTTTAAAACTGAAACCGACTCCTTATTGGTTAGGGTCATCTCGAGTATTTATGGGTCTTCGGGTGGCTTACTTGGTGATGCAAATCACCCTTGTCGGCCACGCAAGACCGTGTGGACTAACATTATTGATACATGAAGCTATATTGATTCACTTGGTGTACAATTCCGGAACTCCTTTGTTATAAGAATCGGGGACAGAACATCTACATCTTTCTGTGGGTATTTATGGGTTGGGGATATTCCATTAAAAGACAGATTCAAGCGGCTTGTGAGACTCGATGTGGATCAGTCATGTTCGATATGTGAAAGGCTGTTTTGGGATGGTACAAGATGCAACACGAGCTGGTGCTGGACAAGAGAACCTTCGGGCCGAGTGGCTGGAGAACTTCAACAGCTAGTCGACTTGATTTCAGCAGTCTCGATGGACATTAATACGCGGGACAGCTGGAAATGGGTCAAGGAAAGTAACGGGCTGTTCACGACCAAAAGCCTTGCGAAAATGATCAATGCAGGTACTATTTGTGCGGGTAACAACGTGAAGGAAACTCTCAAAAACTACTTGGTACCAAAAAAGGTTGAGGTTTTTATTTGGAAGAAAAGAAGGCGACGTTTACCGGTGCGTGAGGAACTCGACAAGCGGAGAGTGGATTTACATTCCGTGCTTTGTCCACTTTGTGATGATATCACCGAATCCGTAGACCATTCCCTTCTTGAATGCAAAAAAGTGATTGGAATATGGAAAAATGTTCTCGTTTGGTGCGGTTTTCCCAACTCCACAATAAACAACCTGGATGATCTTTTGTTAGGTATGTCGGGTCTATCCTTATCGGATTCGGGTAAACTTATTTGGCAAGGGATTATTTGGGTCTCATGTTATCTTATTTGAAAAAACCGTAACCAAACGATTTTCAAAAACAAAGGGTGGACGGTTCCTAGTGCGCTTAGTGATATACAAGCTACAAGTTTCAAATGGATTGCGAAGAGGATCAAAGGAAAGTCTATCGATTGGCATTGTTGATTTCATAACCCTTCTAGTTTTTTGTTGTAATTTAGTTTTGTGAGTTTGTTGTAAATATTTGATGCAATCTTTGCATCCCCGTGGCGTTAACAATTCCTCGCCTACTAAAAGTGGTGAGGTTGTATTGTACAATCTTGTGTTTCTAATACACATGGTTGCTTTTCGAAAAAAAAAAAAAATGTGATATGAGATCCATAGTTAGATGGAGGACCACTATATAACAGGTCAGTCACAATTACAAAAATAGACGGTTGAGATGTTTAAAAAAAAAAACAGTGGGACCATCCCTCCGGGTATCCTCCCGGGTTATATGAAATAAAACTCACACTTGAAACTTCAGTGAATTAAATACTCCCGTACCCTTCGTTATTCTTAGCAACTTTTGTACCCTTTTTTTGCAAGTAAAAAAAGTTACTCGCAACCTCATCTTTTTTAAACAGTAATTATTACTCGCAACACCAGAGATTTACTCGGTGACACAATATTTTCTGTTAATAATAAAATCTTTTTCATTAATTACTGTACTAGTGATCTTATTCCGTATTTGTATTTATAGTTTAAAGTTATAGTTATATAGTTATATATAGTTATAGTAGTAGTAGTATTAGCGTGGTACCAAGCCGTTACTACTACCATACTCCGGTCAATTTCTAACTTCAGGTTCTAGATAAATAGGCATTTAATTTTGTCATTTTGCATCGATTGTTACATGAGTTTGTTAGTTGTAACTTAATGAAATTGAAAGTAAAAAGGTGTGGATGTAATTTTTACTACGGAGTATATCATACGAGTAATAATTTGTTATAAATAATCTGTACGTTATTAAAAATATAAACATCTAGAATAATAATTTAGTTATAAATTATTTCCTTCTTCAAAGTCAAGGTGTGTACTTTCAAAAATCAAAATTCTTTACTAATTATACTAGTTTCAACAATCAAATAAAATATGGATCATATATAAAGTTTTTTTTGTTGTAAAATAAATATATAATATTAATTAATATAATTTAATATGGACATTTATAATAAAAGTGTAGAGTAGTACTACATGTATACTTAGAGCACCTTTTATGATCGAGGATTACCGGGTCATGGATTTCGCGAGCGTGATCATAACCCGAGGGTGAAATTGAGACAGATGACAAGTTTTTGATTTTGCGCGGAACACGACCGCGAGATTTACATTACGACCGCAAAATTGCTTCTGACTGGAGTTTGGTTCGGTAAAGGATTCCTCGTTGTATCGTGATTCTAACTCGTTTTATGTTATTAGTACCCCCATATGTAACCCCCAATGTATACATAGGAAATTTAATAAAGAATAATCTTTGGTTGTCTGTGGATTAAAGTAATCACATTGATTACATATAACCATGTTATATTCTTGCGTTTTTTAAAGTTTTTGCTAGTTTCTTCGTGTTCATCACATATATTCGTTTATTATCACTGAATTTGGTAACTTGGGGTTATCAAATCTTGTTAGTGCTCACATAATGTTACTACATGTTAAATTTATAAAATAATCAAACTTATTTTTGGTTTCAATTGTTTTAAGTCTTATTTGTGGTGTTTTCTAGAATTGTGTGCAGGTTTGTAGTATAACCTTTCTCAAGGGACCAATGTTGTCAAGTAAAGATGTTGATGGACTGTTGTGTTATAGAAGATAAGGCTCAAGTATTGAAGTTGATATTTGCTAATAATTAAGAGGAAGGAGGATTAGGGTTTATGTATCGGTTCATTCTTACACACACATACTCACCTCTATACATGCTCTCTCGATTTTACAAACCTAGTTCGTATGATTGTTTAAGATCAAATGTTTTGATCTTTGCTCATAGTTCTTAATCTCCTGATTGTTTGTTCATGTCAATAGTTTAAGTCTAAAATACTTTGAGATTAATTAGGTTTTGATCTCAGATTCGAATTATTTAATTTTAGTTATTGTTTGAGTAATATTGATCATTGTTGAAGATTGTTATGTTCGGTGCATAAATTTTACATGGTATCAGAGCTTAGGCTCACGTGTTTGCGGGAACAATGGCGGATAAGAGTGATGTGAAGATTTATCGGTTTGATGGAACCGACTTTAGCTTTTGGAGGATGCAAATTGAAGACCTTCTATATCAAAAGAAGCTTTACCTATCGTTAACGGGTGTTAAACCGGAAGAGATGTGGCAAGGCGAGTTGGATAGGCAAGACCTAGGGTTGTTTGACTTTCTCTGGCCAAGAACGTTGCTTGCAACATTATGGGTGAAACCACAACTCCGGGATTGATTGCGGCGTTATCCAACATGTATGAAAAATCATCCGCTTTGAACAAAGTTTTCTTGATTCGAAAATTGGTAAATGCTAGGATGATGGAGGGTTCCTTGGCGGCGGATCATGTTAACGAGGTTAATTTGATTTCAACCAAGTTGAAACCCGTTAATATTAATTTCGATGACGAGCTCTGGGCATTGTTTTTGCTATTTTTGTTACCAAATAGTTGGGTCGGTACTGTGATGACGGTTGGTGGTTCATCCGAAACTACTAAGCTCACTTTTGAAGGAATCCGTGACTTTATTATTAGTGAAGGTATTCGAAGGAAAGATTCAAGTGGGAGTTCAGGTTCGGTTCTAAGTGTTAGCCACGGAAGAGCTAGTTCAAGGAGTCGGTCATGGAGTCCATCAAGGAGCAAAAATGTGGTGTGTTGGAATTGTCATCAAGTTGGTCACTATAAGTCAAAGTGCCCGAGTCTTAAGTCGGGTGAGAGCGTGGTGACTACGGTGATCGAGGATGCGTTGATGTTCCTAGAGGAGGTTCTTGTCGAATCTTAGGTTTTAGATTCGGGTGCCTCGTATCATGGCACCCCGTACATGAATGAGATGGTGAATTTTAAGGGTTATTTTGGTAGGATTCGAGTTGCGAATTAGAGTACTCTTGATGTTGCATGTATTGATGATCTCGTAGTTAGACACTTGAATTATGTTTGGATCTTGAGGAACGTGAGGTTCATCTCCAAGCTCTCGAGTAGGTTGATCTCGGTTGAGCAATTAGATAATGATAGGTGTCATGGTCTATTTTGGGATCAAAGGTGGACAGTGTTTAAAGGATGTTACGTTATTGCTCGCTGGTATAAGACGGGTACCATGTATATGGTTGATATTCCAGAAATGGCTAGGTGGTTTTGTAGGTGCTAAAATTCCTAGCATGCTAACGCTTTCTATGATTGTTGAGGGATCTTGTTTGCGTAGGAGCTTAAGAGAAGTTGACTGTGACGTTTTTGTGTTCAACTTATAATAATAAAAACAATGATCAAATAACTTAACTAATAAACATAAACATCCGGGCAACAATGGTCCGATCATTATAGCGATTAGCAAGTATTCAAACAAGGTTCGTTCTACAAGGAGCGGTTGTCTTAGATTCCAAAAGACTAATAATTATCCTAAGGGAGGGGGTTTTGGAAGAGTTTTGAATTAAACTAAATATTGAACTAAAAGAGATTAACAAATAAGAGAAAAACGTGCCTACTTGATCTATCCACCATTTGACATGGAATGCCCCTTTCAATTCGTCAAATTCCATAAAACCTCAATCGATCAAAGCCCATTAACACACGTAGACTCACTTCAAAAGATTTAAAGTATGTTTTAAGTAAAATCATTGAGACTTGGTCTTGAATTAAAATCACTTTAAATTCTTAATCACAACAATCACGTAAAATGACTAACACTTCCATGTTGACTAATAACCCATTTGGCAACCAATTAAATTAAAGACACAATCACTTGAAATCCCTAATATCAATTGTCTAGATCACCAATTGGTGTTGAAGCACAAATTGCATCACAAATCAAATCACTAAGATAGTTTAACAATCTATGTAGTCAAAATGAAGGTTAAAACAATCATGGCAATGGATCTTCAACCAACACACAATAGTCAACACTTATTCAAACATCAATTTTATAGATTGAAGCAAAATTCAAGCATTGAGTCTTACAATCAAGTGAATACAAACTAATCTAAGCTAACATCATAAGATAAACAAGAACAAAATTAATTAAAACTAGAGTATTAATCATTTCAACTAGAATAAAGAAGAACAATACCCAAATGAGATTGAAACTAAAAGAAATGAAAAGCATGATGGAAATCTAGCTTCAATCTTCATTAATCTTGAACAAGGAACATAAATTTGGCTTTAATCTTCAATGAGTCATGAAATGGACCCTTCTAGGGATCCATTTCGGACCCCAATCGTAGCTCTCATAAAAAACCTATCTTATTTTCTATTTATAATGGGATGAAATCGAGCCATTGCATCAGCAGAGGTGCGTCGCACCTCTTACTGGTGCGTCACACCTCTTAATGGTGTGTCGCACCTTAACAAGTGGAGACCAGGAGCGCCACACCTACTATTGTATGCGCCGCACCTTAACACCTATTTAGCTACTGACTTTGAGTAGTTGTCTAAGCTTAAGGTGCGCCACACTATAACACTGAATTGCACTTCTCTTCATTTTCTAGCAATCTTGGCTCAAGACTTGGTCGATTTTGCACCAATCTAGACTTTTAGCCACATTTAGCCTTGAACCAACCTTCTTATCAACAAACCATCACTTTTGATCTCTAATCTCATCAAAACCAATCAAATGGAGATGGATATTACGAGGATAAACATGTTTAATTTGAGCAATATCCAAAGTCAAAACTAGTGGAGATTCGGGTCGAACTAGTACACTAGAGTCTACGTTACTTCGGGTAGATCTTCTCCAATGACAACTGTTTTGCGATCGATCGAAGAAGATGAATAAGATGTTTTTCTAGGAGTCACAAGTAATGATACATCCATACAATTTGTGTTGGCTTGGGGTGAAAAATTGGGTTTGTCGAAATTCGTGCACACATATGAGGCCAGAGTTACAACAGTGAACATATAGGCGGTAAAGTGGACGATTAAGTGTGCGATCGTGTTCTCGTGCAAGGTCTTATTCAGTAATCTCCATGTGTTTGTTCTACCAGCTGTTTTATTCTTTGTTGGATAGGTAAATCGGGTGGATGATATTGTGTACGGGTGGATTGCTTAGGCAATGAGGGCGATTGGTCGGGTCGGACTCAAACGAACCAATATCCCCTAAACTTAGGAGATATGTGATGTATCCGAAGAGGTTTTTGGTCCCAAGCTAGTAACATAAAGATCGAATTATAGCTCAACGGTATTTTTTGGTGTCGAAAGACTTCACTTGCTCGTGGGCAGTGTTGTAAATCACCCGAGATCTCCCCCAATATCTCGTTTTTAGAAGGCAACCGAGACGAGATGTTCATCTCCCGAGATTTCTCGGTTAAAGAGGTCAAACTTAGTCAAAGTCACGATTTCTCGGATTTTCTTGCTAATTTGTAAGATTTTCTTGTAAAATTCGTAATTTCTATAATTTTCTCGCTCATTTCTCGGATATTTTTGTAAAATCTTGTAAAAACGTATATAAATATAAATATATTTATGTTATTGTGTATATTTTTATTAAAAAAACTATAAAGTCAACGTAAGTCAACGTCCGAGATCTCCCTAGATTATTCCGAGATGCAGAGATCTCCCTAAAAAGTCCAAACGAGATCTCTCGAGATTCGAATTCTCCAACCTTGCTCGTGGGTTAACGAGTGAAATGCGGCGTGATTCGGGTATCTCATCCGGCAATATCAAAAGGAGTTTATAATTAGTGGGTCGGGTTGTTGATGTGGAATAAAAACAGGTTAAAGTTGGGTATTATTTAACGTCTCCTTTGAGTAGGAGATTGTTGGAGTGCGAAGTCGAGTTAAAACAGAAAACTATGTATGTTACTGGGTCATAGATTGCACGATCGAGATTATAATTTTGCGGGGGCAAAATTGAGGCAGAAAACAAGTCACTAATTTTGCGCGGAACGCGACCGCGAGATTTACATTGCGTCTGCGAAATTGCTTCCTACTGAAGTTTGGTTCGGTTTTAGGATTCCTCGTTGTATTGTGATTTTAACTCGTTATATGCTATAAATACCTCCATATGTAACCTGCAATGTATACCTTGCGAAAATTAATAAAAGGATATACTTTTTGGTTGATCGATGATTAAAGTAATCACTTTGATTACATATAAAATCATTAAATTCTCGTGTTTTTTACGTTTTTACTATCGTTTTTTGTCTTCATCACATATTTTGTTTGTTGTCTTGTAGGTTTAATAATCAGAGGATTGTCAAATCTTGATAGGCTCACTAATCGTTTCTAATATCAAGCTCATATACTCCACACTTTAGTGTATGAATACTTTATTATCATTTAAAATCTTATCTTTCTTATGCAACACACAGTGTTGATATTACTATAATTATTATTTCATCAAAACTAATTGTATATTACGTGCTTACATTATGGTGATAATTTATACACCATTAAAATTAACTAAACTCCATCAATTTCACATTTGTAATTTACAACACCTTGAATCATAAGAGCACTCGGTGTCCAGATTTGGATCCACCGTCGAGATTGACGCATCCCTTAAAATGGATATCAGCCCACCTTCGCTCGGTGTCTATGTCGGCATCGGTTGTCCATCGTCGGTATACCGACGATGTTCTTTTCATTTTTAATTATTCTATTTTCTTATTAGTCCATGTCTCATTTTCTTTCGTAAACACGTTGAACCATGGACATTGGGACACTCTAATTTAATAAATTTCAAGGTCCAATTTCAACTTTGAAATGGACACCGAAAAATGAACACAGATCATGAAAGGTTTGCCCGTCGGCTAAAGCGACTTGATCCACTACTTCCTCTTGCTCTAATAAGTAATGTACAGTGGCGACTTTATATACAAGTCCGTGGGGTCACGGGACACCACTAGTTTGAAAATTTTTAGTAGAAAATACCCTTCAAATTGTACAGGACACCACTAGATTTAACTGTATGACCCGATATATTTTTTATGTTTATAATTTTTCTTTTAAATTATATAGTACATCACTAAATTTAACTACTCGGACTCATAATTTATTCAAATTTTTAGTTTTTTAAAGGTAAATCATCACTAAAATAGCATTGAAAAATGATTAGTACTGAAAAAGAAATTCGGGACCCCGTTGAGTTATAATTTTAGAATTGCCACTGGTAATTGGTAATGTATAGTTAATTTTTTAATCTAAAAAAAATCTTCTCTATTAAGTTATATTACAAGTATACACAATTGATTAAAATGGACTTTTTAAAAGTTTATTAGATTCATAGTTGACTATATATCTTATGATTTACAAGTGTAATGTAAGGTTTGGTTGATGATTTTGTTGTAATGATTAGATATTATATATACAATACAATAATATATAAAATATACCGAATATATATATATATATATATATATATATATATATATATATATATATATATATATATATATATATATATACACTAGAACAGTTACGTTGATCATTCGTAATTACCATTCATATGGCTAATCTAACAAGTAATATCATTACAATTGTATTTAACAACTCAAGGAAAGATGAGTAGGGAAACGAAAATGAATTTTTTTATTGAATAGAATTACCTGCAACTTTTAGTCTGTGTGTTTGAGGCTGAACATATGAAGATTGAAGACCTGTGAGGCTGTACACATAGTATATACGGAATAACATTATTAATTCAGATACACAAAATGAGAAGCTTATCAAATAATTCAAGAACATAATAATAATAATAATAATAATAATAATAATAATAATAATAATAATAATAATAATAATAATAATAATAATAATAATAATAATAATAATAATAATAATAATAATAATAATAATAGTAGTAGTAGTAATACGTAATACTCCTTAATAAACAAACCATACATAATCTTAAATCAGATCTCAAAACCCCATTAAATAACGTGAAGACAGAGTTAACATAGCAGCATCATGATGCAAGCTTAGTTACTGATGCTGCTGTACTCAGAAACATACACCCAAAAGAAAAGTTAGCTCATCCAAACTCTAATAACGAAATTGAAATCCCTTATTAATGATAAAAGTACAAATACTTCTTTAGGACAGCTTTAATTAAACTTCTTACCAGAATCAATAACCCTGATAAACCTGAAAGAAGCACAAGCAACATCGAAATCAAATTCAAAAAAGTTAAATTTAACTCTGTGCAGCTGCTGGAGGAAGGGTGGCTGGGAACAGTAAAAAAAAACCCTCCTATATATATATATATATATAGATAGATAGATAGATAGATCAAGGGGAAATGATCATGTGGGGATGGGGAAGCAAATTTTTGTTTTTGTTTTTTTTTTTTTAAATTCTTTTTTACAAACATTAAAATTAGGTGAAAATATGAACATTTTAAAAAGACACTTTGTGATAAATGCTATTATTTTGAGCAGAAAACGTTCGAAAAATAACATTCATGATAAATGTTATTCTTGATAACATTCATCGTGATGAATATTATTCTTCGAGCATTTTTTTTTCATCTTAATTGAATTTTATTTTTAAATATAGCCCGATTTAGACTTTAGGGTTTATGATTTAGCTTTTTGGGTTAAACCCAAAATTGTAAAATCTAAATCGTTCGTATGAAAAACTCAATCTGAACTTTAAATCTAAACCCTAAACCCTAATTATTGAACCCTAATTTCTAAACGTTAATTTCTAAACCTTGATTTCTAAACCCTAAAAAAAATGCTCGGAGAATAACATTCATTACGATGAATGTTATATGTTATTTCTTTGAGCGTTTTCTCGCCAAAATAATAACATTCTTCACAAAGTATCTTTTTTAAATGTTCATATTTTTACATGATCTTAATGTTTTTAAAAAAGAATTCTCTAAAAAAAAAAAAAAATTTACTTCCTCATTTCCCCAATATATAGTGGTAGGATCAAGGGGGGAAGCAAATTTTTTTTTTTTAGTTTTTTGAAAAAACTTTGTTCACGAACATTATAGATTGGATGAAAAAATGAACATTTAATAAAGACACTTTGTGATAAATGTTTTTATTTTGGTGGAAAAACGCTCGAAGAATTAATATATAATTATCGTGTTTTTCGAGCGTATTTTGAGGTTTTAGATGTTAGGGTTTAGATATTGGGGTTTAGATATTGGGGTTTAGATATTAGGGTTTATAAATTTAGGGTTTAGTGTTTAGATTTAAGGTTTAGATTTAGGATTTAGATTGAGTTTTTAACACGGATGGTTTAGAGTTTTGGGTTTTGGGTTTTGGGACTAAACTCAAAACACTAAACCCTAAACTCTAAATCGGGCTAAATTTTGACAAAAAGTACTTCACAAAACATGAAAAAAATGTTAACATTCTTCACGATCAATATTATTTTGAATGTTATTTTTGTCGATCGTTTTCCCGCCTAAATAATAACATTCGTCACTAAGTGTCTTTTTTAAATGTTCATATTTTCGTGTGATCTTGATGCCTGAAAAAAATTCCAAAAAAATGAACAAAAAAAAAAAATTTTGCTTCCTCCCGCTTCCCCCGGTTGGTTACTTCCACATTGATCCTACCCATATATATATATATATATATATATATATATATATATATATATATATATATATATATATATATATATATATATATATATAGTGGTTTTCATCATGTCCATTTGTCATCATATCCGCAATTTAAGGGCCATGTAGGAGAGAGTTTTGTCTCACAAAAAACCTATACATATACACTATTTGTTGCTATTCTTTTTTTACCTCACACCAAACCTATACATATGAATACATACACCACGTCACCATTGATGATGTAGCGGAGGTGTACGAAATATACTATTATTTTTAATACGAAATACGGTACAATTTACACAAGTTTTAATTATTTATATAGATGGAATATACCTAAACCTTGCTACAACACTATAGGCAGTGTACCTAATCGTAGAGTAGTGTAGTTTTTAATAAGTCCGGTTCGTTCCACATGGAGCTAGTTGATTACGTACTATATTTTTAGACAACTATATTTATACAAAATATATATAAATATATATAGTAATAATAATATATAAAAGGGGGGTTTTACCGTTTAATGACCGGTTTGTCGATTTTAAATAAAGCGTAAAGATAAATGACGATAATTAAAATGCGTAAAATAAATTACAATATTTAAATGACGATATATAAAATTGCGAATAATAAAATGACAATAATTAAAAGTACGATGAGAAATACAATAAAAGAATTATGCTTATTTAAACTTCCGTAATTATGATGTTTGACGTTTTGATTTTAATTTATTACTCTGGGTTAATTGTCCTTTGTCCTGGATTTATTTGATACCTATCTGGTTTTTGTCCATAATATTCCATCGGTCATAATTATAAAATGCTCGTCAAATTAACCTTATATCCGAAGTCAAATATTCCAACTAATTAGGGATTTAGACTGTAACAAGGTTCTAATACTTTGTTAATTACACCAGGTTATCGACTGTATGTAATCCAAGGTTTTAATACTTTGTTAACAATTACACCAATTACCCTTGTATGTAATCTACCCCTATTTTAATTAGTCCATGATATATTAATTCATCCACTTGGCCAAAATGAATAATAAATTACCCAACCCAATTAATTAACTAAATGATTGTAAAAGATTCCGTATAAATGTCACTAAATAGGACATTCACAATCATTGATTAATTATTAGATTAAATAATTTGAGAATAGATTTAACAGACTCCAATGAGTTGTCGCTCTATTAGACAATTACCCCCGTCCATTAATAGTCCATAGTCCAATTTCCACAAGTGTCGGTCTTTTGGTGTGATGCCCCGTACAAAACCATCGTGTACGAATCATCAACAACAGGATCATTACAAGGTTAAGTACTATATGCATTTTCGAAAAGAGTTTGCATTCATTAATAAAGTGATGTCTAAACCAACATCGAATGTTTTACAATCCAAAACATGCTTCACTAAGTAGAAGCAAATAATAAGTGTATGTGACCACAATGGTCGTTACAAGTCATAGTTCAAAAGTACTAAAGTTTGAATGCAAGGTAAAGTAGTTCATGCGATGACAACTCTAAGCAGCGGGTGTCTACAGCACGACTAGTACACAGCGGAAGCTAACCTCAAGCACCTGAGAAAAACATGCTTAAAAACGTCAACACAAAGGTTGGTGAGCTATAGTTTAAGTATAACAGTATGTAAGGTAGGCCACAAGATTTCAGTGCTACAAAGAGCGTTTCAAAACAGTATGATAAAGTATATGTTAACCGTGGGCACTTGGTAACTAACTTAACGTTTATACCCCCTGAAAGTACACTTGGCAAGTGCGTATGTCTACGAAGTATTAAACACTCGTTAAATGCTAGCGCGACTAGCCCGAGTGGGGATGTCAAACCCTATGGATCCATATCTAAGATTCGCGTTCACCGGTTCAAAAACCAATGACTAAACGTTACCGAGCTAAAGGGAATGTTTCTGCCGTTATATAACCCACACATATATAAAGTTTAAGTACTCGTGCCTAGTATGTAAAACATAAAATCCGCATGTATTCTCAGTTCCCAAAATAAGTTAAAGTAAAAAAGGGAATGCTATAACTCACAATGATAATGTAGTCGTAAAGTTGGTTCGGAAAAGGTGTGCAAGTAATCGGTCTGAAAGTCCTCAACCTAAGTCAAATAGTACTAAGTCAGTAAATCGTCTTAATAGGTTTAAAAGTATGTAAATAAGGTCTTAAGGGTCATCATCATTCATCATCAAACAAAAGGCGTAAAGTAAGTTTCGTTTATGAAAGTAGTTTAAAACAAAGACTGAATTCAGTCAGTCACCACGGCCTCTACCCTTACTGAAATAAGGTGAGACCAGCGGCCATGGCTCCGTATATGAGTCCCTTAAGAGTTGTAAAATTTACAAAAGCAAACTCGTCTTCGTTTGACCGTGGCGATGGTCTAAGTGCGAGTAGGTCAGAAATTTCTGCACAACGTTAAAGGACATAGTGACGATCGGAGGGCCATAAATCCTAAACCGTAACTCGGATTAAGACGAGTCCTATATGAAAAGTTATCTACTCGAAAAGATCTATTTGAAAATCATAATCACAACAGCCCAGGTCTACTGTTCTGTTACAGAAACAGCAGAACAATAGGCAGATAACAGTAAGCAAAAAAATAATGGGTTCCGGTGGGTTTGGTGTTTGATGTTCATCATGGTTCTCATCCTTGATGCCTATAGCTTCAAGTGTATAACTCATTGATGTGTTTACATCATATTTACCAAGTTTTGACCATCATAACCCTTGTGAAAGTCCAAGACATGTAGCACAACTTCACTTAAGAGTTTTAAGTGTTTTGATGAACCAAAGTTACATCAAAGTCTTAGATCTAACACATACATGAACTTTAAAACTAATAATAAGTTACAAACTTGAAAGTAAACTAACTAATCAAGATCTTAAGATGTAGAACATAGTTCTTAGTTAGATCTTGAAGATCCAAGACTCAAAAGTCTAGATCAAGCATAAGTATACAAAGTTATATTTAAAGAAAACTTATTTACATGTTCTTGAACTTTTAAGTTAACTTTAAGTTCCAAGAGATATGAGATCAAGACTAACTTGTAGTACTTCACCAACAACAACCAAAATCATAAAATTAAAGTGCAAGTAAATAATTTGTTCATGGTTTGTTCATACTTTTAAAGATTCAACCAAGGTTTGATCTTTAAGTAAAGTAAACTTTAAGTTTACTTCAAGAACTACAAGTATGAGTTTAACAACTATGAGCTTACAAACTTTTGAAACAATAAAAGTAGAATCATAAACTAGTAAGTTTATGTTCTTGTGTTCTTGATAAGTACAAAATATTATGAAGAATCAACTAAAGAGTTGATTCTTGAAACTAGTAAGAAAATAATATCAATAAAGTTCATGTAACTAAATAACAACAACATCTAACAAGTATCAAGTAATTTTACAATATTAAAGAACAAAGATGATGATGATATGGGTATATGGAATTCGGTTTTTAGGAGGAAAAGGAAGGAGAAAGAAAGCTTGTAACTTACAAGAATGAAGAGAAAGTAAAAAGAGAAAATAAGATGCAAGTAATGTGTGTGTTTGAATGAGAGTATACAAGTGAGAAATAGACAAAGTTTGAAAGCAAACCCACCTCCCCATGAGGCATAAACCTACGGCCAGCAGCAAGGGTAAGGGGAAGGGATGTGTTCAATGGTTATTAGCATGTAAAAGTCACAAAAGTTGGTTACTAAGGAGGCTTGCATGGGGATAAGATGATAACTAGATTCCTACAAGTCTTTAACTAACTAGTTGCAATTAAAAGTAATAATTACATGGAAGAGTGGGCTAGTTAGTCCATTTAAGATGTAGGGTGGGCTTATAAGCCCAAAATCATAAGTCCATTACACTAATCAAAGCCCAAGTTCAATAATTCACAAGTTAAACCGATTAAAGCCCAAGTAACTAACTAACAACTTTAGTTAATTAAAATGATTAATAAACTTAATCATGAATGCAAATAATATCTAAAAATATTATTCGTGAAAGTTCCGGGTGTCACAAAGACGTTTCGGGCAATTAAAGTTAAGTGCGTTAAGTCATGGCAACATGTAAATGTAATAACATACATTCGTTTTATCACACGTATTAATAATAACAATTATTAATAAATAAACGTTGGAAATTCCAGGGTCGTTACATTACCCACCTGTTACCCACCTGTTAAAGAAAATTTCGTCCCGAAATTTTAAGCTGAGGTTGATGGTGGAGTCGGGAAAAGGTGAGGATACTTCCGCATCATTTGATCCTCTCGCTCCCAAGTAAACTCAGGTCCTCGTTTGGCATTCCATCGCACTCGGACGATCGGAATCTTGTTGCGTTTCAATGTTTTGATCTCACGATCCATAATTTCAACAGGTTCTTCCACAAAGTGGAGTTTTTCATCAATTGTAAGTTCTTCCAGTGGTATGATAAGTTCGGGTGCAGCAAGACACTTCTTCAAGTTTGACACGTGGAAGGTAGGATGAAATGAGCTCAATTGCGCAGGTAGATCCAAACGGTATGCAACGGGTCCAACACGTTTCAAGATTTCAAAAGGACCAATGTATCGTGGGTTTAACTTTCCACGTTTTCAAAAACGGATCACACCTTTCCAAGGTGCAACCTTCAACATTACACGATCACCAACGTTGAATTCAAAGTCTTTATGTTTAAGATCGACATAACTCTTTTGGCGATCACGGGCAGTCTTAAGTCTAGCTTGTATCTGAGCAATCTTCTCCGTGGTTTCGTGGACTACCTCGGGTCCGATGATTTGCTTTTCGCCTACTTCGGCCCAACAAATAGGTGAACGACACTTACGGCCATACAATGCTTCAAAAGGTGCAGCATTAATGCTAGAGTGATAACTGTTGTTGTATGAGAATTCGGCTAACGGCAAATGCCTTTCCCAGGCCTTTCCAAAATCAATGACACATGCACGCAACATGTCCTCCAATGTCTGAATCGTTCGTTCACTTTGCCCGTCGGTCTGAGGATGATAAGCAGTACTCATGTCAAGACGAGTTCCCATGGCTTCTTGCAAAGAACGCCAAAATCTAGAGGCAAAACGGGGATCGCGATCGGAGATGATCGATAAAGGTACATCGTGTCGTGATACAACATCCTTAATGTATAATTGAGCAAGTCTTTCCATCGCATCAGTTTCCTTCATTGCTAGAAAGTGTGCAGATTTGGTAAGGCGGTCAACAATAACCCAAATAGTATCGTATCCGCCCACCGTCTTTGGTAGCTTGGTGATGAAATCCATTGTTATCCTTTCCCACTTCCATTGTGGGATCTCCGGCTGTTGAAGTAACCCAGAAGGTCTCTGATGCTCGGCTTTAACTTTCGAACAAGTCAAACACTTCCCAACATAAGTTGCAACGTCCTTCTTAAGATTCGGCCACCAATACTGTTCTTTAAGGTCGTGGTACATTTTGCTCGCTCCAGGATGAATCGAATATCTCAATTTGTGTGCTTCATCAAGTATCAGGTTTCGTAGATCTCCATAAAGAGGTACCCAAATTCTTCCGGCATAACATCGGAGTCCAGACTCCCTAACCTCGAATCGAGAGACAAGTATGTTCAAATGTTTGCGAGATATATTCTCCTCCTTGAGAGCCTCATCTTGGGCTACTCTGATCTGGTTGTTGAGGTTCGAATGGATGGTGATGTTCAGAGCCCTAACACGAAGAGGTGCCGTCCTCTCCTTTCTGCTTAAAGCGTCAGCTACAACATTGGCCTTGCCAGGGTGATAATGGAGTTCACAATCATAGTCGTTGAGCGTCTCGATCCATCGACGCTATCTCATATTCAGTTGCTTCTGATCGAAGATGTGCTGGAGACTCTTGTGATCGGTGAAGATAGTACTCTTAGTTCCATACAAATAGTGTCTCCACAATTTAAGCGCAAAGACAATGGCTCCAAGTTCAAGATCGTGAGTAGTGTATTTTTGCTCGTGAATCTTCAGTTGGCGGGAGGCATAGGCAATAACTTTTGATCGTTGCATCAGTACACAACCAAAACCACTCTTCGAAGCATCGCAATAAACAACGAAATCGTCGCTGCCTTCGGGAAGCGAAAGAATAGGTGCGGAGGTTAACTTCTTCTTCAAAGTTTGAAATGCTGATTCGTGTGTGGGTTCCCAGATGAACTTCTTGCCCTTGTGAGTCAGCGCGGTCAAAGGACGCGCAATCAGAGAAAATCCTTCGATGAATCTTCGGTAATAACCGGCGAGACCTAGGAATTGGCGAATATGGGTCGGAGTAGTGGGAGTCTCCCACTTGCTGATAGCTTCAATCTTGGCGGGATCAACTTTGATACCCTGGTCGCTCACAACATGACCCAGAAATTGTACTTCCTTCAACCAAAATTCACACTTGGAGAATTTGGCGTAAAGTTGCTCTTATCTCAGGAGTTCAAGCACTAGTCGGAGGTGTTGCTCATGTTCTTCTTCGCTCTTAGAGTAGATGAGGATATCATCTATGAAGACGATAACAAACTTATCCAAGTACGGCTTGCAGACACGATTCATAAGGTCCATAAATACAGCAGGTGCATTGGTCAGACCGAATGGCATTACAAGGAACTCATAATGACCATAGCGGGTTCTAAATGAGTTTTCATCACGTCACTTTCCTTCACCCTCAACTGGTGATAACCGGATCGCAAATCGATCTTTGAGTAGACACTCGATCCTTGTAGTTGATCAAAGAGATCATCAATTCGTGGAAGAGGATACCGATTCTTGATAGTCAATTTGTTGAGCTCACGGTAGTCGATACACATACGGAAGGATCCATCCTTCTTCTTCACAAACAGAACAGGTGCGCCCCAAGGTGAGAAACTTGGTTGGATAAATCCTCGATCTAACAGCTCTTGTAGTTGACTCTGTAATTCTTGCATCTCGGAAGGTGCGAGTCTATAAGGTGCGCGAGCTACAGGTGCAGCTCCTGGCACTAAATCAATCTGAAACTCTACGGCTCTCTGCGGCGGCAATCCAGGCAATTCTTCAGGGAAGACATCGGAAAATTCATTCACAGTTCGAACGTCGTTCACGCTTTTCACCTCAGTTTCTACCGCTTTCACATGTGCTAGGACAGCAAAACGTCCCTTCTTCATAATCTTTTGCGCTTTCACGCAACTAATGAGGTTCAACTTAGAGGTACATCTCTCTCCATAGATAACCATTGGTTCGCCATCTCCTTGTGGTATGCGAAGTGCTTTATCTCCATAGATAATATCGGCCTTTATCTTGCTCAACCAATCCATACCGACGATCACGTCAAAACTTCCCAATTTGATAGGTATCAAATCAATTTCGAAATCTGCACCAGCTATGTTGATAATAGCTCCACGACTAACATGGTCAACCTTCTCAAGTTTACCGTTGGCGACTTCGACAAGCATACTCTCTTTTAACGGGACTAACGACCAATTAATCTTATTGCAAAAATGTCTACATACATAACTCCTATCCGTACCAGTATCAAACAAGACAGAATCTAAAAGATTGTTGATTTTGAATATACCTGTCACCAAGTCGGGGTTATCGCGTGCATCCCTTGCATTAACATTAAAAGCTCGTCCACGGGGTGGTCCGCCATCTTTTCGCTTGTTTGGGCACGCATTTCTGAAATGGTCCGTCTGCCCGCATTCATAACACTTCTTCGGCCCTGTGGGGTTCGGCTTCCCATTCAAAGTGGTGACCTTGCAGTCTTTCCCGATATGCCCAGCCCGTTGACATTTCTCGCAGACAACATTGCAATACCCAGTGTGATGTTTGTAACACCTCTTGCATTGTAGTAAGGTTCCCTTGTAGTTCGGGCTGGAGTTGTTGTTGTTGTTGGGGTTGGGGTTTCCACCATTGTTGTGCCTCTTGGCGGGGGTCTGGTCATAAGTTCTCCCCCTGTTGTTGTGGTGGTTGTTGTTGTTGTTGTTGTTATTATCCCACATTTGCTTTTCGCTATTACCAGCTTCAAACTTAGCCTTCTCCGGCTCATCAATAATGATTTGGTTCATGAGAGTATGCACCATGCGCATTGCTTCAGGAACATTCGGTGGTTTGGACGAGGTGACATTTCCCTTGATGCTCTTAGGTAGTCCCCAGAAATATCTTTCCATTCGTTTGAATTCCAGGGTGACCATTGTCGGACACATAAGAGCTAGTTCCAAAAATCTCCTGTTGTAGCCATCAAGGTCGTTCCCAACGGCCTTTAGCTGCATAAATTCGATTTCCATCTTCTGAATTTCGGTTCTCGGACAATACTCATCAATCATAGCAGCTTTGAATTCCTCCCATGGCGTAGCATACGCCTCATCAATGCCTTTCGCTTGAGCTAATGTGTTCCACCACGTTAGTGCGCCGTCAGATAGCGTGCAAGATGCAAACTTGGTCTTGTTGTCCTCCGAAGAGTTGCTAACTCGGAATACTGATTCAAGTTTCTCGAACCATCTGGTGAGACCAACCGGTCCCTCGATTCCACTGAAGTTATGCGGTTTGCAGCTCTGGAATTCCTTGTAAGTACACCCATTTCGAACGGGTGGGATAACCGGTGGTGGTGGCGGTGGAGCTTGGAGATTTCTTTCTGCTAGGGCTGCAGCGACCCGTTCTTGGATCATCTCTTCAATTTGAGCAGCAGTAGGTGTGGATCGACCGTTAGCCATGATGTTCTAAACAAAATTTTTGACTCAAGTCAAAATCCAGTATGCAAGTAGTAATAATACAGTATATAGTAACCAACATGGAATCAAAACATCACATGTTATTAAATAACGCATCTAGGTACAAATACCACATAATCATCATACAGTAATGTAAATAGAACATCGTGCAAGAATTTAAATAACGCAAAGTTCCATTAATAATAATAAGTTTCATACATCTGAATAAGTTCGTACAATACATAAATAATACAAGAAGCTACAACTAGATTACATCATGAAATCTAAATACAAAAGCCCTACGGTGAAGGTGGGCGTAGGATGTCCAAAACCTGAGCCATCTGCTCCTCAAGCTCAGCTATCCGAGCTCGGAGGATCTCCACCTCCCTTGTCAATTCCTCGACAGTGGGAGATGGTGGAGCAGGCAGTGCTGGTGGTGCCGGTGGTGCGAGTGGTGCTGGTGGAGCGGGTGGTGCAGACCGCACAAAACGGGGTGCAGATGTCCCGGCTCTAGAAATAGTCAGCACGTAACGAGGTGCTTTACGTATCTGTGGGTAGGCAGGGTACGGCACAAGCCGCTTACGGGCAGTAACCCTCCGACGCCGACCAAAAGCGTCAGTGAAAGCACGACCTCCATTCACCCCTGGAATGACAGTGCCATCAGGACGGTACCGCTTCTTCGGCGGGGTGGAGGGTGCCTGAATAGGTATATCAGCAGGGTCCTCGTCGTCATTGGAGTCTGATGAAGAATCATCTGATGAAGAATCGGCGGATGATGAGTCATCCGAATCATGTGGTGGTGACACGGGTGGCTGAACTGGCAGTCCGAAGGCGGCCAACATCTCTCTGTGTCTGAATGGAGGAATCGGCACTAAACGTCCATCTGGAGTGCGTCGGCACGGCATGCGCATATGGTTACGGAATGGCCCTTCCCCGAACTCTGCGGGGATCACAACTCCACCGATGCGGGGCTGTGACTCCGAGGGTCCGGGAGCAGACGGAGCTGGAATCTTCGTAGGGTCCACGTGTCTATCAGAAGTAGCCACTGGTGCAGGCGGCTGGCTGCTAGTCCCGGAAGATGAAGCGCCGGGGTCACTCGTGCGTACCGGGATCGGTGGATCGGCAACGGTGGTAGGTGGAGTAGATGAAGAGTCTAAACTGCCCAAAACGCTAGCAGGTGGTACATCCGACATCTGAACAAGGAAAAATAAATTTTCCATGTCAGTAAGTCATAAAGCAAGCACGTATTAGGCCAACAGTTTAAATCGTGTATAACAATAAGTAGCATGGCAATAATAATGAATCGTACAGATGTAGCATGCAATCGAAAGCAAGTAATATCATGCAGTAGTGAAATCATGTAATAGCATACGGCATATAGCAGTAAAAGCAAGCAGTAGCATGCAGTAAGTTCAGCGGAAACAAGTAAACTAGCAAGTTGTAGATTAGTCCTATTAGTGAATCCTAATCGGGTCGGTCTTAGACTCACTAATGCAACCTAATTCCCTATAACCTGGCTCTGATACCAAATGTGATGCCCCGTACAAAACCATCGTGTACGAATCATCAACAACATGATCATTACAAGGTTAAGTACTATATGCATTTTTGAAAAGAGTTTGCATTCATTAATAAAGTGATGTCTAAACCAACATCGAATGTTTTACAATCCAAAAGCATGCTTCACTAAGTAGAAGCAAATAATAAGTGTATGTGACCACAATGGTCGTTACAAGTCATAGTTCAAAAGTACTAAAGTTTGAATGCAAGGTAAAGTAGTTCATGCGATGACAACTCTAAGCAGCGGGTGTCTACAGCACGACTAGTACACAGCGGAAGCTAACCTCAAGCACCTGAGAAAAACATGCTTAAAAATGTCAACACAAAGGTTGGTGAGCTATAGTTTAAGTATAACAGTAGGTAAGGTAGGCTACAAGATTTCAGTGCTACAAAGAGCGTTTCAAAACAGTATGATAAAGTATATGTTAACCGTGGGCACTTGGTAACTAACTTAACGTTTATACCCCCTGAAAGTACACTTGGCAAGTGCGTATGTCTACGAAGTATTAAACACTCATTAAATGCTAGCGCGACTAGCCCGAGTGGGGATGTCAAACCCTATGGATCCATATCTAAGATTCGCGTTCACCGGTTCAAAAACCAATGACTAAACGTTACCGAGCTAAAGGGAATGTTTCTGCCGTTATATAACCCACACATATATAAAGTTTAAGTACTCGTGCCTAGTATGTAAAACATAAAATCCGCATGTATTCTCAGTTCCCAAAATAAGTTAAAGTAAAAAAGGGAATGCTATAACTCACAATGATAATGTAGTCGTAAAGTTGGTTCAGAAAAGGTGTGCAAGTAATCGGTCCGAAAGTCCTCAACCTAAGTCAAATAGTACTAAGTCAGTAAATCATCTTAATAGGTTTAAAAGTATGTAAATAAGGTCTTAAGGGTCATCATCATTCATCATCAAACAAAAGGCGTAAAGTAAGTTTCGTTTATGAAAGTAGTTTAAAACAAAGACTGATTTCAGTCAGTCACCACGGCCTCTACCCTTACTGAAATAAGGTGAAACCAGTGGCCATGGCTCCGTATATGAGTCCCTTAAGTGTGGTAAAATTTACAGAAGCAAAATCGTCTTCGTTTGACCGTGGCGATGGTCTAAGTGCGAGTAGGTCAGAAATTTCTTCACAACGTTAAAGGACATAGTGACGATCGGAGGGCCATAAATCCTAAACCGTAACTCGGATTAAGACGAGTCCTATATGAAAAGTTATCTACTCGAAAAGATATATTTTAAAATCATAATCACAACAGCCAGGTCTACTGGTATGTTACAGAAACAGCAGAACAATAGGCAGAGAACAGTAAGCAAAAAAATAATGGATTCCGGTGGGTTTGGTGTTTGATGTTCATCATGGTTCTCATCCTTGATGCCTATAGCTTCAAGTGTACAACTCATTGATTTGTTTACATCATATTTACCAAGTTTTGACCATCATAACCCTTGTGAAAGTCCAAGACATGTAGCACAACTTCACTTAAGAGTTGTAAGTGTTTTGATGAACCAAAGTTACATCAAAGTCTTAGATCTAACACATACATGAACTTTAAAACTAATAATAAGTTACAAACTTGAAAGTAAACTAACTAATCAAGATCTTAAGATGTAGAACATAGTTCTTAGTTAGATCTTGAAGATCCAAGACTCAAAAGTCTAGATCAAACATAAGTATACAAAGTTATATTTAAAGAAAACTTATTTACATGTTCTTGAACTTTTAAGTTAACTTTAAGTTCCAAGAGATATGAGATCAAGACTAACTTGTAGTACTTCACCAACAACAACCAAAATCATAAAATTAAAGTGCAAGTAAATAATTTGTTCATGGTTTATTCATACTTTTAAAGATTCAACCAAGGTTTGATCTTTAAGTAAAGTAAACTTTAAGTTTACTTCAAGAACTACAAGTATGAGTTTAACAACTATGAGCTTACAAACTTTTGAAACAATAAAAGTAGAATCATAAACTAGTAAGTTTATGTTCTTGTGTTCTTGATAAATACAAGATATTATGAAGAATCAACTAAAGAGTTGATTCTTGAAACTAGTAAGAAAATAATATCAATAAAGTTCATGTAACTAAATAACAACAACATCTAACAAGTATCAAGTAAGTTTACAATATTAAAGAACAAAGATGATGATGATGATATGGGTATATGGAATTCGGTTTTTAGGAGGAAAAGGAAGGAGAAAGAAAGCTTGTTACTTACAAGAATGAAGAGAAAGTAAAAAGAGAAAATAAGATGCAAGTAATGTGTGTGTTTGAATGAGAGTATACAAGTGAGAAATAGACAAAGTTTGAAAGCAAACCCACCTCCCCATGAGGCATAAACCTATGGCTAGCAGCAAGGGTAAGGGGAAGGGATGTGTTCAATGGTTATTAGCATGTAAAAGTCACAAAAGTTGGTTACTAAGGAGGCTTGCATGGGGATAAGATGATAACTAGATTCCTACAAGTCTTTAACTAACTAGTTGCAATTAAAAGTAATACTTACATGGAAGAGTGGGCTAGTTAGTCCATTTAAGATGTAGGGTGGGCTTATAAGCCCAAAATCATAAGTCCATTACACTAATCAAAGCCCAAGTTCAATATTTCACAAGTTAAACCGATTAAAGCCCAAGTAACTAACTAACAACTTTAGTTAATTAAAATGATTAATAAACTTAATCATGAATGCAAATAATATCTAAAAATATTATTCGTGAAAGTTCCGGGTGTCACAAAGACGTTTCGGGCAATTAAAGTCAAGTGCGTTAAGTCATGGCAACATGTAAATGTAATAATATACATTCGTTTTATCACACATATTAATAATAACAATTATTAATAAATAAACGTTGGAAATTCTAGGGTCATTACATTTGGCCAAACCCTAATTATGGTCCAAAGTTCAATAACCTCGTCTTGATATTTAGTCCAACATCACGATTACGTCGACTTTAAATAAGCATAATAATAACTTAGTTACGAGACATTAATTTAAAAAGGAAGAACATAGCTTACAGTGATTATTTATCGTGTAGTGTTAACTGGACAAAGTTTCGACTTAAAAACCGTAACACATTTCTTACAATAACCTTATTATTATTAACTTAAAATTAAAATTATATTTATAAAATATAAATATAAATATAAACTGAGAGAGATAGATAGATCAGGGGTGGTATGGATTCGGCAGCAAGCTCGGCTATTTATAGGCCAAATCTGATATAGTGTGCTCCGCGATCGCGTTGGAAATAGGCTTGAGAGCTCCGCGATCGCGTGATTCTTGTTTCCAGCTCACTACTTGACTTAAACGTGGGTTGCCGACATAATATTATATACATATAATATATATATATATATATATATAATATATATATATATATATACATATATATATAATATTATGTAATTATATAAATATTATATTATATTCTTGTGCATAGTTGACTTGTAATTTTAGTTCCGTTGAGTTGTACGTTGATACTCAGTTCATGTCTCGGTTCCGGATTTTCAAACGTCTTTTCGTATGCTTAGATATCTTGTACTTTTTGTTTCGCGGCTTGTACTCTTGTCATTTTTAGACGTTATTTATCAATAAATTGAACCACTTGGATTGTATCTTGTACATTTGAGCTTTTTGGTCATTTGCGTCTTCAAATCGTCGATTCTGTCTTCTGTCTTCACATTTATTTAAACGAATATTACTTGGAAATAGAACAATTGCAACTAAAAACTTTACATATTGGAAAGATATTGATACTAATTATATGTTCATTTGGAGCACTATCAACCATCCCATTTGGCTCTATATCACGTGATCAGTTTGAATTCAAAATTTATACTTTCAAACCAAAAGCCAACTTTGTAAACTTATCACAACTTCCATCCTGATTTTACTTTTTTGTATATAAAGTTGTGAAAAAGTATTCTTTTTTCAAAAATATACTCAAGTGCACACATTTACCAAGATATCTTATGTTGACATATCTCATTTTTGCTTAATCCCGCACATTATATCATTTTATTCAAAATCTTCTTTCTTATTTTCAATTTCAATTCTCTCTCGATTTCAGAATCGTTCCACAGCCATCCATTCAGGTATAATACTTTTACTCAATTTTCTTAAATTTAATGTATTTGCAATGATGATTTAATTCTGTTTTGCCTCTCGATTTCAGATTCCAGACTCATCCAGGTATAATTTTTTTTACTCAAATTTCATAATTCCATAATTCCCCATGTTTTATTTTTGGTTATTTATTCATAACTTATTTATTTCATGATAATTAATTTTCTTAGCTTTTGTTTGTTTTCATTTTAGTTTTAAATAATGTCCACATCTACCAGTATCATTAAGGTCGGAGATAATGATGGACTCAAAGTTATGAATTATCGTGATGCTATGGCACTTTTTCGTGTATTTTGCTCTCCCGTCTTATTTGTAACTTTCACATGTAATCCCAAGTGGCCAGAAATCACAAGAGAATTGGACCTCATCGATTTTAAATCAGAAGACAAATAAATTTTATTTAGAAGGATTTTTAAAATGAAACTCCACCAACTGATGAAAGATATAAGGAAAAATATATGTTTCGGTACTGTTAAAGCAGGTTTGACCATTACCTTTTAATTTTTTTTCATACTTAATCATCTGTTAAATTAGACATCCTTATTAATACTTTATTTATTTATTTTTTAGAACTCTATACCGTGGAATTTCATAAACGTGGTTTGCTCATGCCCATATATGCTTAGTGGATAGCGTATAAATCTTTTCATTTTTTGACCTTTTAGCTCATTATTTTTATATTCACTTTTCTACAACTATTAATGTTTACTGAATTTATATTTGTTTTTTTAGAGGGTGCAAAGCCAAATAATTAGTCCACCACCTAAGAAGGTCATAAAGCAGGAACATTAGGAAAGTTCACTCTCAGTCGGGTCTTTAAAGTTCCAAACCTAAGAAGAACCTTCTTCCTTAGAGATGACAATGTTTGGTTTGTTGTTTAAACAATGTTTATTCTCTTAAGTTTTAACAATTTGATAGTTGTTGTTTTTAGAATACCTTTGTATTGTGTACGGACTATCAAAGATGTGTTATTACAATATTACTATAAAAGTTGAAGATCCTGTCTACACAACAATTGTCATCTTATTGTTAGTATTACTCCACCAAAAAAATTATAAAATATCATTTTAATACATAGCTCTTTTAAAAGGAATGTTGTTTTTTTTCATATAAAGATAGGATCGAAGCATTATTTCACAAAATTTGACAATGTTTGGATTGTTGTTTTAAACAATGTTTATTCTCTTAAGTTTAAACAGTTTGATAATTGTTATTTATTGAATACCTTTGTATTGTGTACGGACTATCAAAGATGTGTTATTACAATATTACTATAAAAGTTGAGTATAGTCCACACAAAATTTGTCATCTTATTGTTACTATTACTCCATCAACAAAATTATAAAATATCATTGTAATACATAGCCCTTTAAAAAGAAATGTTGTGTTTTTTCTATAAACATTGGATCCAAACATTAATTCAAATTTTCTACTCACAAATTCGTTTGGGAATGACTGAAACATAAATGACTCCTCCCATATTTACAAAAAATCAAATTTTGTTGTGTGAAATTATCTTATTAATGTTTCATAACAAAATGTAAAAACGAAGGTATGTGTCCCGTGAAATACGTTGTACCAACTATCTGTTCATTGTCAGTAATACATATTAGTATACACCAAATATGGTTTACAAACAATCAATACTATACAATACGACCTAATGTTAATAAACAACCAATACTATATAATACACCATATTTGGTTTAAAATAATTTAGTATAAAATATCATAAATATTATATAAATATTGTGTGTTATCCTTGCCTTATTCGTATCAAATGATTTTTTTTATATTACTTTTTGAAAACCATAAATTATCTTTGGCCCATGATATATTATAAAACTATTACAGCCCACTCTTGAAACCTATTTGGGCATGTCCGAAAGTTTAGCCCAATAATATACACACTTTGATTTTTTGTTAGGTGAAGAGTCAAATCATGTCATATCAAAAATTAATTTATACTTAATAATATACTTGAATAATCGACTGAGATAGCAGGTTCTTCATTCTACCCTCAACTTTAACTAGTATCTCTTGCTTGATTAAGTTTAGTTCTAAAGGTACAATTTCTCCTTTAACTCATTATTAATACCGTTGATTATGCTTACCATCGTATAACATGCATCTGTGTTATAAGTATCTCATACTATTTTTTTTAAAGTTAAAATAGTAGACTAGAGAGAGAGAGAGAGAGAGAGAGAGAGAGAGAGAGAGTGTGTGTGTGTGTTAAATATAATGAGTTATTAAGGTAACAACATTAAGTTTACCACCATAGATTGTGTATGTATCTAATCACTTTTTGTTTAAAAGTTATTAAGGTTACCACCATTCAATCTATTCTTTAATCGAAGTGCATTAAGACCGAAATTGTTAGCAATTGAAGGTTACCACCATTCAATCAAAATATTCTAATGCTTTATTTTTCATTTTTCCTTTTATATAGCGTATTTCTCTTGAGTTTTATAAAATTTCTGGTGTTGAAGATGGTGGAAGTTAGGACATTGTTAACAAAGATGGCGTTAAGGTGACTTGGAGGTTCATTCTTCAAACAGGTTCCAGAAAACCAAAGCTTTGCATTTCTGGTGGCTGGAGGGCTTTTTTAAACAAAAACAAACTGGGATTTGGTGATGAATGTGAAGTTGTGTACATGCCGAGTGAATCAATGTTTGTGCTAAAAATGTGACAAAAAGGGTGAAGAGATCATGTGGTCGAAGGAGTGTTCGTAGTTGAAAACTGTTTAATTGTGTTTTTTTGGCGAAGTTTAATCAAACATGTTCTGAATGATTGTATATTTTTGTACATGTTAGTTGGTTGAAACTAAGATCGTGTATCTTTCTTTTGCTACTTCTCAAATTTAATTTTCTTATTTTCTTAATATTATTTAACTTTGATAATTGTTTTAAGGTCACAACTTTATTGATTGGTTAGATTTATTTAACTTTATTGATTGGTTGAAACTAACATCATGATTATCACTTACTTATTCATATGATTTACAAGCCCATGTTTATAACAATTTCTTGGACTGACAAGATTGTTAATTAGGCCAATCTAAAATAAATGTTTCAAATAAAATTTTATGAAACTTTTGATTGCTTACTATCCATATATTAAGTAACAACTTTAAATGTATACAAAGAAATCTTTATGTAAATTAGTGTAATTTATATAAATTAACAACTTTAAATTTCTGATTTTGAAATTCAAATTCATCAAGGCAATTATTTAGTTTGGAAATTATCTTAAAATTATAAAAATTTCAAACATCTAATTTGTAGTCGTGTTTTTAATTCCCACTATTTATCTAATCAAATGTAATTTCGTTTACCTATTTTAACAACTCATAAGTTGCATATCTAATCTTCTAATTTCAGAAATACTCAACATATATTCATATATATAATTAAGCAATAACTTCCTTTTCATCATTGATTCATCGATTTTATCTACAAACGAACTTCTGAAATCAATCATCCATATCCATAAGACATTCTTTCACTGAATAGTCGTACATTTCTGTGTATACGTTTATAAAACCATAATATCGATATATTGATTAAGATTTAAGAAATGTTGCAACACTTATAGACTTTATTGAAGATTTGTTTTAAATGATTTTCATTTATATGATATGTATCAAGTATTATGTATGTTAACTTTTATTTTTTTTTAATAATTTGAAGTATGTTTCTGATATTGCTTTAAACATACATATTATTCGACGCAATATCATTTATATTTCATAAGTTTTTACCGTCTACGAAGACATTCAATGCGTATTTCACGAGAAAAACGACAAAAGTAAATACGAGCTCGCTGTTTGAAGAAACGACGATAAACGATGGGTTTTTACCAAATTTATATCAAGAAATGTTTATCCGAATGAAAGTACAAGATGATCGAAGAAAAAGAGTTCAAATGGAAAGTTCCAAGTCAATATACGTCAAACACGGGATCAACAAAGAACAAACAAAAAGAAAAATAAAGAAAACTGTCGATTACTCCTACGCGAAACGTGTAAAGCTACGCGAAACGCGTAGTATTTTAATCCTACACGATACGTGTACTCCTACGCGAAACGCGTAATGTTAGGCCAACTTTAATCATGAATCAGAAATGGGACGGTGGCTTTTGTGATTAAAAATTACTTCTTTTTCAAGTGCTACAGCAAGGAGAGCCAGTTTAAAGCTTACCTACTATCAACATGTTAAATACGGAGAGGAGTACTCTTACATTTGGAAGGAAACTACACACACACAAATCATTAGTTACTGTAATTTATTTTTAAGTATTCTGTACCAAATTAATTTTCAAGTTTGAAGAGTTAGGATAGTTTCAAATATTAAGGGTGTATTGTTCGTGATTAAGGGTATTATTGTACGCGCAAAAGGGGTGTTATTATTGTAATTTTCTACCATTGAAGTTAATGAAAGTGAAGAATTTTTAGTAAGTATATTCTGTTAAAAATTATTGTTATCAATTTTTATAGTTATTGTTATGTTTGCATATTTATATTTTTATGTTTACCCTAGTATAATGAGTAGCTAATTTCCCTAGTGTTTGCTTAGATGTAGAGCCCCTAGTGAAATGGATTGTTATCATTTGTAAAAATTAAAATGTAACTTTAGTATTTTTAATATTAAGCCTAATTAAAAGAACCATTATTATGTATTTGGATATTTAACCCTTGTCAATTAATTTGTTAGATTAAAATAACGATAGTTATTTTTATTTATATAAATTAAGCTTCAACATTAAAAGTGATCTAGACGAACTTATAACTAATTTACTAACACTAAATTAAAAAGTAAGGTTCGGTGGTTTGGGTAATATCACTAGTCATATAATAGTGAAATTGTAAAAAGGGAAACCGTTATGATTTGAGTTTTGGCGAAGGTCAAAACTGGGTTGGGTCTCAATTTAAATACTTAAGGACTAGTAACTATCTAAATATAATCCAATGAAAATTAGATTTAATTTAGTTAGTCAAAACTTATTATTTTTCGAAAGGAAAATATAAGTTTTATACTAAACATTTTAATACAAGCTTAAACTTAAAACAATCCATAGACCTAGAGGTGACACATTTAAGTAAACACTTCCTTTTATTTTGTTAATTATTATTATTATTATTTACGTTTATTTTATTCAGTAAGTAAAACTATAAAAAAATATTTACATCAAAATACTCGAATTTGTACCAGAACTGTTTTGTCACATCGATTATAACATACGCGGATCGCGTACAACTCTACACGATACACGTACATATTAAACCATACGCGAAATGCGTATTATACTACGCGAAACGCGTAAGTATAATACGGGTACTGTACGAACTAGGTTAAAAATTTAGGGTTTTAATTATTTTATTATTATATTTAAGTTGTTAATTTATAATTAGTATTAATTTATATTTAGTAATTAGTTTATAACTAGTTAAATATTATACTTCCTATTAAATTGTATTAATTTCATTAAAACATGCCATTTAGTTAATTTAAATAAATTTATATTATAATTGCTCAAAACAAAATTCTAATCATATAGTTTTATTAAAAGTTATTATTTTACTAATTACCATTTAGTAATAAAATTGTTACATCATAATTAGTATAATTTCATTTAATTCACTTTTTAGTTAATAATTGTAATCTTGTAATCTTGTAATTTTATTTATGAAGTAAATTAGTTAAGTTATTTTCCATTATTGTTATATTATAAATTCCTAATCCAAAACCCCCTTTAAATAAGTTTGACTTCAAAGATTATTAAAAACCATTAAACACTCCATCTCCCTGTGGAACGAACCGAATTTACCGACAAACTAAACTATGCGGATAGGACGAGTTGCCTATATGTGTGAAATCAACCTAAAATCATTAAAATACCACATATACAATAAATCTATTCGTGTAACAAAATAACTCAAATCGGTTCAATAAATAAAGGTACTGTTTCAACGCATCAACTTTTTGGCGCCGCTGCCGGGGAGTTGGCAGTTAAATAAATAGATAATTTTTCTGATTCATAGTAGTAGTTGGATTTGTACGTGGACCGGGTTGTTGGATCACCAATTTTATTGGTCAATAGAAGGATCCTGCCCCTCTGCTGCATCTTTTGGCTATTCGAAACGTGGGCAAAATCAGAAGGAAAATCTGTTTGTTTAAGGGTTTTTATCATTGTTTTTATGTTATTCGATCCTCTCGAGGAAATTCATTTCCAAGAAAGTTCAAAGTTTATGAATAAATCCTTTAGTTCTTTGTACAATTTCCCAATTGTATGATCCGTTCAGAAGATCCTAAACTCGTTAAACTTAATCTGGAACCGCAAAGAATTAATAAAGGACAAAAACAACAAAAAGAAGCAGGAAGTACTAGTAATTTTAAAACACAGAAAAACACTAAAAAAGAAACAAGTAAGTAACACTAGAAAAGCTTTTGGTGTTATGATCTCATAATAGAAATTAATGCATGAACTTACGTTCCTCCAACACTGAATTAACTCCTTCATATCCTGAACCCGAAAGGGAATTCCACGAACGCTTAAGAGCTCAAGAAGTAGAATCTCTTGCTGAGAATTTACAATCACTTTCCTTAGAATCTGACTCTGAACCAGTTATCCAACAAATCATAGAGCCATTTATTAAAGAAGAAGAAGAGATGTCGGCTACAAATCAAACGATGGAAGCATTAATGAAGGCAACAAGAACAGGTCAAGGCCACGCAATTATTCAACCCACTATGACTGACGGTTTTGAAATAAAGGGTCAATTTCTCCACATGGTGACTAATACATGTCAATTCGGTGGAGCCCCAAATGAGGATGCTAACGAGCATCTTCGTAAGTTTGTAAGCATTTGCAAGATTTTCAAAATCAAAGATGTCACCGATGAAGTTGCATGTTTAAAAATCTTTTCATGGTCCTTAAAGGATGATGTAAGAGATTGGCTAGACTCATTACCAGAAGGTTATATTGAAGACTGGAATGATATGATGGATAAGTTTTTGTTAGAATTCTTTCCTGCTTCAAAAGCAGCAAAATTGCAAAGTGATATAAACCACTTTATGCAAAAGCCTAATGAAACTCTTTATGAAGCTTGGACCTGATTCAACAAAATGCTTAGGGTATGTCTTCAACACGGGTTGAATACATTCCAAAAGGTCCAAATATTCTATAAAGGAGTCAATGTGGCAACTAGAAAAGATATAGATGTTGCAGCTGGAGGTTCGATCATGAAGAAAACACCTGAAGACGCTCACACAATCATTGCCGATATAGCAGCCCATTCCCATAATTGGCATCAAGAGATGGAATTCTCTAGATCATCAAAGGTTGCTAGTATCGAAAGTAATGATGAAATTGCTTCTTTAAAAGTCCAAATAGCAAATCAAGTAAGACAAATTGAGAAGGTAACCAAAGAAATGCACGCTATCAGAGTAGGGTGTGAACTGTGCCAAGGTCCCCATCTTACTAGAGATTGTGATCAAAGTACAATGGAAGAGCAAGCAAATTTCTTAGGTTACTTGCGAAAAGGTGAAATGAATTTCAATGATTATCCATCAATAGAAGCAAACAACCGAAAATATCCTCCTATAAACAGCTATCAAATAGGAGGACCTTCAGGTTCAAATAATAATAACTATCAAGGAGGAAATCCAGGTTACCAAAATAACCGGAATTTCCCAAATCAAAATCAAAGAAATGCACCACCAGGTTACAATCACTTAAATAACCGAAATCAACCTCAACGAATTTATCAAAATAATTTCCAACACAATCAACCACAACCACAAGCACTCATACAACCACAACCCGAGAAGAAATCCGGTTTAGAAGATCTCTTGAGAGATTTTATGGTTAAGCACGAGCAAAATGCAGAGCTCCAAACTCAGAAAATTCGAAATCAACATGCCACAATTCAGAATTTAGAAAGAGATGTTGGAAGGATCTCACAGTTACTATCAGAGAGACCACCAGGTACTCTCCCCTCAAATACTCAAGTGAATCCCAACAACAACCAAACAAGAAATGAGCATGTAAATGCTATAACTACTAGAAGTGGTTTAACTATTAACCCGAAGACTCTAAAGTCCCCGGAAGTTCCTTTATCTCCTTCTATTTTACAAGTACCGGTTGATAAAAATGAGCAAGTTGACAACGAACAAGAAAAAGATGATCCACCGGAGGTCATATCGAAGAAAAGTGAAGAACCACCAGTAAAGGTGTATAAGGAACCTATTCCATACCCAAAAGCATTGAAGAAAGATAGACTCGCGAGTCGATATCAGAAATTTGCAGACATGATCAAGCAAATTAGCATTAACATGCCACTCGCGGAGGTTCTTAGGGATATGCCCAATTACGGGAAGTTTTTGAAAGATCTCATATCTTCGAAGGGTAAATACCACGACGTTTCTGCCACATTCCTCCATGAGGAGTGTTCGGCCATCTTGAAGAAACAAAATGTACCTCCAAAATTGGGAGACCCGGGTAGTTTTATCATTCCATGTATGATGGGTGATTCAGTAGTGTATGATGCACTAGTCGACCTAGGTGCAAGTGTTAACCTAATGCCTTACTCGTTATATTTAAAACTTGACTTAGGAGACTTAAAACCAACCCAGATGGGTATTCGATTAGCAAACCAATCATTTGATACTCCCATAGGTATAGCCGAGGATATTCTTGTAAAAGTTGGCTCACTTATCTTTCCCGTCGACTTTTTTATTCTAGAAATGCAAGAGGACACAAAAGTTCCTATCATTTTAGGACGTCCTTTCCTTAACACTGCAGATGCTATCATTAATGTCCAAAAAGAACAATTGAGTCTAGGTGTGGGAAACGAGAGAATAATTTGTCACATTGACAAAGCCATGAAAAGACCCACTTCCACCGACGACTCTTGTTTTCAAATTGATGTTATAGATCTTTGTGTCGAGAATGAATTACAGGAGCTACTGGAAATTGATATCCCGGGGTTAGCCCCGGTAAGTGAGAATGAATACTTCAATATTTATAAAGATTTTGATGAGTTGATGAAGGTGGTCACGGATGACGAGACCATCAAAGAAGAAATTCCCAAGGAAGAGGAATCGTTTGAGGAAATCAAGAATGAAGATAGATTCTGTATAAAAAATTCTTTGGAAGAACCACCCGTACTAGAGCTTAAAGAGCTACCCAAACACTTGGAGTATGCTTATCTCGAAGGTACATCTCAATTACCGGTAATTATTGTTTCACATCTTTCCGGTAACGAGAAGGATAGGTTAATCTCTGTTTTAAAAACCCATAAAAAGGCTATAGCCTGGAAAATAACCGACATTCCAGGGATAAACCCGTCTTATTGTACACATAAAATTCTCCTTGAGAATGACTTCAAACCAGTAGTACAAAGACAACGCAGGCTAAATCCCAACATGAAAGAGGTTGTTAAAAAGGAGGTAGTCAATCTTCTTGACGCCGGGTTAATCTATCCCATCTCCGATAGTCCTTGGGTTAGTCCAGTACAAGTAGTACCCAAAAAGGGGGGTACAACTGTTATTCTAAATGAAAAGGACGAACTCGTTCCAACTAGAACGGTTACCGGCTGGAGAGTCTGTATTGATTACAGACGTCTCAATGATGCCACAAGAAAGGATCATTTTCCGTTACCTTTTATTGATCAAATGATTGAATGATTAGCGGGGAAAGAATATTATTGCTTTCTAGATGGTTTCTCCGGTTACTTCCAAATTCCAATTGATCCCAACGACCAAGAAAAGACCACATTCACTTGTCCTTTTGGTACCTTTGCCTATCGTCGCATGCCGTTTGGTTTATGCAATGCACCCGGAACCTTTCAAAGGTGCATGATGGCAATTTTTGATGATATGGTAGAGGATTGTATGGAAGTCTTCATGGATGACTTTTCCGTGTTTGGAGATTCCTTTGAATCGTGTCTTTTTAACCTTGAACGTATGCTTATCCGATGTGAGAAAGCAAATTTGGTCCTAAATTGGGAAAAATGCCACTTCATGGTAAAGGAGGGCATTGTACTTGGTCACAAAATATCTCGTGCGTGAATAGAGGTAGATAAAGCTAAAATTGAAGTTATATCTAAGCTACCTAAACCGTCGAATGTTAAGGCCATTAGAAGCTTTCTTGGTCATGCGGGATTCTATAGGCGATTTATCAAAGATTTTTCTAAAATCGCCCGCCCATTGACCAAGCTTCTTGAAAAGGATGCTCCATTTAACTTTGATTCTAATTGCAAAAATGCATTCTCGATTCTAAAGTCAAAACTCACACAAGCTCCCATTATCGTATCTCCGGATTGGAGTATGCCATTTGAGCTAATGTGTGACGCAAGCGACTATGCCTTAGGTACTGTCTTAGGACAACGACCCGATAATCATTTTCTTCCAATTTATTATGCAAGCAAAACGCTAATGGGGGCTCAAATTAATTATACCACCACGGAAAAGGAGCTCCTAGCGGTTGTTTATGCATTTGATAAATTTCGGTCATATTTGGTGTTGTCCAAGACCATTGTTTACACGGACCATTCGGCACTTAGGTACTTATTCTCGAAACTAGATGCAAAGCATCGTCTCATACGTTGGGTTCTTTTACTTCAAGAATTTGACATTGAGATACGTGACAAGAAAGGAGCCGAGAATCTAGCTGCCGACCATTTATCCCGACTTGAAAACCCTGAATTAGATAAACTCGATGATACAATCATCAAGGACACATTTCCGGACGAATCTCTAATGAGGGTTGACAAGGAATCTGAAATCCCATGGTTTGCTCACTTTGCAAACTATCTTGCTTCAGGCATTCTTCAAAAAGGACTTTCTTACCAACAAAAGAAGAAATTCTTTGCGGATTTGAAATCCTATTTCTGGGAACACCCTGACCTATTTCGTGTTGGTGCAGATCAAATAATTCGTCGTTGTGTGTACGGACAAGAGGCTCAACAAATTCTTGAGCATTGCCATCAAGGGCCCACCAGCGGTCATTTCGGACCAAACCACACTGCAAGAAAAATCCTTGACTCGGGCTTTTATTGGCCCACGATCTTTAAAGATGCCCATAATTTCGTTCGGACTTGTAATGCATGCCAATAAACTGGTAACATCACAAAAAAGGATGAGATGCCTCAAACCGGCATCCAAGTTTGTGAAATCTTTGATATTTGGGGAATCGATTTCATGGGACCATTTCCAAGTTCCCATAAGTGCAAGTACATCCTAGTAGCCGTTGACTATGTATCCAAGTGGGCTGAAGCAAAAGCTTTGCCTACAAATGATGCTAGGGTGGTGGTGAACTTCTTGAAAAATCTCTTCTCACGCTTTGGAATCCCAAAGGCGCTCATATCCGACCGAGGAACAAATTTTGCCAACAACCTTCTTGAAAAGGTGTTGAAGAAGTATGGCGTAACTCATCGTTTCTCTACTCCGTACCACCCGCAAACAAGTGGTCAAGTGGAGAACACGAATCGTGCCTTGAAATGCATACTTGAGAAAACGGTTAATAACAACCCTAAGATTTGGCAACGCAAGTTAGACGACGCGTTGTGGGCTTTTAGGACTGCGTATAAAACACCAATCGGTACCACACCCTTTAGACTTGTATATGGTAAAGCATGTCATCTACCTGTCGAAGTTGAACACAAGGCATATTGGGCTTTGAGAGTGTGTAACACTGACCTTGTGCAAGCCGGAGAAAATCGTTTCTTACAACTTCACAAACTAGATGAATTAAGATTACAAGCATATGAAAATTCTAAAACATACAAAGATAAAACTAAAAAAAGGCACGATGCACGATTAAAAAAGAAAGAATTTGAACAAGGGGACAAAGTATTAGTATTCCAATCACGTTTTAAGTTTTCACCTGGGAAACTTAGATCCCGATGGACTGGGCCATATATAATAAAACAGGTTTTTCCATCTGGATATGCAGAATTATATAGCAAAGACGGTGGAACTTTCAAAGTGAACGGTCATCGACTCAAATTATACTTTGAAGGAATCAATACTACGGAAAGAGACGAGATCACATTCTACCCTAAGGACAAGTAAATTTAGGGTAACTTTAAGGTTTTAAACTCCATTCTCGATTTTTATTTTTATCTTTAAGAGTGGGGTTAGATTGGTCTTTCCCTAGCAGACCCTAAAGAACTAGTCTTCTCCCTTCATTCTACCTTTTTATTTTCTTCTTTTCATTTTTATTTATTGTTTATTTTCAAGATGCGCAATCAATATGTCTACAACCACTTCTTTTTAATGTGCGATAAAATTTTACCGAGAGATGTGGTGTTAGATATAAAGAGAAGATGCGATCAGGCGAGTAAAGAAATAAGGCAAGAACTTAACGAGAAAAATTATGCCAAAGGAAAATCAAAATCAGCTAAGAAACGTCGAGCGCGTAATTTGGGCAAATGTGTAAAATGTGGAAAACCAGCTCATTATGGAAATTGTCCAAAGAACCAGACAGACTCTAATTTCGAGTACGTAACCTTATGCCGAGAAGGACCTTTTAAATGTTCAAAGGAAAACCTCTTAAACCAACGAGGTTACGCCTACGAAGCCATGGGGGGTGAAATGATGCAACTACACTACGAGGCGAGTCAACGCGGTTTCACAATCTAAGTCTTTTTCTCGCCAATTGTGTTTTTGTGCATTTTTTGTATTTTTGTACATTTTTGTATTTTTGAATTTTTGTGTGTTTATGTTTTGGTGTGTTTTAGTTTGTATTTGTTTGCTGTGATGTTATTAAAAAGGGTCTACCATTTAAAATTGATAAACCTTGAGTTTAACATGTTTTCATTGAAAACGATAATGCTAAGTGTAATAACTGAATTGTCGTTCTTCAAATTGCACGAAATTTATTGTTGGATTCATAATATATCTTTTATATGGTAAACCACCAAAAACAGAAGAAAAATCAAAACTACTAAAATTATACTTTTTTATCAATAACTGTAAAAATATATAACTTATAAACCTTTGTCGTGGGTAATGATAGGTGTAACAACCGAGATTGTCTCTACCTAGTTGATAGGAAACAAAGTTTTAAGTTTAAAAATTAGTTGGTTTAAAAGTATATATATAAAAAAAAAATATATAGTGTGTATTTTAAATTCATTTAATTTTTATTTTTCATGTACTTGTTTTTAATTCTAAATATTAATTTTCTTTTATAAATTTTTTTTTAAAAATAAAATAAAAAATTTGGAGTGTTTTATTTTCAAGTTGTTTTTGAAAAATATTAAAATGTTAACTTTTGAAGTATTAAATTATAAATTGAAATTGAAAATTTATAAACGGATAAAAACTAGGTGTAACAACCAAAATTTCCGTTACATCAAATATGAATTTAAAATTGATATTTTGAAATTTTAAGTACTTATAAAGTTGAGAAATATATATATATATATATATATATATATATATATATATATATATATATATATATATATATATATATATATATATATATATATATATAATAAAAAATTTAAATAAATAAATAAGAATGTTTTCGTTTTTATTTTTATTTTCATAAAATTTTAAAAAAATTTAACTTTTAAATTATTAAATTTTATAAATTAATTTTTAAAATTTATAAACGGATTAAGACTAGGTATAACAACCGAAATTTCCGTAGCAACACATATTAATAAAAGAAATTTTAAAGTTTTAAGTACTTATAAATTTTTAGTAAAAAAAAAAAAAGGGGGACAGAAAACTTACGCGAATCGTGGGGATATCCACACGAAACGCGTATAATCAACATCCACGCGAAACGCGTAAGACTACGCGAAACGCGTAGGTTCAAAAATAGGCCCAGATAATCAGTCGATTTCTTTCTCTCCTTCACACATTATTATTGTTTTTGCTTACTGAGAGGACGAAGGAGAAGCACAAAAATCACCAAAATCACACCCAAACACTAAATTAACACTATCAATCTCCTCCAATTCATCTATCTTTCAACATGCCGAGATTGGTAAGGGTCCTAAACCCGTTTTTTACCACTTGCTTTTCAATTTTTCATTATTTATTGGTTTAGTCTTAATCCGAATTAATGCACGATATTGTTGAATTTTGTTTGATTAATGCTATATCTATATTGTTAGTGTGATGTTAAATCCGATTAGCATAAGAATTTGATGTTTAAATGGATTATTGAAAAATTAGGGTTTATGTAAATTGGGGAAATTGAAGAATTGCTATTAAATTGTGTTATTTTGGGTCTAATTAGATGTTTTTAGATATTTTGATAGTAGTAGAAGCTTTGAATTTAAATTTGATTGATTGATTGTGTGATTTTTATTTTCGTCTAAATTTGATAATTTTTTGTAATTATCATGAATCGAGTATAAATTGTGATGATGATTAGAAGCTGGATTATACACAATGTGATTGAATTGGATTATATATCTTAGCTCATTGCGTATTTCCATTTGTGATTCACATTTTTGTTTTTGAAACTTGATTTTTGATTAGAAATTTTTGATTTATTTTTGTTTATTTTTATTTGTTGTTAAGATATTGATTCATGTGGTGTTGAAACAAGCTTGTATGTCAAGAATAAATTCGTTGCTAACATTAACATACCCAATTGGGACGGTTCTCTTGTTTTAAAATGTTATGCAGGGATTATTCAGAATGAGAGCTGTTAACCAACAGCAAGGGGAAGAACAAGTAACCCCAGAAATGGAACAACAACTACAAAATCTACACCCAAACCTGAGATTTCCTGATGATGTACCTAACCGATTACAAAAGGTTAAGGACTTACTTTCTCTGGTCACTAGAAACATCTCTCCAGTATACGTTGTGGACTGGGCTCCTTTAGGACCACCAGTCAATTTAGATTTTCAAATTAAGGGAATTTTAAACCAAAGTTTTACAAATGAATTTGGAATGACTTTGATTTTTAATGATTTTGAGAGATTGTTTAGTTTAAATAGCCCTGTATACAGAGAATGGTGTTTAGAATTCTACTCTACCGTTAGAATAAGTTTACACCCAGAAAATATCGATGATATTAATTTTCTACAATTTAGGCTAGGTGGGGTAGATAGAGCAATGTCCCTAAGTGACGTGACTACCGCATTAGGGATTTACACCGTAGATGAGATGATAGCTCCCGGTTTTAGGGAATATATTTTTACAGGGGCTAGATATACAGGTAACTATGATTCTGGTTTAGTCTGGCGATCTTTCACTAATAGAAATACATATGAGCCAGGCCAGGAATCTTATCTAAAGATCACTGATGTTCGCTTCAGAATAATTCATAAGTTTATAGCGAACACAATAAACCAAAGGTCATTTACTAATACAGATAAAATTAATTATATTGACCTTTGGTACTTGGATGCAATCAGAGATAGGGATACATTTATTAGTATACCCTATGGAGTTGCTTACTTTTTGGCCCATGTTGGTAAGGGTGCTCGAGGGACGAGTGACATGTCGGGGGGTCACTATATCACGTGTCTAGGAAGCTGGTTCGGACTCGACCCGAATGAATCAGAACCTCCAATCCAACCGGTAAATCAAGCTGTTAGAACTTTAGGATTGGACGTGTATAGGACGGCTAAGGCCATACAAGTGAGGGGTGGGGTAATTAGTTTGAGACGGCAAGAAGTAGTCGCTCACGCTCCTATGGAGGAGGATGAGGAACCCGCTAGGGAAACTAGGAGGAGACGAAGACAGCCAGATGAGGCTAGTACGTCTAACGCAGGTGTTTCTGATTTCGATATGCTACAAAATTCGTTTAATTCATTGAGTTTAGATTTAAGGAACTCGTATGATAATTGGGGACGGAGATCAGAAGAACAGTACACTAGTTTGTCTAGGCAAATAGGGGATATTAGGCATACCCAACTGGCCCAGGATACTATGTTAGAAAACATCCGCTACGATCAGAGGGGCCAGGGAGCACAGTTAGAGTGGGCGCATCATCAGAATTATTTATACGGAGCTAACCCACAACAATACGCTCCCTCAGCTTTTCCATCAAACCCCAGTGGCAAGAACACGGTGACCCTCTACCTCCACCTTATGATCCCAACGCTGCCCTTGTCGCGAGTCAGGAAGCCTATAGGCGTTTTTACGAGGAACAACGCCTAAACGAACAACGGCAGCAACAGGAGCGAGAACAGGAAGATCAGGGAGGCCCTGCGTGGTCATTTTTCTAGTTTTTCTTTTTATTTTTAGAATTATTTATTTTGTATTTGTTTGTATAAAATGATTTTTATGGTGTGTTAATTTATTCTTATCTTTAATTATCTTTACAAAAACTCTAGTGTGGGGTAAAATTTTTGTACTACTAAAGTACAACCCCATCTCGTTTGTGATTGACATATTTGTTGACAGGTACTTATGATGATGAGATTCGACATAGCGAAACACGAAAGTATTATTGTGATAAAACGGATTGGATATGTTCATACGATAAGCATTTTACAATATCCAATTACTTAACAAAGGAAGTTCTATATACTGTACACTTTTTGTCCTCTCAAATTTATACATTTTAATCTGATTTTATGTAATGAGGGCATTACATAATCTTAAGTGTGGGGTAGGGAATATATAAATTCTCGAGAACTTATAACTTGGTGGTTTTTATGAAAAATTTTACATTTTTTTTAACAAATATAACTAATCAATTTTTAAGGTAATTACGAGCAATTAAAGATTAGGTGTCAAAAACCGAAATTATTGTCTCCATACATTAAAAATACATAAGTTTATCTGATTGAAATATATAAAAGAAAACCAAGTATAACAGAATTTATAAACTCTATATGTTTAGAACTATTTATCACATGTTTCTATGAAGTATTGCAGATATCATCGCTTTGGAATGTATAACCTGAACATCTCGTAAAGGAAGTAGAGTCTTCCAAAATGACACACTTGCTAACTTATGTTAGAAGATGTAGTCCAGAACAGCTGTAGGTTGACGAAAAATCTTGAAAAGTCATCTCTATCATCGGCTGGAAATCCACCTCACCTCAGCATCAAACAGGGTTTTTGGTGGTCAGACTTATCCTAACCATGAGATGGATCTGTCTCGTACAATGGGGGGGCACATTGCAAATTAGCTTTTAAGACTAATGAATCTAATCCCCAGATGGATGATCTCCGTAAAGATCAACCGCATCTATGTTTGACCGCGGTCAACATACATATGCCATAACAAATTGAGGTGTGCAAACTCATGGTTCACCGATGATATTTGGACACGATATAATTTTACTCTAAAACTTGTGCTATTTTATGAATTATATTGTGTAAAACCATTTTTAGGACATTCAGTTTCAAGTTCCATGATACTTCAATTATGGGGGCGGATAGCTTGCTAATCGCCGACTGAGACTTTGGTTTTCAGTTACCCTCAACCGGAATTTGAGGTTAAAACCGGAAAACGTGTCTAGTGTAAAAACTAGCATGACATTTTATAAAATCATAAAACGTTTTCACAAGGTCCAATTTTCCCTAAGGATCCAAATTTTTAAACCTTAATCACGAGTTTCAACTTTGTTTCTGTTGTCAGAATTTCATTTCGTGTAGTGTGCGTGTGATTCAATAAAAATTGTGTAGTGTTTCCAACTTATTCCATATAGCGTGTGTTTCATTTCGTGTAGCGTGTGTTGTGTGATTTAATGATCGATAAGGAAAAATATGTAATGTTCCGATTCTATTTAGAAGATGTAATTGCTTGAGGACAAGCAACGTTCCAGTGTGGGGTATTTTGATATTGCTTTAAACATACATATTATTCGACGCAATATCATTTATATTTCATAAGTTTTTACCGTCTACGAAGACATTCAATGCGTATTTCACGAGAAAAATGACAAAAGTAAATACGAGCTCGCTGTTTGAAGAAACGACGATAAACGATGGGTTTTTTACCAAATTTATATCAAGAAACGTTTATCCGAATGAAAGTACAAGATGATCGAAGAAAAACAGTTCAAATGGAAAGTTCCAAGTCAATATACGTCAAACACGGGATCAACAAAGAACAAACAAAAAGAAAAATAAAGAAAACTGTCGATTACTCCTACGCGAAACGTGTAAAGCTACGCGAAACGCGTAGTATTTTAATCCTACGCGATACGTGTACTCCTACGCGAAACGCGTAATGTTAGGCCAACTTTAATCATGAATCGGAAATGGGACGGTGGCTTTTGTGATTAAAAATTACTTCTTTTTCAAGTGCTACAGCAAGGAGAGCCAGTTTAAAGCTTACCTACTATCAACATGTTAAATACGGAGAGGAGTACTCTTACATTTGGAAGGAAAATACACACACAAAAATCATTAGTTACTGTCATTTATTTTTAAGTATTCTGTACCAAATTAATTTTCAAGTTTGAAGAGTTAGGATAGTTTCAAATATTAAGGGTGTATTGTTCGTGATTAAGGGTATTATTGTACGCGCAAAAGGGGTGTTATTATTGTAATTTTCTACCATTGAAGTTAATGAAAGTGAAGAATTTTTAGTAAGTATATTCTGTTAAAAATTATTGTTATCAATTTTTATAGTTATTGTTATGTTTGCATATTTATATTTTTATGTTTACCCTAGTATAATGAGTAGCTAATTTTCCTAGTGTTTGCTTAGATGTAGAGCCCCTAGTGAAATGGATTGTTATCATTTGTAAAAATTAAAATGTAACTTTAGTATTTTTAATATTGAGCCTAATTAAAAGAACCATTATTATGTATTTGGATATTTAACCCTTGTTAATTAATTTGTTAGATTAAAATAACGAAAGTTATTTTTATTTATATAAATTAAGCTTCAACATTAAAAGTGATCTAGACGAACTTATAACTAATTTACTAACACTAAATTAAAAAGTAAGGTTCGGTGGTTTGGGTAATATCACTAGTCATATAATAGTGAAATTGTAAAAAGGGAAACCGTTATGATTTGAGTTTTGGCGAAGGTCAAAAATGGGTTGGGTCTCAATTTAAATACTTAAGGACTAGTAACTATCTAAATATAATCCAATGAAAATTAGATTTAATTTAGTTAGTCAAAACTTATTATTTTTCGAAAGGAAAATATAAGTTTTATACTAAACATTTTAATACAAGCTTAAACTTAAAACAATCCATGGACCTAGAGGTGACACATTTAAGTAAACACTTCCTTTTATTTTGTTAATTATTATTATTATTATTTACGTTTATTTTATTCAGTAAGTAAAACTATAAAAAAATATTTACATCAAAATACTCGAATTTGTACCAGAACTGTTTTGTCACATCGATTATAACATACGCGGATCGCGTACAACTCTACACGATACGCGTACATATTAAACCATACGCGAAACGCGTATTATACTACGCGAAACGCGTAAGTATAATACGGGTACTGTACGAACTAGGTTAAAAATTTAGGGTTTTAATTATTTTATTATTATATTTAAGTTGTTAATTTATAATTAGTATTAATTTATATTTAGTAATTAGTTTATAACTAGTTAAATATTATAATTCCTATTAAATTGTATTAATTTCATTAAAACATGCCATTTAGTTAATTTAAATAAATTTATATTATAATTGCTCAAAACAAAATTCTAATCATATAGTTTTATTAAAAGTTATTATTTTACTAATTACCATTTAGTAATAAAATTGTTACATCATAATTAGTATAATTTCATTTAATTCACTTTTTAGTTAATAATTGTAATCTTGTAATCTTGTAATTTTATTTATGAAGTAAATTAGTTAAGTTATTTTCCATTATTGTTATATTATAAATTCCTAATCCAAAACCCCCTTTAAATAAGTTTGACTTCAAAGATTATTAAAAACCATTAAACACTCCATCTCCCTGTGGAACGAACCGGATTTACCGACAAACTAAACTATGCGGATAGGACTAGTTGCCTATATGTGTGAAATCAACCTAAAATCATTAAAATACCACATATACAATAAATCTAATCGTGTAACAAAATAACTCAAATCCGTTCAATAAATAAAGGTACTGTTTCAACGCATCAGTTTCCTTATTATGAGATCCATTAGGTATAAGCAATTTTTTAAATATTTTTCATTCGTATCACATTGAAGAAACATAATCTATTTTTTAATGTTATGTTATTAATATTATACATACGCAATTTTTTTAATAATATAAAAACTATCGTGCAACGCAGGGGCTCCTTATCTAGTGTGTGTGTGTATATATATATATATATATATATATATATATATATATATATATATATATATATATATATATATATATATATATATATATATATATGATCTCTTTTTATTTAGGGAGTGGGTAGATGGGAAATGAGTGTTGTATTGAATCTAGGAGGTGAGTTTGTGACCAAATATTTTACTATTTATATGACGATTGCTTGGTGCCAGACATTTTGCAGTAAGGACCTAAATTATTTGGATTTATGCTTTCCATTTGGACCTAAAATGATTTGTATATCAAACGTTTTGTTTCATAATTTGACTCTCGTACCTATATAAATAAGATGTTTGGTGTAAGTACATTACCAAAAAATAAATGATGTATATTGCATGCATGTGATGTACTACAATTGTACAAATTTATGCTTATATTAGAAGCAGGTGATTTATATACATATACAACAGCCATTGGTTGGTACAATAATAGATACGGAGTATATTTTATTCTATCATTTACTAATATTATCCGTAAACCATTGGCTTATTAAATTATTTTAACGTTTTTGTTATACATATTCTGATATACAAAATGAAGTTCTAAATGAGCAAAAAAAAAAAAAAAATGCAATGTCTTTTGGTGCAAGCAATTCACCCTTTTTTTTGGCTCACAATAAGTCACAACATATAAGATCATTTTTAACGTGGCAGCATAAGTGTTTTTCTATCACCGTCACGTCAACAAGGCGCCACAATGTGACGTGATGGAAGCAAAATTTGGGTGACGCGATCGTTCCATCACACGAAGATGAGCGTGAAGGAAGATGAGACCAATTCTTATTTGCTTAACGCATTTCAACCGTTGCAAAAACAAAAACAAATCATAAAAATAATTTTCATACGGCTAGTTTAATAATAAATTTAATATTGAACATAAAATATATATAATCTTTTTACCTATAAATAACTCATTTCAACACACAATTTATACATTTTCGCCACTCTACATTTTTAGAACCATCTCAAAACCATTTTATAATTTTCTCATCACTATATCCATCACCATAGATCCGATTAATGATCGACGTAAATCACGGGGTTAAACCAGCGTCTGACAGAAAGTCATACGTTAGCGGTGAAAAAGATCATTTGATGATTTCGACATTACTGACTTTGATCAAAGTTATGTTGAACAAATTCCTCAAAAAAGAAATACCGTTCGTATTTGTATATCTCGACGAAGACAAAAAAGAATTGGCGTTTCTGTTTACGGATATTATATGAGATGCTAAAAAAGAATCAACCAAGATACGCCCTTGTCAAATTCAGTTGTATAACAACTCTCATTTTTCTACTCTGTAGTGACTATAATGCCCCTAGGGTTTCATTGTTGATTCGTACTTTATATTAGGGTTGTTATTCGGACATATTAAATGAAGTAATTAATACTCGTAATTAATGGACTAAACCCTAAACCTAATCATTTAGTGTAAACCCTAAACATTAAATGTAAACCCTAACCTTAATAATAAAAACATTATTATTATTAAAGGTATATATTACGTATTAAAATGTATATAATGTGACGACCCGGAAATTTCTGACCAAATTTAAACTTAATCTTTATATGATTTCGATACGATAAGCAAAGTCTGTAATGTTGGGTCTCAGAATTTTTGAACTGTTTTAATATATTCATCTAACCTTTGACTATTCCCGACGATTTACGAACATCGATGTATAGATAAATATGTATTATATATATAATCAATAAATATTAAAGATTCAATAAATTATATAATTGGTAGATATTATATAATAAATGGTAATATATTAAACTTAATTACAAGTTGAATATAATTATTATATTAATACTATTATCATTACTAGTATTATTATCATTAAGCAATATTATCAATAATATTCTTAAATAGATTGTTATTATTATCATTAGTATTAGTATATATATATTGTAATATATAATTATTAAATATTAATTGTATGTTATTACATAACTAATAAATTGTAATATTAAATGTAATTATAAATTAAAATATAAATATTATATTAATAATGTTATTATTACTTTCATTATAAAAATTAATAGTAATATTTGTATGACTAATACTATTATTTTTTTATATAAAATATATATAAATATATGAAATTTGATATGTACAAGTATTATTAATAATACTATAGAAACATGTAACTTATTATATCTTCAGTATTATTATTACTAAAATATATAAAATTCAATAACTCTTTATTTAAAATATAATATATAGTTATATTATATAACCTATAATATGTAATACTAATATATCAAATATAATTGTTATATTATTATTATTACTTTTAATATTAATATCAATACTAGTGTTATTAATATTATTATGTTAAAAAATATAAACATGAAATTTGATATATATAAATAGTATTATTAATATTAATATTATTATTATTATTATTGCCATTAATAATATTATTATTAACAAATTCATTAAAATTATTATTATTGTGACTTATTATTATATTACTCTTATTAATATTATTAATATTATTAATATTATTATTATTATTATTATTATTATTATTATTATTATTATTATTATTATTATTATTATTATTATTATTATTATTGTTATAATTATAATTTTAAGGTTGTGATCTTTTAAATAAAGATTTTTAAATAAAAATATTAAGAACGATTAAAATTATAATTGAATTGTGATATAAATATTATTAGTTATTATTAATATTATTATTATTAATTATTATTATTATTAGTATTAATATTATTATTAATATATTTATTTATTTATTTATACAAATTATATATAAAATCAGATAAATGTATATCTGGATTCTGCTTTACATCGCTATCGACTATATCAAATTGGTACTTCATATTCCAAAATTTGTTTCATATCTATATCATTAGTACGAACTCAGTTAAATATCTGTATCTATATTTGTTGTTTTTTCTTCATTTTCTGTTCTTGATTGATTTTCTGTCGACAATGATAACCCCACAAATCAAATGGATTGTCCTTCTAATTATTCTATAATCATTTATAAATCAACCTCAACCATCCAGTATAATTTATTCACTGCAATTCCTGAAAATCAATCAAAATTTATAGGAAACCGTCGAACACCACTGTTCTTAATAAATTTTTTATAAAAGCTCGAATTTGAATCAAATTACAAAATCTAAAATTGCAGTCTTATTAGAAATTCATCATTTAAACTATCTGGAAGGTTTCAATTGCCAATTTTTAGTATCGAGTTCTAATTCTCGAGTCAAACTAAATTTTTCAAAAAGTCAAACGAGCTGTTCATAGTGAAATTTAAAATTGTATTGATGTTTTAAGTTAAATTGAGGATTCAGATAGTTTATAGGAGGGATTTGAAACATTTTTCATGTTATAATCACAGTCTAAAACGTCCTTAAATTTCATATTGGATTTTGTGTTCCTCGAGTTCTATAACAGGTACTGCTAGTGTTTTTTTTTTTTTTTTCTGTTAATCCAAAACAACGATGACTAATTGTTTACGTTTCATATACCTATCTTAATTCAAAATCCAAACTAGCAGTATTGATTTCGTATTGATTTTGGTTGATTAAGTTTTGAGAATAAGAGGTAAAGGTAAAACAGAAGGGTAAAGTTTAAATAAATTTAAAGTGGGGATAATATCAGAAAACAAACGCAGAGGAATGGTTAAAGGGACTTTTGGGTATTCGAGGGGTCTCGGGTTCGAGCCTGGCTGGTGCAATTTTTTTTAAAAACCGATTTCTTTTGAGGTAGAACTCCCATTATTATTATTATTATTATTATTATTATTATTATTATTATTATTATTATTATTATTATTATTATTATTATTATTATTATTATTATTATTATTATTATTATTATCAATTATGTTATTATTATTAAGTTAATTATTGTTATCGCTAATGTTAATATTATGAATGTTATTATCATTATTATTATAATTAATATCAAATAAAACTTATTAGTATTATCATTACTAATATTAGTATTATTATCAGTATTATTATCATTGTTATTATTACTAAAATATGCATTATTATTATTATTATTAGTAATGACATAAGTATTATTATTATTAATATTATCACCATTATTATTAATATATAATAATATGATTATTAGTATTGTTATTATTAAACTTATTATTACCATTATTATTATTTGTAGTAATATGGTTATTTATATAGCTAGTATTAGTATTATTATCATGAACACGATTTTATATCAACATTATTTTATCATCATTTTTGTTAAAAGTATCATTATTAAAACTACTAGAATTATCATGAAAATAAGTATTATTATTATCATGATTATTAAGATTATCTTTTATTAAAATTTACATTTTTATTTTTATTATTATTACTTTATTAATATTATTACTATCCCAATCATTATTACTACAAATAAAGTGATGAATGTTAGTATCCAAAATTATTATTTTCCATATCATTATTAAACCTAATTATTTATTATCATTAATTTGGTATTATCATTAATTTAACAAATAAATGATATTTGTATATAAGTATATTTAATACGCATAACTTAAACTATATTTGAAATGAAAATATGTGAATAAATAATAAAACTTATAAAAAAAATTAAATATATAGATTACATCATTAATAATAATATATAAATTTGTTCGATTACTATTATATGTATTAATATATATACAAATGATATAGGTTTGTGAATCCGAGGCCAACCCTGCATTGTTCAGTATCGTCGTATGAATATTTTCACTACAAAATATTGTATTGTGAGTTTCATTTGCACCCTTTTTAAATGCTTTTGCAATATATATTTTTGGGACTGAGAATACATGCGCTGCTTTTATAAATGCTTTACGAAATAGACACAAGTAATCGAAACTACATTCTATGGTTGGATTATCGAATCAAATATCACCCTTTTTAGTCTGGTACTCTAAGAATTAGGGAACTGACACCCTAATTGACGCGAATCCTAAAGATAGATCTATTGGGCCTAACAAACCCCATCCGGGTTACGGATGCTTTAGTACTTCGATTTTATCATGTCCGATGAGAGTCCCGGAATGATGGGGATATTCTAGACGCATTTTGTTAATGTCGATTACCAGGTGTTCACCATATGAATGATTTTTATCTCTATGCAGTTTGTATGCCTGATATGAGATGATGTTTATGAAAAATGAAAATAGAAATCTTATGGTCTATTAAAATTATGGAAATGATTGATTACGATAAACTAATGAACTCACCAACCTTTTGGTTGACACTTTAAAGCATGTTTATTCTCAGGTATGAAAGAAATCTTCCGCTGTGCATTTGCTCATTTTAGAGATATTACTTGGAGTCATTCATGACATATTTTAAAAGACGTTGCATTCAAGTCGTTGAGTTCATCAAGATTATTATTAAGTCAGTGATAGTTTGATATATTATGAAATGGTATGCATGCCTGTCAACTTTCGATGAAATGAAAGTTTGTCTTTTAAAAACGAATGCAATATTTGTAAAATGTATCATTTAGAGGTCAAATACCTAGCAATGTAATCATATGTTATTGTATTCGTCCTTTTGGATTAGGACGGGTCGTCTCATGTGGTATCAGAGCGGTGGTCTTAGTGAACCAGGTCTTGCATTAGTGTGTCTAACTGATAGATATTAAGATGCATTAATGAGTCTGGACTTCGACCGTGTCTGCATGTCAAAATTTGTGCTTATCATTTTTGTCGGAAATTACCTGCTTATCATCTTAAGTCTAGACGCATTTTACTGCATTCATTGCATAGATAGTGTATAGATAAATTCATATCTTTACATATCTATTACAGTAAACTCTGTCTGACATCTTTCGAAAATTTCTCCGTAACTTATGGAATCTTGGTATTATATATACATATGTAAAATATGTATTGAAGAATACCAAACTAAATCCTATAATCTATTACATATCAAAATTCATTTCTCTAATCGTACGAGATGAACCCCTCAACTAGTTTAAGTTCCTCAGATTCCGATATGGATTTCCACTCGAACTCCGAGAGTAGTGTAACCGAAATAGATCAACCAATCAGCCATCATCAATTCTGGATGAATTGGGGATAGGTTCGTAGCCTACTTAATCATTGGAGATAAGAAGAAGGTGATCAATTCCATCCCGCACATTCCTCTCTTGGCGAAGAACCTGAAGCACTTACCGGCGAACCTGTTCATAATACTATTTTTTCTCTCATTTCCAGAGTATCTCCGTCACGATTATATACTATCTCAGATTCTGAATCTTATTTATCCGCTCGTCCAAACCGACAATCATCCCGGAGTAATACAAGAAGTCAACAAACTTCGTGCTCGAGTAATAGCTTTGGAGAATATGGTGCAAAACTTACCAGCTTCAGCAACATCACCGACATCAACAAAACCACCAGCAACAGCACCCGTACCATCAACAACACACGCCTTAACATTGCAATCTACACCTTAAGCACAATCTTCGTTCTACATCTTGTTCTATATCGGTTATCTTCGTTCTTCATAATGATTATGTAATCTCTAATGTTTTAGAGATTATGTATTCTAGATCTAACAGTAAATCAAATGAGTTTAATATTATATCTACTCATTAAAACCATGATTTCATCTGAAAAAAATATATATGTATACATATTTTCATAAAGATTGTAATTAAAAATTCTTTTGTACAAACTGTTAATGGTGAAAATATTTTAATGGGTAGGTAATACCCGAGGAATATTTAGATTTCACATTAATAAGTTACACTGTTGATAATGCTAAAAACCAACATATATTTCATAGCATTATCCCTCAAGAAAGACAAGCTTTTGGTTGCAATTATTCTATTTACAAGTGATATTCGTTTAAATAATAAAAAGTGAAGACAAAAGACAGATTCGACGAATTGAAGACGCAAATGACCAAAAAGCTCAAAAGTACAAAGTACAATCAAAGTGGTTCAAATTATTGATGAGAAACGTCTCAAAATTACAAGAGTACAAGACGCAAAACGCAAAATACAAGATATTAAATTGTACGCAAGGACGTTCAAAAATCCGGAATCGGGACTAGAGTCAACTCTCAACGCTCGACGCAACGGACTAAAAATTACAAGTCAACTATGCACATGAATATAATATAATATATAATTAATTCATAAAATTATTTATATATTATATTATTTTATAAAATCGTCGGCAAGAAGCAAACAAATCTGTGTGAGCTGGAAAAGCAGGCCATGCAATCGCATGGCCTGGAAGTGCAATTTCCATGCGATCGCATGGCCCCAAATTGAGGGTCAGGTCCTATAAATTTCGCAGTTTTGGTCGAACAAAAACACATCTTTTTCTTTCTCCATCTCTTAAATGTATGTATATATATATATATATATATATATATATATATATATATATATATATATTATAATTTTAATTTTGATTTTAATTTTAATAATAATAAGGGTATGTTAGCGAATGTTGTAAGGGTGTAAGTCGAAATTCTGTCCGTGTAACGCTACGCTATTTTTAATCATTGTAAGTTATGTTCAACCTTTTTAAATTAATGTCTCGTAGCAAAGTTATTATTATGCTTATTTAAATTGAAGTAATCGTGATGATGGGCTAAATATTAAGACGGGGTAATTGGGCTTTGTACCATAATTGGGGTTTAGACAAAAGAACGACAGTTGTGGAAATTAGACTATGGGCTATTAATGAGCTTTATATTTGTTTAATTAAATGATAGTTTGTTAATTTAATATAAAGATTTACAATTGGACGTACCTATAAATAACCATATACACTCGATCGGACACGATGGGCGGGATATTTATAAGTACTAATGATCGTTCATTTAACCGGACATAGGAATGGATTAATAGTTAATGGACTTATTAAAACAGGGGTGAATTACATACAAGGACACTTGGTGTAATTATAATTTAAGTCCCCAATTAGTTGGAATATTTGACTTCGGATATAAGGATAATTTGACGAGGACACTCGCACTTTATATTTATGACTGATGGACTGTTATGGACAAAAACCAGACGGACATATTGAATAATCCAGGACAAAGGACAATTAACCCATGGTAATAAAACTAAAATCAACACGTCAAACATCATGATTACGGAAGTTTAAATAAGTATAATTCCTTTATTTCATATTTAATTGCACTTTTAATTATCGCAATTTTATTTTATCGCACTTTAATTGTAATTTTAATTATTGCACTTTTTAATTATCGCAATTTCATTATCATTAATTACTTTACGCTTAAAATTAAGTTATATTTATTTTTAATATTTTACATTAGGTTTTAACTGCGACTAAAGTTTTAAAATCGACATACTGGTCATTAAACGGTAAAAACCCCCTTTTATAATAATAATACTACTTATATATATTTATATATTTACAAATATAGTTTTAAAAATATAGCGTTAAACTTGGCTAAGATCCCTGTGGAACGAACCGGACTTACTAAAAACTACACTACTGTACGATTAGGTACAATGCCTATAAGTGTTGTAGCAAGGTTTAGGTATATCCATTCTATAAATAAATAAATAACTTGTGTAAAATTGTATCGTTTTTAATAGTATTTTGTAGTAAAAATACTACTATTTTGTATACACCTCTACGCACATCAAGTATTTTTGGCGCCACTGCCGGGGAACTCTTAAATGCCGAAAGCGCAACGCTATATAAAAAAAAGGATTTTTAGTAAGTTTTAGTTAATTTATACGTTTTAAATTTTAAATAAAAGTAAAAAAATAAAATTTAAAAAGTAAGAAAAATAAAAATATATATATTTTTAAGAGATTGTTAAAAATATATAAAATTATGAGTTTCTTTATTCTTATTTTAGTTTTAAAAATTTAAGTTTTTATTTATTTATTTAAATATTTTATAAAAATAGAAAATTAAAAACTAAATATAAAAGTAAAAAAAAAAAAAAACCAATCGGGCCACTACACTGTAGCAGCCCAATATCTGGCCCGAATTCGCAGACCATGCGATCGCATGGTAAAACAACTAACACCTCATGCGATCGCATGAGGTGAGTTGACAGGTCTGAAACCTTTGACTGTCGATTAGGGTTAGGGTTATTTAATAATTATTATTAATTAATTAGTTAATCAGGGTTTAGTTATTTTAATAATTAATTTTTAGTTTATTTTATATTTTTAGTTTTAATTGGTTTTATTTAGTTTTATAAATATATAAAATTAATACTTTTATAAAATAAATAATATAAAAATAATATTTTTATAAAAATTGTACTTTTTACAACTTTAAGTTTATTTTTATATTTTGTATCTTTTTATTTGTTATAGCGTAATATTTGTATTTTTCGTTCATATTTAGTTTTAAGTCATAGTTTTTGCAGTAGTTATTTTTATTTCTAGATTTTTAGGCTTAGGCGTAAAATCCCTTAAGTGCTTTTTCTTTAGACTAAGATTTAGGTGCTTTAGAATTTTGCGACGCCGTTTTATAAATTTTAGTACTTTTTAAGTTATTGCCGTTTTAGATATAGAATTCCTTTTAAGCTTCAATACCTTTAGACGTAAGTTTTTATATTTAGTTTTTAGACTTTTAAGTTTTGACGCTTTATTTTCTTTTTATTATTTTTCGACGCTCTCGTTTTTAGGACATAGAATTTTCTATTTCTTCTCTAAAATTTCTTTAAATTTCAACGAAAAATTATTTTAAGCGGTTAAATTGATAGACATCCAAAATTTTCTGGTTCGTAGTAATAGTTGGATTTGTTAGTGGCGAGTTGTGGGCTTTCGATTTAAAGGGTCCTGGCTACCTGCTGCATCTATTGGCTATTCGAAACTTGGGCAAAATCAGAAAAGTCTATTAATTTGATAACTTATATAATTTTTATATTTTATAACTAATAGGATATTCAGTGAATGCACCGAGCAAAACGTTCACCACCTTTCATACGTTCACTACCTGTAACTCGATCAAGACATCTAGCTAATATTGTTGCCGTTGATTTTTCTTTAGAATCGTCATCCAGTCGACCAAGTACTCCAATTCAAATTTCCGATAATCCATTTTTTGAACCCGACCTCACAATTAAGAATCCGGAGGATATTCAGGGACAATTCAGAGATCCTGAACCACTAATCTTTTCTCTGGAACCACCAATCATTCAAACAGAGATTGTTGAGGAACAACCCATTAAATCAGAATCCTTTAGTGATTCAGATTCAACAAATTCAATCATGGAAAATCTGGAACCTCTAAGTATGGAAGACCGAATGAGAGCTAAACGCACTGGCCAAGGTTACGCAATTACTCAACCTGACATTAATGCGCCAGATTATGAAATCAAAGGACAAATTCTACACATGGTAACTAATCAATGCCAATTTAGTGGTGTGCCGAAGGAAGATCCAAGCGAACATCTTCGAACCTTTAATAGGATTTGTACTTTATTCAAAATAAGAGAAGTGTAGGATGAACAGATATATCTCATGTTATTTCCCTGGACTTTAAAGGGAAAAGCCAAAGATTGGTTAGAATCGTTACCTGAAGGGGCAATTGATACATGGGATGTCTTAGTTGAAAAATTTCTTAAACAATTCTTTCCGGTATCTAAAGCCGTAAGACTTCAAGGAGAAATTGTTACGTTCACACAAAAGCCAAATGAAACTCTATATGAGGCGTGGACAAGATTTGGAAAGTTGTTGAGAGGATGTCTGCAACATGGTTTAGACATTTATCAAATAGTACAAATATTCTACCAAGGATGCGACATCACTACACGAAAAGACATTGATATAGCAGCTGGTGGTTCTATTATGAAGAAAACAGCAACTGAAGCTTACAAAATTATTGATAACACTGCTTCCCACTCACATGAGTGGCACCAAGAAAAAGATATCGTTAGATCATCTAAAGCAGCTAGAGCCGATTCTAGCCATGACTTTGATTCCATTTCCGTAAAGATAGATGCTGTCGAGAGACGAATGGAAAAGATGAGTAAAGATATTCACTCAATAAGAATTAGTTGTGAGCAGTGTGGAGGACCACATTTGACAAAAGATTGTCTCAGTATTGAACAAACAATAGAACAAAGAGAGAATGTTTCATACATGAACCAAAGGCCTGTAAATAATTATCAAAATAATTATCAACCGCCAAGACCGATCTACAATCAAAATCAGAACTATAACCGAAATGTTCCATACAACAATCAACAAGGTCCTAATAACCAACAAGTATCCAATAATACTTACAATCAACAAAGACCTATTTTTCAAAACAAACCATCACAAACCAATGATAAAAAGCCAAATTTAGAAGATATGATGTCGAAGCTAGTTGAATCTCAAACGCAGTTTTTCACATCTCAGAAACAAACCAATGAACAAAATGCTCAAGCATTTAGAAATCAACAAGCTTCTATTCAAAATCTGGAACAAGAAGTAAGTAACCTAGCAAGGTTAATAGGTGAAAGAAAACCGGGAAGTCTACCTAGCGATACAAATGCTAACCCCCGGAATGAAACAGCAAAATCCATTACCACAAGAAGTGGTATTACACTTAAACCACCTGAAATACCTATAATTTCTAATGACTCTATTCCTACTCCACAAGAACCACAACCTGAACAAGATAAGGAAACAGAACCAGTAGTTGAAAAGGTTAAAGAAGATAACACAGTTAAGGCTAAACCTTATGTTAAACCATACCAACCACCACTTCCTTACCCGAGTAAAATGAGAAAAGAAAGACTTGAAGCCGAGCAATCCAAATTCTTGGATATGTTTAAACAAATAAATGTAAATCTTCCTTTCATTGATGTGATTTCAGGAATGCCTAGATATGCTAAATTCTTGAAAGATCTAATCACGAATAGAAAGAAAATGGAAGAACTCTCGGCTGTTACTATGAATGCTAATTGCTCTACAGTGCTATTGAATAAGATACCAGAAAAATTATATGATCCAGGAAGTTTCACAATTCCATATTTTCTGGGTAGTCTTAGTTCAATAGAAGCATTGGCAGATTTAGGTGCTAGTATAAATCTAATGCCGTATTCACTATACGCTAAACTAGACCTTGGAGAATTGAAACCAACACGAATAAGCATACAACTAGCCGATCGATCAGTAAAATATCCTAGAGGGATAATGGAGAACATGCTAGTTAAAGTTGGTACTTTAGTTTTTCCAGTAGATTTTGTTATTCTGGACATGGAAGAAGATTCTCGAGTTCCTCTCATATTAGGAAGACCATTCTTAAACACGGCTAAAGCAATAATAGACGTGTTCGGTAAGAGGCTGACCCTAAGTATAGAGGATGAGAGTGTTACCTTTTTAGTTGATAGAGCCATGCAACAATCGCAATCTGCAGATGATACATGTTATTATATTCAAACTATAGATTCACATGCAGAATTGTTAGAAGAATTTCCAGAATTACAAGGAACATGAGAATGTTCTTTAGGAGAAGGAACTGAATCAATTGATGAAGCTGAAATGTTAGCTACACTTATGGCTAATGGATATGAACCAACAACAGAAGAAATTCAAATGCTAAAAGAAGAAGACAGATATCGATATAAATCATCGATAGACGAACCACCGGCATTAGAGTTAAAGCCACTTCCAAACCATTTGGAATACGCTTATTTACATGGTGAATCTGAATTACCTGTAATAATATCGTCTTCTCTTACTGAAAATGAAAAATCTCAACTCATTTCTGTGCTAAAAGCTCATAAACCAGCTATTGCATGGAAGATTCGTGATATTAAAGGAATAAGTCCTTCGTATTGCACACATAAAATCCTTATGGAAGAAGGTCATAAAACGTATGTGCAACGCCAATGAAGACTAAATCCTAATATGCAAGATGTTGTTAAGAAAGAAATTATTAAACTGCTTGATGCAGGTTTAATTTATCCAATCTCTGATAGTTCATGGGTAAGCTCAGTTCAATGCGTACCTAAGAAAGGTGGCATGACTGTCATAACAAATGAGAAAAATGAGCTTATTCCTACTAGGACTGTAACAGGATGGCGTGTTTGTATTGATTATAGAAAATTAAATGACGCCACCAGAAAAGATCACTTTCCCTTACCTTTCATTGATCAAATGTTGGAATGATTAGCCGGAAACAGTTACTATTGTTTTCTTGATGGTTTTTCGGGATATTTTCAAATTCTAATAGCACCCGAGGACTAAGAGAAAACCACGTTTACGTGCCCTTATGGTACTTTTGCTTACAAATGCATGCCATTTGGACTTTGCAACGCCCCTGCAACCTTTCAAAGGTGCATGATGGCGATTTTTCACGACATGATAGAAGAATGCTTGGAAGTTTTCATGGATGACTTTTCAGTCTTCGGTGATACTTTTGAAACATGTCTAGTTAATCTTGAACGAATGCTTATTAGATGCGAACAATCAAATCTAGTTCTTAATTGGGAGAAATGCCATTTCATGGTTAAAGAAGGCATCGTTCTCGGTCATAAAATTTCAAAGGAAAGAATTGAAGTGGATAGAGCTAAAATAGATGTAATTGCTAAACTTCCACATCCCACCAATGTTAGAGGAGTTAGGAGTTTTCTAGGGCATGCTGGTTTTTACCGACGTTTCATAAAAGATTTTTCTAAAATTGCCACTCCTATGAATAAACTCCTAGAAAAGGATGCTCCATTCATCTTTTCAAATGAATGCATCAAATCTTTTAATATTCTTAAAAAAAACTCACTAATGCGCCGATCATGATAACTCCAAATTGGAATCTACCGTTTGAACTCATGTGCGATGCAAGTGATTTTGCAATGGGAGCCGTTTTAGGACAAAGGATTGAAAAACAATTTCAACCTATTTATTATGCTAGTAAGACGTTACAAGGAGCACAAACAAATTACACAACAACTGAAAAAGAACTCCTTGCTATCGTCTTTGCTTTTGACAAATTTCGTTCATATCTCGTTCTAGCTAAAACGGTGGTCTATACCGACCATTCTGCTCTTAGATACCTATTTTCAAAACAAGATGCCAAACCACGATTAATCTGTTAGATTTTACTCTTATAAGAGTTTGATATTGAGATCCGAGATAGAAAGGGAGCAGAAAATCTCGCCGCTGATCATCTTTCTCGTCTTGAAAATCCTGAATTAGAAGTTCTAAATGAATCGGCCATACAAGATAACTTTCCTGATGAATATCTATTAAAGATAGATTATAGTGAAATTCCATGGTTTGCAGACTATGCAAATTACTTAGTATGTGGATTCCTTGAAAAAGGATTGTCGTACCAAAAACGAAAGAAATTCTTTAGTGATATAAAACACTATTTCTGGGAAGATTCACATTTGTTTAAAAGTTGTCCCGATGGAATAATACGCCGATGCGTATTCGGAGATGAAGCCAGTCAAATCTTAAACCATTGTCACACAGGACCAACAGGAGGGCATTATGGGCCTCAACTTACAGCAAGAAAAGTTTACGATGCTGGATTTTATTGGCCTACAATTTTCAAAGACGCACACCTTCTTTGCAAATTTTGTGATGCTTGTCAAAGGGCCGGAAAAATAAGTCAACGTGATGAAATGCCATAAAATGTCATTCAAGTATGTGAAGTATTTGACATTTGGGGTATTGACTTTATGGGTCCATTTCCAAAATCTCATAATAATCTATACATTCTCGTTGCCATTGATTATGTATCTAAATGGGCGGAAGCACAAGCTCTCCCGACTAATGATGCACGAGTTGTAGTCAACTTCTTAAAACGTCTTTTGGCTAGGTTTGGAACACCAAAAGCTTTAATAAGTGATCGGGGTACTCATTTTTGTAACAATCAACTTGAGAAAGTTCTCAAAAGATATGGAGTAACTCATAAATTCTCAACCGCTTATCATCCACAAACAAGTGGACAAGTTGAAAATACCAACCGAGCATTAAAACGTATTCTAGAGAAAACCGTAGGATCAAATCTAAAGGAATGGTCCATGAAATTGGAGGATGCACTCTGGACTTTTAAAACACCCTACAAAACTCCAATTGGAACCAAACCTTTTAGACTCGTTTACGGAAAAGCATGTCATCTTCCAGTAGAAATTGAACATAAAGCATTTTGGGCTTTGAAGACATGTAATATTGATTTACATGAAGCTGGAAGTCTACGGTTAAGTCAATTAAACGAATTAGAAGAATTAAGACATGAAGCATACGAAAATTCGTTGATCTATAAAGAAAGAACGAAGAAATAGTATGATAAAAGAATCAGAAGTTCAAAAGAATTTAAAGAAGGAGACATAGTTCTTCTTTTCAATTCACGATTCAAGCTATTTCCTGGAAAATTGAAATCAAGATGGTCTGGACCATTCATAGTCAAAAGAGTTTTCCCATATGGAACAGTAGAGTTAATAAATTCAAATGGGATTGAATTTAAAGTTAATGGTCACAGAGTTAAACATTACATAGATAATCTAATGGAAGTTGAAGATGAAGTTAATCACAATTTTGACACCACAGCTAACTAAGTGTGGGAAGGTTCGAATCTTTTTAGGGTAATATATATTTCTGTTAGAGTTAGATATTCTGTTTTCGTGTAGTTTCCGAGAATGGAATCCGAATGGTCTTTCCCTAGCAGACCCTAAAGAACTAGTCTTCTCCCCCCATTCTGAATTTTTATATTTTTTAGGTTTTACGAGATGAAGAATTCCTTTGATCTGAACCATGGTCTAATGCTACACGCTATGATTACTAAACGTAATAATGATACACTTCCAAGTGAACTGGTATCATTCATAAGAGCCAAAATGGACGGAGTAAGAAAAGAACTCAGAAAAGATCATCATAAGATACATTTTGGTAAAGGAAAATCAAAATCCGCAACAAAAAGAAGAGCACGACACCTTGAAAGATGTTATAAATGCGGAAAATGGTCACACGAAGGTAAATGTTCATATAATCAAACATATTCAAATATCGAATTTGTTACTCTATGCAGAGAAGGACCGTTTATATGTTTAGAAGAAAATATATTGAAGAATCGAGGTTACGCTTATGTAGCTATGGAGAACCAAATCACACGACTCTCCTATGAGTCGGCTAAAGCAGGTCTCTGAGAATTCTATCTCACAGGTAAGTATGTACAGTTTTTATTTTTATTTTTATTTTTATTGCTTTTAACCTTTTAATAATAAACGCTGAATCGTTCGCTATAAAGTATTAAATTGGTATTCAATAAAATTAGGTATGCGTAACCGAAATTATTGATATCATATAAAAATTTATTACATCACTGCGAAATTTACCGTTTATTCTAAAGGTATAAATATCTTTAATCAATCAACCCAAAATATTTCAGAAATTCGTCAGGAGTAAAACTAGGTTATGGAACCGAAATTACTCTACCGAAAAGAGGGGCGTATATTTTTGATAATATGTGATTGATTAAAGTGGGATAAAAGACCAAAAAGATTTTAAATTTTAAATTTTTACCTTGTTTTTAAAATTAATATATAAATATTAAATTATTATTGTAAAATTTTTAAAATCAATATATTTAAGTTTGTACCTATTTGAAAAATTAATATTTTTAATATAAGTTTGTATGTATAAAAACAAAAATATAATATAAGTTTGGTGTGAATTTTTAATATGAATTTTTAATTTTATGCATTTTAAATTAAAGTTTGGTGTGAATTTAAAAACAAAAATTTACTTTATTTCACTAAGTTAAAAATATGATTTTTAAAATTCGTCGTGAGTTGAAAACTAGGTCGTTGAACCGAAATTGCTTTACCCAAGGGAGGGACGAGAACTTTTATTATCATTATTTTTAATCTTATTGAATTAAAGTATGCCAAAAACATTTAAAAAAAAAACCCAAAAATCTTTGCTTTTAAAACAACGCTTTGAAATAACAAAAATTTTAAAACTTTTTTGAGAGACGGACTAGGACAACGATCCGAAACATCCTCACTCCTAAAAAGAAACAAATTTTTAAAATTTATTAATTATTTGTTTTAAAAAGTATAAGGTTTTTATAAAATAAAAAAATAAACAGACCCCATGCGATCGCATGGGGTTCCTTCACAAAAACCATGCGGTCGCATGGTGTCAAAAAACTGGACAGGATCAAATACCCATCGAGCTGTGTTCTCTGTCTTCATAACAACACCCACACATACACGAGCATATACACACATAAACTCAAAAATTCGCCATTTTTAACCATAATTCGTCAAATTTCTCGCTCTAATCATGAAATTGTTCAGAAGCTTTTCAAAGAAAGTAAAGATTACACCCCTAAACGTCTTTAAATTTGATTTTTAGTGTTCTTGAGCTATAATTTACCTAATTTGATTTTGTTAATTTCTAGTGTAATTAGATTTAAATTGTTGTATTCTATGCATGTATAACCTAGATTGATGCTATTTAACTTGATTTGAAGCCAAAAACTTAGAGCAATTTGGGCTTTTTGATATAAACAGGTTATGGCCGATTTTTTTCATGAATTATTGCTAAATTAAGTAGTGTAACATGTTTAGGTAGCTAAATAATCCAAACTTTGATCCTAAACATGATTTTTGAGAATTAAAGTGGACTTTTTAGGTCTAAAATTCATGAACTTGATTAAATTGATGCAAATGCCATTTGAAACTTATTTAATTGCTAGTAATGGTTATTTTAACATGTTATTTGAGTTGAATGCTTATGAATTTTGTAAACATTTTCATATATGCTTATTTGAAAAAGTGTAGAATTGTGAAAATTGTGAAAATGTGTATAAGTTTAATTTTGATTGAACATGTTATTTTAATTGTTTCAAGTTGTTATTTTGCTAACACTAATGCATATTTGGATGCATAAATTTTGTGTTTAATGTGTTTTGCAGAGATTTACCGATACTGATGGTGCATCATCATCATCTAGACAACCTGCTCCAGAACCTGAACCAGAAATGCAATATGAACCGGAGCAACAACAGGAACAACAACAACAACCTGATCAAAACGTACCTTATTATGATCCGCAACAAGAATATGTTGATGCCTACGCAGTATTTTCGATGCATCCGATAGTACAACACCCAACGATTCATGAAGAACAGTTGCATCCTAATTTGAGATTTGATCAGAGTTGAAGAGATTACCCAACATATCAAAGTAACAAATTCAAATTGGTGATGAAAAATGTAGAAGTGCCAAGGGTAATTGATTGGGAGCCTTTGGAAAGGGTCTAACTAGTTAACTCAGTTAGACATCATTTGATCCAAAGGTATGGCAGCTCTTCTTTTCCCGATTGGGAACGTTTATTCACCATTCGTAGGCCTGTATATAAGGAATGGTGCGTTGAGCTTATGAGTACTATAGCGTTAAATACGGATGTAGATAGGTTAGATGATAGAAGTTTTCTTAGATTTATACTTGGCCGTAGGATGTATAGGATGTCCATGCTGGACATGGCCAGAGCTTTACAGATATATATGCCCGCTGAATTACTATTACCCGATTGTACAAATTTGATTTATCATAGTGAAAGGGTAGATAGGAATTTTGATGCTAACGTCGTCTGGAGGCGTATGTCAGATTATAATGTTTTTGGGCGAGCAGGAACACACTCCTACTTACATATTCACAGAGCCGAGCTTCGTATAATTCATAGATTTCTGGCTAACTCGATTACACAGAGAGGTCACAACAAGGAGAAAATGACCTTACATGATTATTTTACCTTAAGTGTATTCGAGACCTAAGAGGCTTTGTTAATATCCCCTACTGTGTTGGTTTTTATTTTTCTAAGATAGTAGAAGGAATACATGAAGGGGGAATAATAGGAGGAGGTATTTTTATTACTCTCATTGGAGTGTATTTGGGTGTAGATAGGGATCAAGGGGGTCCACTCTTGGTTTGTAGGGAACAGGATGATACTTTAGGATTGAAGGTCTATCAGGGTGCTAAGGTATTGAAGAGCAGACGCAATCAGGCAGTACCCTATGTTGGTCGTCATCCACAGGTAGAGAGAGGTTTAGATGAGGAAATGGAGGAAGCAGATGACATTAGGGATGTCATTAGGGAGGCTATGACTGACGTCTACCAGCATATAGATGAGGTAGAAATGACAAACTAGGATAGACATAGTCGATACGAGCAGTGGCAAGCCCGGAATGAGTACGAGCATTCCAGGTAACGACAACATGATAGATGGCACTATCATCAGCATCAGATCATGAGCCAGCTATCACCTCAGGATCACTACGTACCAACTTGACCTGCTTACTATCCTCCACACCAGCCCGATATGTGACCACCATTTACTCTCTACGACCCTAACCAGGCCTATCAGTACACCTATAACCAACCATGGAACCCGCTCGACGAAATGAACTGGAACCCCTATCCAGATTGATATAGTTCTGTTGGTGATTTCTATGATTTTTATCTTTTTATTATTTTTATTTATTTATGTTTAAACATTATATTTTGAGTTGATACTTTTATGTAAGTTTAATATTTTTATTATGTTGTAATAATAATTCATATTTGATTTGAAAGTGGGATGTTAAGTCCCATTTCAAATTACCATGCATTTTATTATTTGTATGTATGTATATTGTCAATTGTACACAACAGGGTAAAACAACGCATTTTCAAAGACTGACATTAAGTTCAGCAAAAGCTACTAATTTTGACGACAAAACGACAAACAAATGTGATGTAACAACAAGACGGAATGAACAAATGATGTGCACCATTTATCATTCAGTAAACAAAGGCCAATATGTTTGGAAACTTTGGTAAAATTTAATCATTTTTCTACGCTAATCACCCTCAATAATTTAAATTGTTACTGATTTCTTGCAAATGATGGCATTGCAAGATCTTAAGTGTGGGAAGGGGTTCAATTCTTTCGGATTTTTAAAATTTTAACTTATACACTTGGTTACCATTAAAAATACTAGTAACGCAGTAGTTGTATTAGAATCTAGTGCTCTCTAATAATAAAGAACAGCCCTAGTCTTATATACTGACTACCCAATTCTAGTAAAATTTTTCAAAATTTTTAAATAAATGAATTCAAAATCATGTTTATACATATTTATGAACGATAAAACTAGGTGTTAACACCGAAATTATTATTACCGCGGAAAAGACATAAATTGAGAAACAACCCAAAATGTTAGAATTCATTTAAAATGGAATAGAGGACAATAAAAAGGCAAAGAAAGGAAAATAAAAGCCAAGTGTGGGAAAAATTTACCAAGTTATTTAAAACATATATCACATATTTTTGTACAAATAACTGAAGATACTTTTGTTTTGGACAATTTTATCAGTTTTACCCAATTTCTTATAATATATTTGAAAGAAAAGATGAATCTACACGATGAATCAATTACATCATTAAAAGGAAGTAAAGTCTTCCGAAAAAGAAATGCGCTTCTTGATTTAGGTCAGGAATTTGTCGTCCAGACTAGTTGTAGAGTCTACGAAAAACCTTGAAAAGTTTTCTCGAAAATCGGCTGGAAATCCACGGACCTCAACATCAAACAGGGTCGCCAAGTGGTCAGACTTATCCTAACCATGAGCGGATCTGTCTCGTAAAATGGGGAGGGCACCGTGCAAATTAGCTTGATAAGACTAATGAATCAGTAATGTTTTAGAGATTATGTATTCTAGATATAACGGTAAATCAAATGAGTTTAATATTATATCTACTCATTAAAACCATGATTTCATCTGAAAAAATATATATGTATACATATTTTCATAAAGATTGTAATTAAAAATTCTTTTGTACAAACTGTTAATGGTGAAAATATTTTAACGGGTAGGTAATACCCGAGGAATATTTAGATTTCACATTAATAAGTTACACTGTTGATAATGCTAAAAATGAACATATATTTCATAGCATTATCCCTCAAGAAAGACAAGCTTTTGGTTGCAATTGTTCTATTTACAAGTGATATTCGTTTAAATAATAAAAGGTGAAGACAAAAGACAGATTCGACGAATTGAAGATGCAAACAACCAAAAAGCTCAAAAGTACAAAGTACAATCAAAGTGGTTCAAATTATTGATGAGAAACTTCTCAAAATTACAAGAGTACAAGACGCAAAACGCAAAATACAAGATATTAAATTGTACGCAAGGACATTCGAAAATCCAGAACCGGGACTAGAGTCAAGTCTCAACGCTCGACGCAACGGACTAAAAATTACAAGTCTACTATGCACATGAATATAATATAATATATAATTAATTCTTAAAATTATTTATATATTATATTATTTTATAAAACCGTCGGCAAGAAGCAAACAAATCTGTGTGAGCTGGAAAAGCAGGCCATGCGATCGCATGGCCTGGAAGTGCAATTTCCATGCGATCGCATGGCCCCAAATTGAGGGTCAGGTCCTATAAATTTCGCAGTTTTGGTCGAACAAAAACACATCTTTTTCTTTCTCCATCTCTCAAACGTGTATATATATATATATATATATATATATATATATATATATATATATATATATATATATATATATATATATATATATATATATATATATATAAATTATAATTTTAATTTTAATTTTAATAATAATAAGGGTATGTTAGCGAATGTTGTAAGGGTGTAAGTCGAAATTATGTCCGTGTAACGCTACGCTATTTTTAATCATTGTAAGTTATGTTCAACCTTTTTAAATTAATGTTTCGTAGCTAAGTTATTATTATGCTTATTTAAATTGAAGTAATCGTGATGTTGGGCTAAATATTAAGACGTGGTAATTGGGCTTTGTACCATAATTGGGGTTTGGACAAAAGAACGACACTTGTGGAAATTAGACTATGGGCTATTAATGGGCTTTATATTTGTTTAATTAAATGATAGTTTGTTAATTTAATATAAAGATTTACAATTGGACGTACCTATAAATAACCATATACACTCAATCGGACACGATGGGCGGGATATTTATAAGTACTAATAATCGTTCATTTAACCGGACACAGAAATGGATTAATAGTTAACGGACTTATTAAAACAGGGGTGAATTACATACAAGGACACTTGGTGTAATTATAATTTAAGTCCCCAATTAGTTGGAATATTTGACTTCGGATATAAGGATAATTTGACGAGGACACTCGCACTTTATATTTATGACTGATGGACTGTTATGGACAAAAACCAGTCAGACATATTGAATAATCCAGGACAAAGGACAATTAACCCATGGTAATAAAACTAAAATCAACACGTCAAACATCATGATTACGGAAGTTTAAATAAGCATAATTCCTTTATTTCATATTTAATTGCACTTTTAATTATCGTAATTTTATTTTATCGCACTTTAATTGTAATTTTAATTATTGCACTTTTTAATTATCGCAATTTCATTATCATTATTTACTTTACGCTTAAAATTATGTTATATTTATTTTTAATATTTTACATTAGGTTTTAACTGCGACTAAAGTTTTAAAATCGACAAACCGGTCATTAAACGGTAAAAACCCCCTTTTATAATAATAATACTACTTATATATATTTACAAATATAGTTTTAAAAATATAGCATTAAACTTGGCTAAGATCCCTGTGGAACGAACCGGACTTACTAAAAACTACACTACTGTACGATTAGGTACACTGCCTTTAAGTGTTGTAGCAAGGTTTAGGTATATCAATTCTATAAATAAATAAATAACTTGTGTAAAATTGTATCGTTTTTATTAGTATTTTGTAGTAAAAATACTACTATTTTGTATACACCTCTACGCACATCAACTGTACATTCTTTCAATCTGATTCAACAGTCATTTACTATCCTACTTACATCCACAAATATACGTATCTGTTCACCGCAGAATAACCATTTTCATTCAAATTCATATTTGGATTTTGACCTATCAGAATCCAACAAGTGGCATAATGAAGAAAACATGGGACAAAAATAAAATTTGTTAGAAACAAACAAATTAACTATGAAAAATTTTGTTAAGAATTCCCGCTAACAAAATCCTAGCTAACTGTTCCTAGCTAACTGTTAATTCCTTATTACAATTATTTATCGCAATTTATTTATCGCAATTTTAATTCTCGCAATTTTATTTATCGTCATTTAATTTCTGTTATTTATTTTACGCACTTTATTTATCGTCATTTAAATACAGTTATTTACGCAAATTAAATATCGAGACACGTATACAATGTTTTGACATATCATATCGACGCATCTATATATATTATTTGGAATAACCATAGACACTCTATATGCGGTAATGTTCGAGTTAACTATACAGGGTTAAGGTTGATTCTAAAATAATATATATACTTTGAGTTGTGATCGAGTCTGAGACATGTATACAATGGGTCACGATACGTATTAATTAATTCGAATATTATATATATGAATTATTGAATTACTAATTGTGGACTACCAACATTGGACAATTAAAATAAATTAAAATATTGATTATAACATATGAAACTAAACATTTCATCAAGTTTTCCACTTGACTTCATCTTAAACCTCATTTGTATCTGGACGATTACAATCTGCGTTCAAACCTTTCATGATTCTTGAAAACACCACAATCGAGAGGATGAACCAACCGCACTTCATCTACGGAAGGAAAGAATTATGCATATAGTTATGCACCTGAAAAACTCTCAGAAACTGAGTAAACATTTAACACGTAGCTGTGCTAATTTCTTTAACGTTATTATTACCGAAAATAACTTTGCAACTCCTGTTCAAGATAGCCAGTTTTATCACAGCTCCAGCAAGTCAACTTCGACTTTTCGTTCGAAACAACCTTATTATAACCTTGATATATACGCGTGCTCTTTTATTGTTATCGGGGAAAACTTTTATATTCCACCTTTATAACCACAGACGTATCAGTAACCTCGTCGCTCCGTGGCTTAAATCTCTCCGATAAATAACTATATTTATTCATTGAAATTCTATCATGAACACATCTGCATCTTGTAACGATAACTACCATATCAAATACTGGGATACAACAATCATTATTCTCAAACTCCACAGCGTTCCTATGTCAACAATTATATATATATATACATATATATATATACACATATATATATATATATACATATATATATATATATACATACATATATATATATATATATATATATATATATATATATATATATATATATATATATATATATATATATATATATATATATATATATATATATATATATAACGACTATCTTCTGAACTGATGAACTTCAATTCGGAATTTCTGAATTTCTGAAAAGCGCTCTAACCTACGAATCAGTTTTCTGAGTTTTGAAAAAGCTGATAAAGCAGTGAAAACTGAAGACTGCCTTAACAGTCAAAAGTTTGATAATAAAGAATGACAGGCTGAAAAAGCTCAGAAATTTGATACTGAAAAATGGATTGAGCAAACCATGAAGGAGACCAAGGACAAATACAAGGACCAAACTCTGTATTTAAAGAATCCAGATGATTTTATTTCTGATGAAATCTTTAACGAATACCTTACTCCTTAATTGTTCTAAATCATTGTGAATGAATTTCTTCATCACACTATGATTCTAAAATTCTAAGATATTATCATATCTTTCATTATAAATATCCTCGATATTTATGAAGATATTTTCATAATTATTCTTATCTGAAATCATTTACCTCTTCGCACTATCGGTGTTACATCATAAAAGAAACTGTTTTAGTTTCTAATTCTAAAATCTTTGAGTTTAAAGTATGAATGTTTTTGAAGTAGTGTTGGAAACTGATGCATGAGTTAGTATAATATAATGACACTTGATCAACGTGATTATATTATAGTAGGTTATGTTGAGTTTCTAGTGGAACGTGATGATTCACAGATCATAACGTCATCATGTGGCATGTTACACGACTCTTTCATTCTATTTAACCTCTAAACAAAATCAAGAACATATTTTTTTTGATAATTCTATCTTTTCCAGTAAATTCTAATAATTTGGCCAATGTTTTGGAAATATGAATCGAAGTATAAAAGATAATAGTTGTGGAAATAATGGAACGAAAGAGGTTCATTTATAGTGGAAACATCATAAAAAGCAATCGAGACAGATATTCACATTTAACCAAAGAGGATCCTAATTTCCTTAATTACCGAAGAACCAAATCTGATTACGAAGATTTTCTCTAAATTCCTTGATTTTCGGAAATCAACCATGACTACGTCACCGGTTAAGACAAACCTGCATTTATTCATTTCATTCTTTTGTGATAGCTTCACTCGTACTCCTCACATAAACAGATCGTTTTATGATAAAACTCTAATTTTCAACTCGTATGAGTCATGAAAACATACTTATTATCAGCCATGATGATTCCAATCAAATTTCGAGACGAAATTTCTTTAACGGGTAGATACTGTGACGACCCGAAAATTTCCGACCAAATTTAAACTTAATCTTTATATGATTTCGATATGATAAGCAAAGTCTGTAATGTTGAGTCTCAGAATTTTTGAACTGTTTTAATATATTCATTTAACCTTTGACTATTCCCAACGATTCACGAACATCGATGTATAAATAAATATGTATTATATATATAATCAATAAATATTAAAGATTCAATAAATTATATAATTGGTAGATATTATATAATAAATGGTAATATATTAAACTTAATTACAAGTTGAATATAATTATTATATTAATACTATTATCATTACTAGTATTATTATCATTAAGCAATATTATCAATAATATTATTAAATAGATTGTTATTATTATTATTAGTATATATATTGTAATATATAATTACTAATAAATTATAATATTAAATGTAATTATAAATTAAAATATAAATATTATATTAATAATGTTAATATTACTTTCATTATAAAAATTAATAGTAATATTTGTATGATTAATACTATTATTTTTTTATATAAAATATATATAAATATATGAAATTTGATACGTACAAGTATTATTAATAATACTATAGAAACATGTAACTTATTATATCTTCAGTATTATTATTACTAAAATATATAAAATTCAATAACTCTTTATTTAAAATATAATATATAGTTATATTATATAACCTATAATATGTAATACTAATATATCAAATATAATTGTTATATTATTAATATTACTTTTAATATTAATATCAATACTAGTGTTATTAATATTATTATGTTAAAAAATATAAACATGAAATTTGATATATATAAATAGTATTATCAATATTAATATAATAATTATTATTATTATAATTGCCATTAATAATATAATTATTAACAAATTCACTAAAATTATTATTATTGTGACTTATTGTTATATTACTCTTATTAATATTATTAATATTATTAATATTATTATTATTATTATTGATATAATTATAATTTTAAGGTTGTGATCTTTTAAATAAAGATTTTTAAATATAAATATTAAGAACGATTAAAATTATAATTGAATTGTGATATAAATATTATTAGTTATTATTAATATTATTATTATTAATTATTATTATTATTAGTATTAATATTATTATTAATATATTTATTTATTTATTTATACAAATTATATATAAAATCAGATAAATGTATATCTGGATTCTGCTTTACATCGCTATCGACTATATCAAATTGGTACTTCATATTCCAAAATTTGTTTCATATCTATATCATTAGTACGAATTCAGTTAAATATCTGTATCTATATTTGTTGTTTTTCTTCATTTTCTGTTCTTGATTGATTTTCTGTCGACGATGGTAACCCTACAAATCAAATGGATTGTCCTTCTAATTATTCTATAATCGTTTATAAATCAACCTCAACCATCCAGTATAATGTATTCACTGCAATTCCTGAAAATCAATCAAAATTTATAGGAAACCGTCGAACACTCCTGTTCTTAATAAATTTTTTACAATAGCTCGAATTTGAATCAAATTACAAAATCTGAAATTACAGTCTTGGTTATAAATTCATCATTTAAACTATCTGGAAGGTTTCAATTGCCAATTTTTAGTATCGAGTTCTAATTCTTTAGTCAAACTAAATTTTTCAAAAAGTCAAACGAGCTGTTCATAGTGAAATTTGAAATTGTATTGATGTTTTGAGTTAAATTGAGGATTCAGATAGTTTATAGAAGGGATTTGAAACATTTTTCATGTTATAATCACAGTCTAAAACGTCCTTAAATTTCATATTGGATTTTGTGTTCCTCGAGTTCTATAACAGGTACTGCTAGTGCTGTTTTTTTATTTTTTTGTTAATCCAAAACAATGATGACTAATTGTTTACGTTTCATATACCTATATTAATTCAAACTCCAAACTAGCAGTATTGATTTCGTATTGATTTTGGTCGATTAAGTTTTGAGAATAAGAGGTAAAGGGAAAACAGAAGAGTAGAGTTTAAATAAATTTAAAGTGGGGATAATATTAGAAAATAGACGCAGAGGAATGGTTAAAGGGACTTTTGGGTATTCGAGGGGTCTCGGGTTCGAGCCTGGCTGGTGCAATATTTTTTTTAAAAACCGATTTCTTTTGAGGTAGAACTCCCATTTTTATTATTATTATTATTATTATTATTATTATTATTATTATTATTATTATTATTATTATTATTATTATTATTATTATTATTATTATTATTATTATTATTATTATTATTATTATATTATTATTATTATTATTATTATTATTATTATTATTATTATTATTATTATTATTAAGTCAGTGATCAAGATTATTATTAAGTCAGTGATAGTTTGATATATTATAAAATGGTATGCATGCCTGTCAACTTTAGATGAAATGAAAGTTTGTCTTTTAAAAACGAATGCAATGTTTGTAAAATGTATCATTTAGAGGTCAAATATCTCGCAATGTAATCATATGTTATTGTATTCGTTCTTATGGATTAGGACGGGTCGTCTCATATAATCTATACTAATGTAAATAAAAAATAATCATGAGTAAATATACATAAAATCATTAAGTAATGGGTTACAAATGTAAATTTGTAAAAGAAAAATATAAATATATATGTATATATCGAAATATATATAAATATATATTAAATTATGATAATTAAATAAAAGAAAATAAAATACAAGATATTCTAGATTGTTCCTTTTTAATAAAAAAATAAAAATAAAAAGAAAAAGGCCTAAAGTCAGCTGAATAAAAAAAAGAAATTAAGTTGTATTTTTATAAGGAATGTAATTTCTTGTTCACCAAGTATTTTTCAAGTATAAATACACCCCTAAAGCTCATTATTTTTCATCATAAAATTTTGGGAGCTTCTTTCATAAACCCTAAAATTTAACTTGTAAGTTTTTTTTTCCTCTCCTTCTTCTCTTTCTTTCGAATTTTTTTCTTTTCTTTTCTTTTTTTTCGGCTGAAACAAAACAACAACAACAATAATTTTTTTTTATTGTTACAAGCTTAGTTAAATCTAACTTTTTACATGATAACTATTAACATGATTAATAAGTTTTATAAAAATTTATTTTACAGAAAATTAATTCGTTTTTGTATTATTTTTATTTTTGTTTGTGTTTATTCTCGGCCGAACATAAACATATATATAATAATTATGTATTGAGTTTAATAAATTATAAATTATACATGTTAATTATTAATAAGTAATATGAGATCTAGGAAAATTAATTTTTCTAATTTTTAATATGTTTTTATATTTTAAACAATTAAAACAGTTTATTTAATATATATATGTATACGGTATATGTATTTATTTAAAAATAATAGGAAAAAAGGATATTTAAGCTATACACATATTTTTCCAGTAAAGTATGATATTTAACTTAATTATTTGGGTCAGAATATAATTTATAAAATTTAAATTTGAATTATTTGTTATTTAATGATAAAAACAAGGTGAAATCCGTAATAAAAATATATACAGTAAATAAAAATATATAAATAGTTTTTCGGGGTTCATAAACTTTTTTCTAAATCTGAGAAACTTATAAAAATTAATTTATGGGTCGAATTAATAATTATTATATAATTAAACATTATTATTATGTAAATAGAATGTAAATAAGGAAATAAATGTAAAAATAAATAAATATTTTTGTACAGGTTATTAAACTGTAAGAAACTTATAAAAATTTTAATAATAATTATTTATGTTTATTTAATATTTTATGTAGAATTAAACTTATTTTGTGATTAAATTAAGAATAAAAACAAACATAAATACAAAATTGTAATAAAAATACTTTCTTAAATTTTTCTACTGATTTTTATAATTAACTAAGACTATAAAATTATGTATATGATTCTTAGGTATTTAATTAATTATTTAATAATTTATGGATAATATTGGGTTAATAAAGTACTATATTAATAAGTATCTTGTAAATTAAATAACAAATAATATAACACATTTATGTTATATATATTGTATGAGATAGTGATTAGTGTTATAAATATTAATTAATCCAAGTCACAAGATAGTAATTATAGTTTGAATAATAATCATATATAATTATAAAACTATCAATAGTTATATAATAAAAACAATAACTATATATATATATATATATATATATATATATATATATATATATATATATATATATATATATATATATATATATATGATTAACTTAGTTATATAATAAAAGTTTATACACCTATAATATGTGAAGGTTATAATCAAGATAACGTGCACTATATACGAACCTCACTGCTACATATGGCCTAGGGTGGTCCTTGTTACCTTATGGGAACTGCTTGTGGATTTCGAATGCCAAGACATAGATTCTGGTCAAGAATCCTGGACGCCCGGTAACAACTGATCATCAGAGTGACTTATATGATAGCAACGAGATTTGGGTAATGGTGTACAATGTCTTGTTATAGACTATAACCCGAACTTTCTATAATTAGAAAGTTACTATAAGTGGATACTTTACATAAATAGTAATCTTCCGAAAATGGAAATTATTTTAGAAAACCATCTTCATTAGTATAGTTACTATACTTATGTCTTTTAGACAATATTTGATCATACATTCTATCTCTAGGTTGAGATCTCGATCACGTTCTTTCGTTCAATTCATTTCTCATGTGGAATAACTCTTCTGTGCTACTAAGGTGAACTCATAGCCCCGCTTTTTACATATTTTATTTAATTTTATAAATCTTGTGGTGAGACACATGCTTACTTTTAAATGATTTACAATTTAGACACAAGTGCCTAAACTTTTTGATATGCAACTTCATGAGACTTTCGTTAACTTGTATTGTTTATATCTTTACATGCAAAATCCCCGCCATAATATCGTTAATTGCTGGAATTAAAATGTTGCAAGCTTAATTATTGTGAGTAGACCTATTGAGAGCGACGTCTCTACCCATTGACCTATCGTCAAGTAGGTACATAATAATGATTACCGACACTCGTACAGTGTCAGGGGAAAATGTTTAGCTCGATATTATAACTCATGGCATATTGAATATTTTGATGTTTTGAAATAAATCTTGTGGTCTAAACTTATTGATTAGTAAACCTATGATGTTCACTCAACCATTGTGTTGACATTTTAAGCATGTTTGTCTCAGGTGAAGAATAGCTTATGTGCTGCCCTATGTTGATTGCTTGGTGTTGCATTGGAGTCCACATTATTTATATTTTAGCATTTGTTAAACATTTATTACAATTGAGTTTACCATGTAAAACATTTCATTTTCCGCTGCAATTAAATTATTGATTTTATTAAACGTCTCATTTAGAGTCGTTCTCATTTATATAACTATGTGATGATATTGGAAAAGTCATATTTATCCCCGGCCCTATTTGGGGGGTATGACAGATTGGTATCAGAGCACAGTTAGTTATAGAGAACCAGGATTGCATTTATGTGTGCCTTATGTGTTAGTTAGGGTGCTTTAGCAATCTATAGGACTATAACCTTTCTTGATTTAAGATTTTAGTGCCTTTCATTATTATTTCCTTTCGTGCTTTTACGTCTACCTTAGAAACATTTTGATTTCTTTCTTTCCTTTCTTTTAGGATGTCGAGCCACAACCCGATCGTTATTTCTGACTCCGAAGAATTCGATATGGAGAGATCCGTTCACACTCCAGCTTATGGACCCATTTCTCCACCAACATCTCCAATTTACCGACCGGCTACTCCACCCGCATCACCGGTCTACACGCCTGCCACTCCACCACACTCATTCGTGAAGGAAAAACCTCAAAATGATTATGATGGGGATGATGAAGAGATTGAAGAACAAATTGAAGGTGAGGATGATTCCGAGGGGGAACCCGAGGAAGAGTCCGAACCCGAAGAAGAGGAAGAGGTTCGAGAACCAGCTAATGAGGAGGCTAATCTGGCTTATGATGGTCTTGGGGTGATATGCAGTTGATAGTACTCCAAACGAACATATATTTAGCCGCAATATCATCCCAATATGTAAAGTTTTTAGTTGTAATTATTCTATTTTTAAGTTGTAATCGTTTAAATAAATAAATGTGAAGACAAAGCACGAAGATTAAAGAATTGAAGAAAAAGTGCCACTAAAGCCTGAAAAGTGCCACTAAAGCCATAATGCACTCAAAAGTGCCACTAAAAGTGAGTTAAAGACTTGCGCGGATTTTGGGAGTTAAGGAAAATAATTTTTTGTGCAAATTACAAATTGCAAAACGTAAAGGACAAGATATTAAATAGTACGAAAGGACGTTCGAAAATCCGGAACCGGGACCTGAGCCAACTATCAACGCGCGACGCAACGGACCTAAAATTACAAGTCAACTATGCACAAGAATAAAATATAATATATAAATAATTATATAAATTATTTATATATTATAAATATATATTAAATCATGTCGACAAGCTATGAGACAAAGGATCCTGAGCTGGAAAACCAGACCATGCGATCGCATGGCCAGCATGAGATAATCTCATGCGATCGCATGAGCCAAAAAGGCTGGCCACATTCCTATAAAAGCCAGCGAATTCGATATATTTAAAACACCATCAATCTATCTCTCTGTCTATAATATATAATAATATATATATATATATATATATATATATATATATATATATATATATATATATATATATATATATATATATATATATATAGTATAGGGTAGTTTTATATTAGTTAGTTTGGGTTATGTAACGGTTATTTTACGAGTTCTAAAGTCGAAATTCTGTCCGTGTAAAGCTACATGATAAATACTCAATCTAAGTTATGTTCTCATTTTTAAATTAATGTCTTGTAACTAAGTTATTATTATGCTTATTTAAATCGAAGTAATCATGATATTGGGCTAAATATTAAAGATGGGGTAATTGGGCTTTGTACCATAATTGAGGTTTGAACAAAAGAATGACACTTGTGGAAATTAGACTATGGGCTATTAATGGGCTTTATATTTGTTTAATTGAATGATAGTTCGTTAACTTAATATAAAGATTTACAATTAGACGTACCTATAAATAGCCATATACACTCGATCGGACACGATGGGTGGGATATTTATAAGTACTAATAATCGTTCATTTAACCGGACACGGTAATGGATTAATAGTCAATGGACTTATTAAAATAGGGGTGAATTACATACAAGGAAAATTGGTGTAATTATAGTTTAAGTCCCCAATTAGTTGGAATATTTGACTTCGGATATAAGGATAATTTGACTAGGACACTCGCACTTTATATTTATGACTGATGGACTGTTATGGACAAAAACCAGATGGACATATTAAATAATCCAGGACAAAAAACAATTAACCCAGGATAATTAATTAAAATCAAAAAGTCAAACATCATGATTACGGAAGTTTAAATAAGTATAATAATTTTATCTTATTTCTTATCGCATTTTATTTTACGCACTTAAATTATCGTCATTTATATTTTTCATTAGGTTTTAATTGTGACTTAAAATATAAAATCGACAAACCGGTCATTAAACGGTAAACCCCCTTTTATATTATTATTATATATAAAAATATATATTTTGTACAAATATAGTTGTTTAAAATATAGTGTAAAATAAGCCGTCTCCTTGTGGAACGAACCGGACTTACTAAAAACTATACTACTCTACGATTAGGTACACTGCCTATAGTGTTGTAGCAGAGTTTAGGTATATCCCATTTGTAAATAAATTAATTAAAACCTGTATCATATTTCGTCGTATTTCGTAGTAAAAATATAACTATTTTGTATACACCCCTACGCACATCAGCAGTTTAGAAGATGATTTCGAGGAGGAAGTTGAACCTCCTGTTACTAAGACTCCCTCACCTAAGAGGAAGGAGCCGGAGACTCCCGCTACTGATGATGCTAGTTCATCTAAGAAGCCAAAGGCTTTCGAGTTTGTCTACTCCGATTATGAACGTGCTCTAGTTCGGTGTGATATCATGAATCTACAAAGTCGCACTGTAACTATGTGAGACACATTCCGCGATTGCTTGGCTAAGATGGAGAAGCGCATGGACTATACAAACAGCGATGTGAAGATGGTCTATGACATGTTCTCCGTGATGTTTGCTAGGCAAGAGAGAGAGAGCTTGACCGCCAGCGTTATGCACTGGTGGAATTAGAGAAGTTTGTAATGTAATTTAAGGGGTACATTAAGGATCATTTCAAGCCTCCGTCACCTAAGAAAGATTAGATCTTAAGACTCTCATTTATTTCCATTTCCATTGTTTATGTAAAGGCATATGCCTAAGTTACATTGGTTTTCTTTGATTCATGTAAAACTAGTGGTTTTTATGGTTTAATTCAAGTATTTTGATTACATCTTGTTATTCCTACCATCTATCTTACCTTATTCGTATCTGTTTGGATATATGTGTTTGGTTGTATCTGTTGTGTGAACCTTGCACATTTATAAGACTTATCATTTATTAGCGCCACAAACTCTTCAACTAATACTATATTTATGTATTGAAGAACAATGGCTCAATCAACTCGAGGTGCTACCAATATTCCGAATGTCTCTCTGACTCCAGCACAATTCCAACAGTTGTTGGCCACCGCTTAAAGCAATCAAAACAATCACCATGGGATCGAACCAAGGTTCAAATAAGAAAGTTGCCGATAATTCAAAAGGAGGTTACTCTGGGAAACAACCTTTCTATAAGCGTTGCGAGAAACACCATTCTGGGTGGTGCAAGGCTGAATACACCAAGTGTAAAAAGATTGGCCATATAGCCAAGAATTGTAGAGTTGCAGTTTTTCCAACGGATACTCCCGCAACCAAAGCCAACGTAATCATTCCTACATGCTATGACTGTGGTGAAAAGGGGCATTTCCGCAATCAGTGTCCAAAGAAAAAGCGTAACACGGGAAATACTAATGCTAAAATCCGGGCGTTTGTGATGACTGCTGAAGAAGCCAGTGATTACGATGAAGTGATTACGGGTACATTTCTTGTTAACAACTTCTATGCTACTATTTTATTTGATTCTGGTGCTGATAGAAGTTATGTGTCTACTGAATTTTGTGCCTTATTCACTGAAAAACCACAAGCCTTAGAAATTAAGCGTCTTGTAGAAGTAGCAAATGGTAAGGTTATGAAAGTAGACAATGTGTATAAAAACTGTGATCTGGTTCTAGCCGACAAACACTTTAAGATTGACCTATTGCCAGTCGAATTAGGGAGCTTTGATGTAGTCGTAGGGATGGATTGGTTACGCCCATTAAAAGCTTCAATCATGTGCTATGAGAAAATCATTAACATACCTCTTGAAAATGGGGAAACCTTAATTGTTCAAGGGGAGATCATTGGTTCCAAACTCAACATCATCTCTTGCATCAAGACCCGCAAGTATCTAATGAAGGGATACCAAGCCATTTTGGCTCATGTTAAGGAAGTCGAATTGGAAGAAAAATGCATTGAAGATGTGCCGGTCGTTAGAGACTTTCCTGAAGTATTTCCTGAAGAACTCCCTGGTCTCCCTCCCCAACGACAGGTTGAGTTTCAGATTGATTTGACCCCCGGTGCTGCACCTATTGCAAAGGAACCATACCTATATATATATATATATATATATATATATATACTTGGTTTCACCAGAGATGAAGGAATTATCTAACCAACTCCAAGAACTTTTGGAGAAAGGTTTCATTCGTCCTAGTTCGTCTCCGTGGGGAGCACCCGTACTTTTTGTCAAGAAGAAAGATGGTATGTTGAGGATGTGTATTGATTACCGTGAGCTCAACAAGTTAACCATCAAGAATCGTTATCCCCTCCCGCGTATTGATGACTTGTTTGACCAATTACAAGGGTCCAACGTCTATTCGAAGATTGATCTTAGGTCCGGTTACCATCAGCTGAGAGTCAAGGAAACTGATGTTTCTAAGACTGCTTTCTGAACTCGATACGGACATTATGAGTTTCTTGTCATGCCTTTTGGTTTAACCAATGCTCCTGCTGTATTCATGGATCTTATGAACCGTGTATGCAAGCCCTATCTTGACAAGTTTGTAATTGTTTTTATTGATGACATTCTAATCTACTCCAAGAGCGAGAAAGAGCATGAGCAACATTTGCGATTGATTCTATAGCTCTTAAAGAAGGAACAACTCTATGCTAAGTTCTCCAAGTGAGAATTTTGGCAGCGAACAGTACAATTTCTCGGACATGTAGTTGATTGTGAAGAAATACATGTCGATCCGGCGAAAATTACTGCTATCCAAAACTGGGAAGTGCCTAAGAGTGCGAAGAATATTCGCCAATTTTTGGGACTTGCTGGTTATTACCAAAGATTCATCAAGGATTTTTCTATTCTAGCCAAACCTCTTACCAAGCTAACTCATAAGGGGAAGAAGTTTGAGTGGTCCGAAGAACAGGAATCTGCTTTCAAGATTCTAAAGGATAAATTGACCACAGCCCCGATTCTATCATTACCTGAAGGTACTGAAGATTTCGTAGTCTATTGTGATGCCTCGAATCAAGGTTTTGGATGTGTTCTGATGCAACGTGAAAAGGTTATCGCCTACGCATCTAGACAGTTGAAGAAATATGAGAAGAATTATACCACACATGACCTGGAATTAGGAGTCATGGTATTTGCACTAAAGATGTGGAGACATTACCTCTATGGGGTTAGAATCACGGTATATACCGATCATAAAAGTCTTCAACATATCTTTGACCAGAAGCAATTAAACATGAGGCAAAGGCGTTGGATCGAGTTATTAAATGACTACGATTGTGAACTTCGATATCATCCCGGCAAGGCAAATATAGTTGCCGATGCCCTTAGTAGAAAGGATCGTGCCAAGCCAATTCGAGTCCGAGCTTTAAATATACGTATTCGTACGAATCTTACATCTCAAATTCGTGAAGCACAACTTGAGGCATTGAAGGAAGAGAATGTCCAACTTGAGGGACTGAAAGGTCTCGAAAAGCAGCTTGAACTCAAGGGAAACTGAACAAGGTATTTCAATAACCGAATCTGGGTCCCAATCTTCAGAAATCTTCGAGAACTAGTCTTGGATGAAGCGCATAAGACTAGATATTCTATTCACCCAGGCTCCATTAAAATGTATCACGATGTGAAAGAATTATATTGGTGGCCTAATCTAAAGTCTGACATTGCTGATTATGTGAGCAAGTGCCTTACTTGTTTGAAAGTTAAGGCTGAGCACCAAAAGCTGTCTGGTTTACTTCAACAGCCGGATATTCTGCAGTGGAACTGGGAATGTATCACTATGAATTTCGTCACTAAGTTGCCCAAGACTTCAAACGGCAATAATACTATTTGGGTCATAGTTAATCGTCTTACTAAATCTGTACATTTCTTACCGATCAAGGAAACCGACAAGATAGAGAAATTATCACAACTCTATATCAAAGAGATTGTCTCACGCCATGGAGATCCTATCTCAATTATTTCTGATCGCGACAGTCGATTTGTTTCTAGATTCTGAAAAACTTTACAATCTGCTCTTGGAACTCAACTCGACATGAGTACAGCTTATCATCCGCAAACTGATGGTCAAAGTGAACGAACCATTCAGACGTTGGAAGATATGCTTAGTGCTTGTGCCATCGATTTCGGCAAATGTTGGGATAGACAATTGCCTTTAGCTGAATTTTCTTACAACAACAGCTATCACTCAAGTATTAAGGATGCACCTTTTGAAACCTTATACGGACGAAAATGTAGATCCCCATTGTGTTGGGATGAATTAGAGGACTGACAGTTAACTGGTCCTGAAATCATTCATGAAACTACCGAGAAGATCGTTCAGATTAAGAAACGATTAGAAACTGCCCGCAGTCGACGAAAGAGCTATGCTGATAAACGTCGGAAGGATTTAGAATTCCAAGTTGGTGATAAAGTCATGTTGAAAGTATCCCCTTGGAAGGGCGTCGTTCGTTTTGGTAAGCGAAGCGAATTAAGTCCACGTTATGTTGGACCTTTCAAGATTATTGAAAGAGTTGGTCCTGTGGCATATCGATTAGAATTACCCACTGAGCTTAGTAATGTACATGATGTATTTCATGTCTCGAATCTTAAAAAGTGTCTTGCTGATGACACACTCATTATTCCATTGGATGATATCCGCGTTGATGATAAAATGCATTTTGTTGAAGAACGGATGTAGGTTATGGATCGAGAGGTTAAAGGCTTGAAACAAAGCTCTATTCCTATTGTTAAGATCCATTGGAATTCACGAAGAGGCCCCGAGTTTACCTGGGAACGTGAAGACCAGATGAAGCGGAAATATCCTCATCTTTTTCCAATTGCTGATACATCAAAGAAGTCTTCCTGAAACTTCGGGACGAAGTTTAAATTAACGGGGAGATACTATAACAACCCTCATTTTTCCACTCTATAGTGACTATAATGCCCCTAGGGTTTCATTGTTGATTCGTACTTTATATTAGGGTTGTTATCCTGACATATTAAATGAAGTAATTAATACTCGTAATTAATGAACTAAACCCTAACCCTAATCATTTAGTGTAAACCCTAAACATTATATGTAAACCCTAACCCTAATAATAAAAACATTATTATTGTTAAATGTATATATTACGTATTAAAATGTATATAATCTATACTAATGTAAATAAAATATAAATAAAATATAATCATGAGTAAATATAAATGGGTTACAAATGTAAATTTGTAAAAGAAAAATATAAATATATATGTATATACCAAAATATATATAAATATATATTAAATTAGGATAATTAAATAAAAAAAGATAAATTGCAAGATATTCTAGATTGTTCCTTTTTAATAAATAAAAAAAGGCCTAAAGTCGGCCGAATAAAAAAAAGAAATTAAGTTGTATTTTTATAAGGAATGTAATTTCTTGTTCACTAAGTATTTTTCAAGTATAAATACACCCCTAAAGCTCATTATTTTTCATCACAAAATTTTGGGAGCTTCTTTCATAAACCCTAAAATTTAACTTGTAAGTTTTTTTTTCTCTCCTTCTTTTCTTTCTTTCGATTTTTTTTCTGTTCTTCTCTTTCTTTTTTTCGGCCGAAACAAAACAACAACAACAACAACAACAACAATAATTTTTTTTATTGTTACAAGCTTAGTTAAATCCAACTTTTTACATGATAATTATTAACATGATTAATAAGTTTTATAAAAATTTATTTTACAAAAAATTAATTCGTTTTTGTATTATTTTTATTTTTGTTTGTGTTTATTCTCGGCCGAATATAAACATATATATATAATAATTATGTATTGAGTTTAATAAATTATAAATTATACATGTTAATTATTAATAAGTAATATGAGATCTAGGAAAAATAATATTTCTGATTTTTAATACATTTTTATATTTTAAATAATTAAAACAGTTTGTTTAATATATATATATATATATATATATATATATATATATATATATATATACACACACACATTATATGTATTTATTTATAAATAATAGCAAAAAGGCTATTTAAGCTATACAAATATTTTTCCTGTAAATTATGATATTTAACTTAATTATTTGGGTCAGAATATAATTTATAAAAATTAAATTCAAATTATGTGTTATTTAATGATAAAAACAAGGTGAAATTCGTAATAAAAATATATGCAGTAAATAAAAATATATAAATAGTTTTTCGGGGTTTACAAACTTTTTCTAAATCTGAGAAAATTATAAAAATTAATTTATGAGTCGAATTAATAATTATTATATAATTAAACATTATTATTATGTAAATAAGGAAATAAATGTAAAAATAAAGAAATCTTTTTATAACTATTTTTCTACAGGTTATTAAACTGTAAGAAACTTATAAAAATTTTACAAATAATTATTTATGTTTATTTAGTATTTATGTAGAATTAAACTTGTTTATGATTAAATTAAGAATAAAAACAAATATAAATACAAAATTGTAATAAAAATACTTTCTTAAATTTTTCTACTAATTTTTATAATTAACTAAGACTATAAAAATTATGTATATGATTCTTAGGTATTTAATTAATTATTTAGGTATTTATGGATAATATTGGGTTAATAAAGTACTATATTAATAAGTATATTGTAAATTAAATAACAAATAATATAACACATTTATGTTATATATATTGTATGAGAAAGTGATTAGTGTTATAGATATTAATTAATCCAAGTCACAAGATAGTAATTATAGTTTGAATAATAATCATATATAATTATAAAACTATCAATAGTTATATAATACAAATAGTAACTAGATATATATATATATATATATATATATATATATATATATATATATATATATATATATATATATATATATATATATGATTAACTTAGTTATATAATAAAAGTTTATACACCTATAATATGTGAAGGTTATAATAAAGATAACGTGCACTATATACGAACTTCATTGCTACATATGGCCTAGGGTGGTCCTTGTTGCCTTATGGGAACCGTTTGTGGATTTCGAATGCCAAGACATAGATTCTGGTCAAGAATCATGGGCGCCCGGTAACAATCGATCATCAGAGTGACTTGTATGATAGCAACGAGATTTGGGTAATGGTGTATAACGTCTTGTTATTGACTATAACCCAAACTTTCTATAATTAGAAAGTTACTATAAGTGGAGACTTTTCATAAATATTAACCTTCCGAAAATGGAAATTATTTAAGAAAACCATCTTCATTAGTATAGTTACTATACTTATGTCTTTTAGGCAATATTTGATCATACATTCTATCTCTAGGTTGAGATCTCGATCACGTTCTTCCTTTCAATTAATTTCTCTTGTGGAATAACTCTTCTGTGCTACTAAGGTGAACTCATAGCACCGCTTTTTACATATTTTATTGAATTTTATAAATCTTGGTGTGAGACATATGCTTATTTTTAAATGATTTATAATTTAGACACAAGTGCCTAAACTTTTTGATATGCAACTTCATGAGACTTTCGTTAACTTGTATTGTTTATATCTTTACATGCAAAATCTCCGCCATAATATCGTTAATTGCTGGAATTAAAATGTTGCAAGCTTAATTATTGTGAGTAGGCCTATTGAGAGCGACGTCTATACCCATTGATCGATCGTCAAGGGGGTACATAATAATGATTACCGACACCCGTACAGTGTCAGGGGAAAATGTTTAGCTTGATATTATAACTCATGGCATATTGAATATTTTGATGTTTTGAAATAAATCTTGTGGTCTAAATTTATTGATTATTAAACCTATGATGTTCACTCAACCATTGTGTTGACATTTTAAGCATGTTTGTCTCAGGTGAAGAATAGCTTATGTGCTGCCATATGTTGCTTGCTTGTTGTTGCATTGGAGTCCACATTATTTATATTTTAGCATTTGTTAAACATTTTGTAGTGACCCGAACTTTTCCATGTTTATATATATTAAATGAAATTGATATTTACATGATTAAGTGTTTCCAACATGTTAAGCAATCAAACTTGTTAAGACTTGATTAATTGAAATAGGTTTTATATAGACAATTGACCACCCAAGTTGACCGACGATTCACGAACGTTAAAACTTGTAAAAACTATATGATGACATACATATGGATATATATATATATATATATAGTTATCATGATATTATGATAAGTATGTACCTCATTAAGTTTTTTAACAATGAGTTATATACATAAAAATGAGACTATTGAATTAAGAAACTTGAAAACGGTATATATAACGATTATCGTTATAACAACATCTTACTAATTACATATGAATTATTTTAAGATATTGATACATATATATATAAACATGTTAAATGATAAGTAAACATATCATTAAGTATAATAACAATGAACTACATATGTAAAACAAGACTACTAACTTAAGGATTTTGAAACGAGACATATATGTAACGATTATCATTGTAACGACATTTAACTGTATATATATATATATATATATATATATATATATATATATATATATATATATATATATATATATCATATTAAGATATATTAATACATCATTATATCATGATAATGTAATAATGTAACATCTCATTAGATATAATAAAAAATGTGTTAACAACATTTAACAAGATCGTTAACTTAAAGGTTTCAAAACAACATTTACATGTAACGACTAATGATGACTTAACGACTCAGTTAAAATGTATATACATGTAGTGTTTTAATATGTATTCATACACTTTTAAAAGACTTCAAGACACTTATCCAAGTACTTCTACTTAACAAAAATGCTTACGATTACATCCTCATTCATTTTCATCAACAATTCTACTCGTATGCACTCGTATTTGTACTTGTACAATACACAGCTTCTAAATGTATTTACTATTGGTATATACACTCCAATGATCAGCTCTTAGCAGCCCATGTGAGTCACCTAACCATGTGGGAAACATCATTTAACATCTAGCATGACTTATGAGCAAGGAAACAAAAACAAGAACTCCTTTTAACCCCACCCACCTTCACCACTCACCACCTACTCCATTTCACTTCCAATTTTCTTCCCAATTCTCTCTCAAAACACACACACACTCTTCTATGAACGTCTAAGTTACTATTTTTCCAGCAAAAATCATCAAATACAAGCTTTGGTTATTACCTATAATCATCATAAAAACAATTACTCAAGAACATATCAAGAACACTTTCAAGTTTACAAGTTTACTTCCAAGTTTCGTAATTCATTTCAAGCAATCATCTAAGATCAAGAAACCTTTGTTATTTACAGTAGGTTATCTTTCTAAATCAAGGTAATATTCATATTCAAGCTTTGATTCAATTTCTATAACTATAACTATCTTAATTCGAGTAATAATCTTACTTGAACTTGTTTTTGTGTCATGATTCTATTTCAAGAACTTCCAAGCCATCAAATATCTTTTGAAGCTCAAGTTATTTTTTCATCATTTCCAGTAGGTTTACCTACTAAACTTGAGGTAGTAATGATATTCATAACATCATTCGATTCATATATGTATAACTATCTTATTCGAAGATTTGAACTTGTAATCACTAGAACATAGTTTAGTTAATTCTAAACTTGTTCGCAAACAAAAGTTAATCCTTCTAACTTGACTTTTAAAATCAACTAAACACATGTTATATATCTATATAATATCCTAACTTAATGATTTAAAACCTGAAAACACGAAAAACACCGTAAAACTGGATATACGCCGTCGTCGTAACACCGCGGGCTGTTTTGGGTTTGTTAATTAAAAACTATTATAAACTTTGATTTAAAAGTTGTTCTTCTGGGAAAATGATTTTTCTTATGAACATGAAACTATATCCAAAAATCATGGTTAAACTCAAAGTGGAAGTATGTTTTCCAAAATGGTCATCTTGACGTCGTTCTTTCGACTGAAATGACTACCTTTACAAAAATGACTTGTAACCTGTATTTCTGACTATAAATTTATACTTCATGTTTAGATTCATAAACTTAAGTTCAATATGAAACCATAGCAACTTGAATCACTCAAAACAGATTTAAAACGAAGAAGTTATGGGTAAAACAAGATTGGATATTTTTTGCTTGTTGTAACTACGTGAAAATTGGTAACAAATCTATATTAATCATATCCTAGCTAACTCATATTGTATTATACATGTATTCTAATATATTATGTAATCTTGGGATACCATAGACACGTATGCAAATGTTTTGACATATCATATCGACCCATGTATATATATTATTTGGAACAACCATAGACACTCTATATGCAGTAATGTTGGAGTTAATTATACATGGTTGAGGTTGATTCCAAAAATATATATACTTTGAGTTGTGATCTAGCCTGAGACGTGTATACACTGGGTCATGGATTGATTCAAGATAATATATATCGATTTATTTCTGTACATCTAACTGTGGACAACTAGTTGTAGGTTACTAACGAGGACAGCTGACTTAATAAATTTAAAACAGTAAAACGTATTAAAAATGTTGTAAATATATTTTGAACATACTTTGATATATATGTACATATTTGTTATAGGTTCGTGAATCGACTAGTGGTCAAGTCTTACTTCTCGACGAAGTAAAAATCTGTGAAAGTGAGTTATAGTCCCACTTTTAAAATCTAATACTTTTGGGATGAGAATACAGGCAGCTTTCTAAATGTTTTACAAAATAGACACAAGTACGCGAAACTACATTCTATGGTTGGATTATTAAACCGAATATTGTCCCTTCAAGTCTGGTAGCCTAAGAATTAGGCAAATGACCCCTAATTGACTCGAATTCTAAAGATAGATCTATGGGCCTAACAAACCTCATTCTGGAATTTGGAATGCTTTAATACTTCGATTTATATGGTGATTGTGATTTCCAATTTATGACATACTTGCGAGTATGCGGGGAATATTCTATATGCATTATGTCAATGTCGGTTACCAGGTGTTCATCATAGAATGATTTTTATACACTTGAGACAACAACAACAACAACAACAACAATACCCAATCCCGCGCCTGCGAGGTATGGGGGAGGTAAGGTGTAGACAATCCTTCCTCTACCCTAAACTAGAAGAGAAGTCGTTTCTGTTACCACGAGTCGAGAGAATTCTCCACCCACGGTAAAGGAAATTCATCCCCCTCTCTACTCCAGGGTAGAGAGATTGCTTCCGTGAGGACCTCCGGCTAAAAAAAGACTCTTTATAAAACTATAAAATAGAAATTAAAAAATAAATTAAAACATACAAAGATAAATAAAAAATAATAATAAAAATAATAATAATAATAATAATAATAATAATAATAATAATAATAATAATAATAATAATAATAATAATAATAATAATAATAAAATATAGGGGGGACGCCATGAAAATGGTAGAATCAGATTTTCATGGGGTTTAAAGCATGCCTAAGAATCAATTTAGGCTCTGAGCGGCAGTCAAGACGCCACTAAAACGACGCTTGTCGTTGCCTCAATAAATAGAGCCAAAAGACCTTGTGGACAGCAACTCGAGGGCATGCCGGGTGGAAGTTGTTGCGCAAGAAAAGAGCCAACCACCCTTAGCAAACCAAAAACCACTCATGCACCTTTACGGTAGACACCCCCGAAACCACCCAACTAAAAGGAACCAACCAAGCTCTAGAGCAAGGGAAGTCGTCCTCAGCCATAATGGTCCCAAGATGCACCGAGCGATGCGAATCACTTGATCATACATACATGCATACATACGTACATACATACACACATACCTAAACCTACATACACACCAGACATACCTACGTAAATACATGAGACATACCTACGTACAAGCATGAAACATACCTACGTACATACATACATGCATAAAGCCACACATACAACCATACATACATAGCATAAACACCCAGTCCTACATAAACCTATTAGCAAAACATACATACATGAGTGAATATACCACACCTGCAGACAAGTAAAAAACAAGCATACATACATACCTACCTACAAATATACATACATAAAAAACAAACTCACATATAAAAACGTGTGTAACTGCATCACACCTTCATTACAAAACCTACATGCATGCATACATACATACAAACATACAAGAACCTACGTGCATACGTACAAACAACCAAGCAAGCATGCATACATCCAAAACCAAAGATACCAAAAACATACTCATTTAATACTATTAGTAACAATACATAAAACTAATAAAAACGATAGTAATAGTAATACAAATAATAGTAATAATAATAGTTCATATAAATATTAATAGTAATAAATATTTGTAATACAAATACTAATACACTAATAATTAATAATAGTGATACAAAAAATAATAATAATAACAATAACAATACTAATAATTGTAATAGTAAGAATAATAACAGTAATAGCAGTAATAGCAGTAATAACAGTAATAACAGTAATAACAATAACAATAACAATAACAATAATAATAATAAAAGTAGCCCTACTCAACTATTCTTATTCTAGCCCTCCACGCATCCCTATCAGAAGTCATGTCCTCGGTCAACGAAAGCTCCCTCATGTCGAGTCTTAGTCTATCCATCCACCTACGAGTAGGTCTACCCCTTCTCCTTACACCATCTACCGTGAGTGCCTCAACTCTCCTAACCGGGGCAATACGTGGTCGTCTCATCACATGCCTAAACCAACGAAGTCGTTCTTCTCTTAGCTTGTCGATGATGCTACTGACTCCAAGTTTTTCCCTAAACACACCATTTGGTATCATATCTAGCATGGTTTTACCACACGTCCACCTAAGCATCCTCATTTCTGCCACCTCCATACTTCTCTCTTGGGCCTTCGTCATTGGCCAACATTCTGATCCGTACAACATGGCAGGTCTGATTGCCACCTTGAGGAATTTTCCTTTCAATTTGAGTGGTATCTTCTTGTCGCACAAAACCCCTTTCGCTGCTCTCCACTTTAACCAACCTACCTTAATACGATGAGTCACGTCCTCATCTATCCTCCCAACCAACTTGAGAGTGTAGGATTATTGAATAAATGAAATCTTGTGGTCTATTATATTAATTTGATAATATATAGGTTAAACCTATAACTCACCAACATTTTTGTTGACGTTTAAAGCATGTTTATTCTCAGGTGATTATTAAGAGCTTCCGCTATTGCATGCTAATATATGGACAAGACTTGATGTCAGCATGCTTGTATAATATTGTTTAAAACTGCATTCGAGATTTACTTTGTTGTAACATATTAATATTGTAAACCAATATGTATTGGTAGTGTGTAAGTGTGATATTTTTAGATTATTATTTCTGATAATCTAGGTGGTGTCCTTTTAACCTTGTCGATAAAATAAAGGTTACGGTTTATTTTAAAAGCGAATGCAGTCTTTTAAAAATGTCTCATATAGAGGTCAAAACCTCGCAACGAAATCAATTAATATGGAACGTTTATAATCAATATGAACGGGACATTTCAGTTGGTAGCAGAGCGTTGGTCTTAGAGAACCAGAAAATTTGCATTAGTGTGTCTTATCGAGTTTGTTAGGATGCATTAGTGAGTCTGGACTTCGACCGTGTTTCCTTTAAAAATGATTGCTTAATATTTTTTTTTTGTTGGAAAATACAAATTGTAACATGTAAATATTATGTGATAAATTAATCTCTTAACATGTTTGATATTGTGTGATAGATGTCTACCTCTAGTACAAATCCCATCAACTCACCTAATAACAATGAAGAGTCGAATATATATTGAGAAGATTCACAAATTCCCTAAGAGGAACCGGAAGAGGAGGAACCGGAAGAAGAGGAACCGGAAGAGGAGGAACCGGAAGAAGAAGAGGTTCCGGAGGAAGAAATATTGATACCTACAGTAAATCGATTAAATAAAAGAAAATCCTCAACCAACGGACCAAAGTTAAAAATGGTCAATGGTGTTTCCTCCAAGGAAGCAAAATATTGGGAAGATTACCAATTTTCCGATGAATCGGATCCCGATGAGGAAATGTAAAAAAAAATAATAGGGGAAAATGTAAAAAAAATAGAGAAACCTGATTCCAACCCCGATGAACTTTATATGTATCGGCAACATCCGTATTTCCTAAAATGTAACAATAACCCGAAAACCTCTAAACCACCAGGTTTTTCTAAACCATTGTGGAAAACATCGGTTCGTATTAAAGGAACACCATATTTCCCTAGAAAATTAGGAAAACGAACCAAGTCCGAAGAAGAAGAAACGGATGATTCAGAATAGAGGGTTGTAATTATGTTGTGTATTATATGTATTGTAGTGTGCTTGTACTTTTATGTTCTATGTAAAAAGTGTTTGTATTATTTGTTAATTGTCTTTTACGAATCTAATCCTTGTCTATTTTACAGTATAAAAACAAAATGGACGTTAAGGGTAGATAACCGAATATTTTAGAAGACCTACCAGAGGATATGATTGAGGAAATCTTGTCTAGAGTCGGTCAGAATCCATCAGCACATTTAGTTATGGCAAAATTAACTTGTCAAATATTTGAAAGACTTTCCAGAAATGCCTTAGTTTATAAAAGGCTTTCCTTTGATAGGTGGGGTATATCACATTGGGGAGACCGTAAGTTACGCCGTATTTTCTTTAAAGCGTTAAATGCGGGGAACCCAAATGCAATTTTACGCTATGGGTTAAGAACCTATTTTGACTCAACATATCCCAACATAGGGTTTCGTGAGTTAGAAAGAGCTTCTAACATGCAACATAAAGAAGCATGTTATACTTACGGGTTAGTGATGTTCGCTTCTTACCAAAGTGAAAAAAAGAACATCGGGTTACAACTTTTAAATAAAACCTTCCCACAAGTGACGGATTCAGTAGTTGGGGTGAGAAACAAGGTTTTTAGATTATTATGGGGCTGTTAGACATTACGAAACCCTCGTCCTTTTGACGACATTACAACATGCTGCCTAGCCAAATGTCATAATGGTTACTTTCCACAAGACTAAGGATGGGAAGTCGTCTTAGTAAAACCAGAATGCATGACTTGTTTCTGGACTTTTGAATTACGTGTCTTTATTTCTTTTGCTGAACAACTTGCGTATTAACTAGAATTGCCTTTATAGCTGCCGAGTAGCAAAGTTATTATGTGCTATATTTCATCCTATATGTATAATAGCGGTATTGTAAGTTTGTAAAATATTGTATAAAAGTTTGAACTCGAAATATTATTGTAATCAGTTTTTCATATAGAATTGTAGTAGTTAAATTGTATATTAGCTACTAAGATGAACTTAACGGGTAGGTACTACCCGAATTAAAATGATAAAACGCTAATATGAAGAAAAAGCTTTTATAAATGAGTTCATATTATGCTACGAAATACTATTGACTACTCTTAATATTCTATATGATTAACTTAATTCTTTGGGCTATTTTTGAAGGAAATGGCACCGACGACTCGTCAGAATTTGAACATGAGCGAGGAAGACTTTCGTGTTTTCATTGCAGCAAACATAGCCGCAGTACAGGCTGTGATGCAAAATAACAATAACTTTGGATCTAGCAGTGGAACTAATTCCACAAGAAATCGTGTAGGATGCTCCTACAAAGAATTCACTGCCTGCAAACCTTTGGGATTTGATGGAACCGAAGGACCAATTGGATTGAAACGGTAGACCGAGAAAGTCGAATCGGTGTTTGCCATAAGTAAGTGTACTGAAGAGGAAAAAGTTAAGAACGCTACGCATACCTTCACAGGTACTGCGTTAACATGGTGGAACACCTATCTTGAACAGGTAGGACAAAATGCTGCTTACGCACTACCGTGGTTGGCATTCAAGCAATTGATGAACGAGCAGTACCGTCCTAGAAACGAAGTCAATAAGCTCATGGTAGAACTTAGAGAGTTACGAACACAAGGGTTCGACATTACCACATATGAACGACGATTCACAGAGTTGTGGCTATTGTGTCCGGGGGTGTTCGAAGATGAAGAAGAGAAGATCGACGCATTTGTAAAAGGGTTACCAGTAAGGATTCAAGAATATGTGAGTTTACACAAGCCCGCTTCCATACAAAAGGCAAGTCAAATGGCTCATAAACTCATAAATCAGATTGAGGGGAGAATTAAAGAGCAAGCGACCGAAGAAGCCAACACGAAACAAGTCAAGAGGAAGTGGGAAGAAAACAGTGACAAGAGTCACCAATACAACAACAACAACAATAATCGCAATTATAAACGCAATAACTACAACCACAACCGTAACTTTAACCGCAACAACAATAACAATCTCAACAATAACTACAACAACTACAATAACCGTTCCAACAATAACAACAACTGTAACAACAATAATCCCAACAATAACAACCAGAGGCAGAAACCATGCCAGAGGTGTGAAGGATACCATCTGACTGGGATTTGTACGACATCGTATACTAAGTGTAATAGAAAGGGTCATGGTACGACGAAGTGTGAAGTTTACGGACCAATGGCTAACAAGAATAAAGGAACAAATAATGTCGGAACAAATAATACCGCCATTATTTGTTATGGATGTGGGAAACCGGGTCATATCAGAAATGAATGCCCAAATAAGGGGAATACTAATGGACAGGGCCGCGGAAGAGTTTTCAATATTAATAGGCAGAAGCGCAAGAAGACCCGGAGCTTGTTACGGGTAAGTTTCTTATTGATGAAAAACCTGCTTATGTTTTATTTGATTCGGGTGCGGATAGAAGCTATATGAGTAGAGATTTTTGTGCTAAATTAAGTGGTCCATTGACGCCTATGAATAATAAATTTTTACTCGAATTAGCAAACGGTAAATTAATTTCGGCAGATAAAATATGTCGGAATCGAGAAATTAAACTGGTTAGCGAAACGTTTAAGATTGATTTGATACCAGTAGAGTTAAAGAGTTTTGATGTGATAATTGGCATGGACTGGTTGAAAAAGGAGAGAGCAGAGATCGTATGTTACAAAAATGCAATTCGCATTGTACGAAAAGAAGGAAAACCCTTAATGGTATATGGAGAAAAGAGCAACGCGAAGTTAAATCTTATTAGTAATTTGAAAGCGCAAAAACTAATAAGAAAAGGTTGTTATGTCATTCTAGCACACATCGAGGAAGTTAAACCTGAAGAAAAGAACATCAGTGATGTTCCTGTCGCAAAAGAATTTCCCGATGTATTTTCGAAAGAATTACCGGGATTACCCCCACATCGATCCGTTGAATTTCAAATAGACCTTGTACCAGGAGCTGCACCAATAGCTCGTGCTTCATACAGACTCGCACCCAGTGAAATGAAGGAACTCCAAAACCAACTACAAGATATTTTAGAGTGTGGTTTTATACGACCAAGTACATCACCATGGGGAGCTCCTGTTTTATTTGTCAAAAAGAAGGATGATACATTCAGGTTGTGTATCGACTACCGAGAGTTGAACAAACTTACCATCAAGAACTGTTATCCACTACCGAGAATTGACGACTTATTTGATCAACTACAAGGCTCGTCAGTTTATTCGAAGATTGATTTACGTTCTGGGTATCATCAAATGCGGGTGAAGGATGATGATATTCCGAAGACTGCTTTCAGAATGCATTACGGTCATTACGAGTTTATAGTTATGCCGTTTGGGTTGACTAACGCACCAGCTGTGTTCATGGACCTCATGAACCGAGTGTGTGGACCATACCTTGACAAGTTTGTCATTGTTTTCATCGATGACATACTTATTTACTCAAGGAATGATCAAGAGCACGAAGAACATTTGAGAAAAGTGCTAGAGTTGTTGAGGAAAGAACAACTGTACGCTAAATTTTCAAAGTGTGCATTTTGGTTGGAAGAAGTTCAATTCCTCGGTCACATAGTGAACAAAGAAGGTATTCAGGTGGATCCGGCAAAGATTGAAACCGTTGAAAAGTGAAAAACCCCGAAAACTCCAAAGCATATACGTCAATTTTTAGGATTAGCTGGTTACTACAGAAGATTCATCCAAGATTTTTCCAAAATAGCAAAACCCTTGACTGCATTAATGCATAAAGGGAAGAAATTTGAAGAGAAGGATGAGCAAGAGAAAGCGTTTCAATTGTTGAAGAAAATGTTAACTATGGCACCTATATTTTCATTACCTGAAGGGAATGATGATTTTGTGATATATTGTGACGCCTCAAAGCAAGGTCTTGGTTGTGTATTAATGCAATGAATGAAGGTAATTGCTTATGCGTCTAGACAATTGAAGATTCACGAGCAGAATTATACGACGCATGATTTGGAATTAGGCGCAGTTGTTTTTGCATTAAAGACTTGGAGGCACTACTTATATGGGGTCAAAAGTATTATATATACCGATCACAAAAGTCTCTAACACATATGTAATCAGAAACAACTAAACATGAGACAGCGTAGGTGGATTGAGTTATTAAATGATTACGATTTCGAGATTCGTTAACACCCGGGAAAGGCAAATGTGGTAGTCGACACCTTGAGCAGAAAGGACAGAGAACCCATTTGAGTAAAGCTACGAATATAATGATTCACAATAACCTTACTACTCAAATAAAGGAGGCGCAACAAGGATGTAAGACCCGTTTATTTGTCGTGCACATAAGTGTAATTAAGATGCTGGAAGTGGGGTTTCATTGTACATTTTAAAATGAAACAGATTCTGATCTGGGGGTGTTGCGCAACGCACAGGGTATTTGCGCGCCGCGCCATTGGTCTGTGACAGATTCCTTTATCTTTTATTAGATATTTTGAGGGCAAATTGGTAAATTCACTAAAGGGCCGAATTTAAGGCTCTAGATTCAGTTTGGTGAGCCTCATAACACCATTTTCACCTACTTCACCTCTTCTAAATTAATTTAGTGAGAGAAAGGTTTTCTAGAGTGAGAGAACTCAAATCAAGGAAGCAGAAGCCGATTTCGGGTCTAAGTGCAAGCATTAAAGTTGTTCACCTACTTCCTAGCTACATTTTGAGTGTAGTGGTATGCTTTAATCTTAATTTCCTTGTTAATTTGATTAAGGGTTAGGGTTTGGGGTAAATGATGAACTTAAAACCTATTTGTGGGTGAATTGGGTGTTTTGGGTGAAATTGGGTCATGTAGACTCAAAGATGACTAACTAGGGTTTTCAAAGTGTTAGATTGATGTTTATGAACTTAAAGTAGTTAGTAAATTGCTAGCACACCTATATATATGTAAGTGGGTGTTGTGTGGGTTAGTGGATGACCCAAAATGGGTATGTTGACTTTAAAATGGTCAAATGGATTATAATGGACCTAAGTTGGTTAATGGTTTTGGAAGATTCATAAACTTTGTATTGAAATGTGTTTTAAACCTATCTTGAAAATTTTTAGGGTTTTGGTGTAAGTTAACCCAATTTTAGGGTTAAGGGTGCAAATGGGTCGAAATTGCACCTTAGGTCAAAATGGCACTAGAATGAAGTTAGTGGTTGACCACCTTGAATGAATGATTGATATGTGCATAATGTAATAGGTGCGTTACATTGAAGTTAAAAGCTCGGTTATCTCTCGCCAAGACTTTGAGGTGAGTGGAAAATCTATATATGTATGTATATGATTTACGTACCGTATTAAGGGTGTCACATAGCCGTTTTGTGACCATAGTTGTGTGACATAGCCGTTTTTGTCCACGTTTAATATTTATGCACATAGACCTGTTTGTGCGTATAGTGGCGAGTAATAGCCGTGTTTTACTCCCACGATGTATTCCGTATTATTTTGTGCACATAGCCGTGTTTGTGTACAAGATTGTGAGTAATAGCCGTGTTTCACTCACACATTGATCAAGTGATGCCATAGCCATTTTTGGAACACTTGGGGGTGATGCCATAGCCGTTTTTGGAACACCTCGGGGGTTAGTATACCATAGCCGTGTTTAGGAGCTAACGGTTGTTATGAACATCGATGACTTGTTTCGCGAAGTCATTCCCTTGCGAAGAATTTGGTTAACCATGGTTTATAGTTGTTGACGTTAGCATTTAATTATTATTATGAATATTATGCTATTGATGTTGCTAGTTGTACGAATTGACGATACTAACTTGTTTATTGAGACGTTATGCGTTTGTATGCGTTATATGATATCGTGGATGCGAGTAGGTAAGTCTTATATGCATGTATATATTTATTCTACTCACTAAGCGTTAGCTTACCCTCTCGTTGTTTACCATTTTATAGGTTCCGGCGCAGATAAGGGTAAGGGCATGCGGTTGGATTAAAGATCCCGCTGATTGTTAGGGGACGCTTTTTGGATGTGTTAGCTTTTGGAGTTTGACCATGACTTGGGTAGTTTAATTCCAAACACCATGCTCATCGTGTCGTTTGGTACTTAAACTTTTGGTGGTCGAAACTCACGTTATGTATTAAACTCGTAAAACGGCCGATGTGGCCCTCGCTTTGTAAAACTTATTTTAAGTTTGAATAGTGTTAGTTTTACATATTTGAATATGTTGTTAAAAGCTTTTGGTCTAATTATGTCGGGAAGTGGCCGATCTTTTTCGCGTTTCAGAACTTTTTGGACTGACCAGATCGGCGCGCCGCGCGGTCCTATGTGGCGCGCCGCGCCACAGTGCTGTACAGAGAATTTTTTTTTTTTTTTTTTTTTGATATTTAACGCGGGTTGTTCGTGGTTTGGTTTGGGGTTGTTACAAAGGAGTTTTAAAAGAAGGAAATTTAAAGGATGAAATACCCAAAGGATCGGAGAAGCATCTTAATATACGGGAAGACGGAACCCGGTATAGGTCTGAAAGGATCTGGGTACCAAAATTTGGAGATATGAGAGAAATGGTACTTAGAGAAGCTCATAAAACCAGATACTCAATACATCCTGGAACGGGGAAGATGTACAAGGATCTCAAGAAATATTTTTGGTGGCCGGGTATGAAAGTCGATGTTGCTAAATACGTAGGAGAATTGTTGACGTGTTCTAAGGTCAAAGCTGAGCATCAGAAACCATCAGGTCTACTTCAACAACCCGAAATCCTGGAATGGAAATGGGGAAACATTACCATGGATTTCATCACTAAATTGCCAAGGACTGCAAGTGGTTTTGATACTATTTGGGTAATAGTTGATCGTCTCACCAAATCAGCACACTTCCTGCCAATAAGAGAAGATGACAAGATGGAGAAATTAGCACGACTGTATTTGAAAGAAGTCATCTCCAGACATGGAATACCAATCTTTATTATCTCTGATAGGGATGGCAGATTTATTTCAAGATTTTGGCAGACATTACAGCAAGTATTAGGAACTCGTCTAGACATGAGTACTGCCTATCATCCACAAACTGATGGGCAGAGCTAAAGGTCGATACAAACGTTTGAAGACATGCTACGAGCATGTGTTATTGATTTTGGAAACAGTTGGGATCGACATCTACCGTTAGCAGAATTTTCCTACAACAACAGCTACCATTCAAGCATTGAGATGGCGCCGTTTGAAGCACTTTATGGTAGAAAGTGCAGATCTCCGATTTTTTGGAGTGAAGTGGGGGATAGACAGATTACGGGTCCGGAGATAATACAAGAAACTACCGATAAGATCATCCAAATTCAACAACGGTTGAAAACCGCCCAAAGTCGACAAAAGTGAAATGTCCCGTTCTTATTGATTAAAAACGTTCCATATTAATTGATTTCGTTGCGAGGTTTTGACCTCTATATGAGACGTTTTTCAAAGACTGCATTCATTTTTAAAACAAACCATAACCTTTATTTCATAGATAAAGGTTTTAAAAAGCTTTACGTAGATTATCAAATAATGATAATCTAAAATATCCTGTTTACACACGACCATTACATAATGGTTTACAATACAAATATATTACAACAAAATAAGTTTCTTGAATGCAGTTTTTACACAATATCATACAAGCATGGACTCCAAATCTCGTCCTTATTTAAGTATGTGACAGCGGAAGCTCTTAATAATCACCTGAGAATAAACATGCTTAAAACGTCAACAAAAATGTTGGTGAGTTATAGGTTTAACCTATATATATCAAATCATAATAATAGACCATAAGATTTCATATTTCAATACACATCCCATACATAGAGATAAAAATCATTCATATGGTGAACACCTGGTAACCGACATTAACAAGATGCATATATAAGAATATCCCCATCATTCCGGGACACCCTTCGGATATGATATAAATTTCGAAGTACTAAAGCATCTGGTACTTTGGATGGAGTTTGTTAGGCCCAATAGATCTATCTTTAGGATTCGCGTCAATTAGGGTGTCTGTTCCCTAATTCTTAGATTACCAGACTTAATAAAAAGGGGCATATTCGATTTCGATAATTCAACCATAGAATGTAGTTTCACGTACTTGTGTCTATTTTGTAAATCATTTATAAAACATGCATGTATTCTCATCCCAAAAATATTAGATTTTAAAAGTGGGACTATAACTCACATTCACAGATTTTTACTTCGTCGGGAAGTAAGACTTGGCCACTGGTTGATTCACGAACCTATAACAATATATACATATATATCAAAGTATGTTTAAAATATATTTACAACACTTTTAATATATTTTGATGTTTTAAGTTTATTAAGTCAGCTGTCCTCGTTAGTAACCTACAACTAGTTGTCCACAGTTAGATGTACATAAATAAATCGATAAATATTATCTTGAATCAATCCACGACCCAGTGTATACGTATCTCAGTATTTATCACAACTCAAACTATATATATTTTGGAATCAACCTCAACCCTGTATAGCTAACTCCAACATTCACATATAGAGTGTCTATGGTTGTTCCGAAATATATATAGATGTGTCGACATGATAGGTCGAAACATTGTATACGTGTCTATGGTATCTCAAGATTACATAATATACAATACAAGTTGATTAAGTTATGGTTGGAATAGATTTGTTACCAATTTTCACGTAGCTAAAATGAGAAAAATTATCCAATCTTGTTTTACCCATAACTTCTTCATTTTAAATCCGTTTTGAGTGAATCAAATTGCTATGGTTTCATATTGAACTCTATTTTATGAATCTAAACATAAAAAGTATAGGTTTATAGTCAGAAAAATAAGTTACAAGTCGTTTTTGTAAAGGTAGTCATTTCAATCGAAAGAACGACGTCTAGATGACCATTTTAGAAAACATACTTCCACTTTGAGTTTAACCATAATTTTTGGATATAGTTTCATGTTCATAATAAAAATCATTTTCTCAGAATAACAACTTTTAAATCAAATTTTATCATAGTTTTTAATTAACTAACCCAAAACAGCCCGCGGTGTTACTACGACGGCGTAAATCCGGTTTTACGGTGTTTTTCATGTTTCCAGGTTTTAAATCATTAAGTTAGCATATCATATAGATATAGAACATGTGTTTAGTTGATTTTAAAAGTCAAGTTAGAAGGATTAACTTTTGTTTGCGAACAAGTTTAGAATTAACTAAACTATGTTCTAGTGATTACAAGTTTAAACCTTCGAATAAGATAGCTTTATATGTATGAATCGAATGATGTTATAAACATCATTACTACCTTAAGTTCCTTGGATAAACCTACTGGAAAAGAGAAAAATGGATCTAGCTTCAACGGATCCTTGGATGGCTCGAAGTTCTTGAAACAGAATCATGACACGAAAACAAGTTCAAGTAAGATCATCACTTGAAATAAGATTGTTATAGTTATAGAAATTGAACCAAAGTTTGAATATGATTATTACCTTGTATTAGAATGATAACCTACTGTAAGAAACAAAGATTTCTTGAGGTTGGATGATCACCTTACAAGATTGGAAGTGAGCTAGCAAACTTGAAAGTATTCTTGATTTTATGTAACTAGAACTTGTAAAATATATGAAGAACACTTAGAACTTGAAGATAGAACTTGAGAGAGATCAATTAGATGAAGAAAATTGCAGAATGAAAGTGTTTGTAGGTGTTTTTGGTCGTTGGTGTATGGATTAGATATAAAGGATATGTAATTTTATTTTCATGTAAATAAGTCATGAATGATTACTCATATTTTTGTAATTTTATGAGATATTTCATGCTAGTTGCCAAATGATGGTTCCCACATGTGTTAGGTGACTCACATGGGCTGCTAAGAGCTGATCATTGGAGTGTATATACCAATAGTACATACATCTAAAAGCTGTGTATTGTACGAGTACGAATACGGGTGCATACGAGTAGAATTGTTGATGAAACTGAACGAGGATGTAATTGTAAGCATTTTTGTTAAGTAGAAGTATTTTGATAAGTGTATTGAAGTCTTTCAAAAGTGTATGAATACATATTAAAACACTACATGTATATACATTTTAACTGAGTCGTTAAGTCATCGTTAGTCGTTACATGTAAATGTTGTTTTGAAACCTTTAGGTTAACGATCTTGTTGAATGTTGTTAACCCATTGTTTATTATAAAAAATGAGATGTTAAATTGTTATATTATCATGATATTATGATATATAATATATCTCAGTATGATGTATATACAGTTAAATGTCGTTACAACAATAATCGTTACATATATGTCTCGTTTCGAAATCATTAAGTTAGTAGTCTTATTTTTACATATGTATTTCATTGTTAATACACTTAATAATATATTTACTTATCATTTAACATAATTAACCAAGTGTATCAATATCTTAATATGATTCATATGTACCTAGTAAGACGTTGTTATAACGATAATCGTTATATATATCGTTTTCGAGTTTCTTAAATTAATAGTCTCATTTTTATGTATATAACTCATTGTTAAAATACCTAATGAGATACATAATTATAATAAAAACATGTTAACTATATATATAACCATATATATGTCATCGTATAGTTTTTACAAGTTTTAACGTTCGTGAATCACCGGTCAACTTGGGTGGTCAATTGTCTATATGAAACATATTTCAATTAATCAAGTCTTAACAAGTTTGATTGCTTAACATGTTGGAAACATTTAATCATGTAAATATTAATCTCAATTAATATATATAAACATGGAAAAGTTCGGGTCACTACAGTACCTACCCGTTAAATAAATTTCGTCCCGAAATTTTAAGCTGTTGAAGGTGTTGACGAATCTTCTGGAAATAGATGCGAGTATTTCTTCTTCATCTGATCTTCACGCTCCCAGGTGAACTCAGGTCCTCTACGAGCATTCCATCGAACCTTAACAATTGGTATCTTGTTTTGCTTAAGTCTTTTAACCTCACGATCCATTATTTCGACGGGTTCTTCGATGAATTGAAGTTTTTCGTTGATTTGGATTTCATCTAACGGAATAGTGAGATCTTCTTTAGCAAAAAATTTCTTCAAATTCGAGATGTGGAAAGTGTTATGTACAACCGCGAGTTGTTGAGGTAACTCAAGTCGGTAAGCTACTGGTCCGACACGATCAATAATCTTGAATGGTCCAATATACCTTGGATTTAATTTCCCTTGTTTACCAAATCGAACAACGCCTTTCCAAGGTGCAACTTTAAGCATGACCATCTCTCCAATTTCAAATTCTATATCTTTTCTTTTAATGTCAGCGTAGCTCTTTTGTCGACTTTGGGCGGTTTTCAACCGTTGTTGAATTTGGATGATCTTCTCGGTAGTTTCTTGTATAATCTCCGGACCCGTAATCTGTCTATCCCCCACTTCACTCCAACAAATCGGAGACCTGCACTTTCTACCATAAAGTGCTTCAAACGGCGCCATCTCAATGCTTGAATGGTAGCTGTTGTTGTAGGAAAATTCTGCTAACGGTAGATGTCGATCCCAACTGTTTCCGAAATCAATAACACATGCTCGTAGCATGTCTTCAAGCGTTTGTATCGTCCTTTCGCTCTGTCCATCAGTTTGTGGATGATAGGCAGTACTCATATCTAGACGAGTTCCTAATGCTTGCTGTAATGTCTGCCAGAATCTTAAAATAAATCTGCCATCCCTATCAGAGATAATAGAGATTGGTATTCTATGTCTGGAGACGACTTCCTTCAAATATAGTCGTGCTAACTTCTCCATCTTGTCATCTTCTCTTATTGGCAGGAAGTGTGCTGATTTGGTGAGACGATCAACTATTACCCAAATAGTATCAAAACCACTTGCAGTCCTTGGCAATTTAGTGATGAAATCCATGGTAATGTTTTCCCATTTCCATTCTGGGATTTCGGGTTGTTGAAGTAGACCTGATGGTTTCTGATGCTCAGCTTTGACCTTAGAACACGTCAAACATTCTCCTACGTATTTAGCAACATCGGCTTTCATACCCGGCCACCAAAAATGTTTCTTGAGATCCTTGTACATCTTCCCCGTTCCAGGATGTATTGAGTATCTGGTTTTATGAGCTTCTCTAAGTACCATTTCTCTCATATCTCCAAATTTTGGTACCCAAATCCTTTCAGCCCTATACCGGGTTCCGTCTTCCCGAATATTAAGATGCTTCTCCGATCCTTTGGGTATTTCATCCTTTAAATTTCCCTCTTTTAAAACTCCTTGTTGCGCCTCCTTTATTTGAGTAGTAAGGTTATTATGAATCATTATATTCATAGATTTTACTCGAATGGGTTCTCTGTCCTTCCTGCTCAAGGCATCGGCTACCACATTTGCCTTCCCCGGGTGGTAACGAATCTCAAAGTCGTAATCATTCAACAATTCAATCCACCTACGCTGCCTCATATTCAGTTGTTTCTGATTAAATATGTGTTGAAGACTTTTGTGGTCGGTATATATAATACTTTTGACCCCATATAAGTAGTGCCTCCAAGTCTTTAATGCAAAAACAACCGCGCCTAATTCCAAATCATGCGTCGTATAATTTTGCTCGTGAATCTTCAATTGTCTAGAGGCATAAGCAATCACCTTCGTTCATTGCATTAATACACAATCGAGACCTTGCTTTGATGCGTCACGATAAATCACAAAATCATCATTCCCTTCAGGCAATGACAATATAGGTGCCGTAGTTAGCTTTTTCTTCAATAACTGAAACGCTTTCTCTTGTTCATCCTTCCATTCAAATTTCTTCCCTTTATGCGTTAATGCAGTCAAGGGTTTTGATATTCTGGAAAAGTCTTGGATGAACCTTCTGTAGTAACCAGCTAGTCCTAAAAACTGGCGTATGTGTTTCGGAGTTTTCGGGGTTTCCCACTTTTCAACAGTTTCTATCTTTGCCGGATCCACCTTAATACCTTCTTTGTTCACTATGTGACCGAGGAATTGAACTTCTTCCAACCAAAATGCACACTTTGAAAACTTAGCGTACAATTCTTCCTTCCTCAATACTTCTAACACCTTTCTCAAATGTTCACCGTGTTCTTGGTCATTCTTTGAGTAAATAAGTATGTCATGAATGAAAACAATGACAAACTTGTCAAGGTATGGACCACACACTCGGTTCATAAGGTCCATGAACACAGTTGGTGCATTAGTTAAACCAAACGGCATGACCATAAACTCGAAATGACCGTAACGTGTTCTGAAAGCAGTCTTTGGAATATCATCTTCTTTCACCCGCATTTGATGATACCCGGAACGTAAGTCAATCTTTGAATAAACAGATGAGCCTTGTAGTTGATCAAATAAGTCGTCGATTCTCGGTAGTGGGTAGCGGTTCTTGATGGTAAGTTTGTTCAACTCTCGGTAGTCGATACACAACCTGAATGTACCATCTTTCTTCTTGACAAACAAAACAGGAGCTCCCCACGGTGATGTGCTTGGTCGAATGAAACCACGCTCTAAAAGTTCTTGTAATTGGCTTTGCAGTTCTTTCATCTCGCTGGGTGCGAGTCTGTAAGGAGCATGAGCTATTGTTGCAGCTCCTGGTACAAGATCTATTTGAAATTCTACGGATCGATGTGGGGGTAATCCCGGTAATTCTTTCGGAAATACATCGGGAAATTCTTTTGCAATGGGAACATCATTGATGCTCTTTTCTTCAGTTTGTACTTTCTCGACGTGTGCTAGAACAGCATAGCAACCTTTTCTTATTAGTTTTTGTGCCTTCAAATTACTAATAAGATGTAGCTTCGTGTTGCCCTTTTCTCCGTACACCATTAAGGGTTTTCCTTTTTCTCGTATAATGCGAATTGCATTTTTGTAACAGACGATCTCTGCTTTCACTTCTTTCAACCAGTCCATACCGATTATCACATCAAAACTCCCTAACTCTACTGGTATCAAATTAATCTTAAATGTTTCGCTAACCAGTTTAATTTCTCGATTCCGACATATATTATCTGCTGAAATTAATTTACCATTTGCTAATTCGAGTAAAAATTTACTATCCAAAGGCGTCAATGGACAACTTAATTTAGCACAAAAATCTCTACTCATATAGCTTCTATCCGCACCCGAATCAAATAAAACGTAAGTAGATTTATTGTCAATAAGAAACGTACCCGTAACAAGCTCCGAGTCTTCCTGTGCCTCTGCCGCATTAATATTGAAAACTCTTCCGCGGCCTTGTCCATTCGTGTTCTCCTGGTTCGGGCAATTTCTAATAATGTGGCCCGGTTTTCCACATTTATAACAAACTACATTGGCATAACTTGCTCCGACACTACTTGCTCCGCCATTACTCATTCCGACACCATTTGTTCCTTTCGTTCTATTAACCCCTGGTCCGTAGACCTCACACTTCGCCGCGCTATGACCATTTCTTTTACACTTGTTGCAAAATTTGGTGCAGAACCCCGAGTGATACTTTTCACACCTTTGGCATAGCTGCTTCTAATTGTTGTTGTTGTTGCGGTTATTATTATTGTTGGGATGATTATTGTAGTTGTTGTTGTTGTTGTTGTTGTTGTTGTTGTTGTTGTTGTTGTTGTTGTTGTTGTTGTTGTTGTTGTTGTTGTTGGGCCGTTTGTTGTAGTTGCGATTGATGTTGCGATTGTTGGGATAATTGTTGCGATTATTGTTGTAATTGCTGTTGTTGTTGTATTGGTGATTCTTATCACCGTTTTCCTCCCACTTTCTTTTGACTTGCTTCACATTGACCTCTTCAGCAGTCTGTTGTAATTCTTTCTTCAATCTGGTTCACTAGTTTGTGAGCCATTCTACATGCCTGTTGTATAGAGGCGGGCTCGTGTGAACTTATATCTTCTTGGATTCTTTCCGGTAATCCTTTCACAAATGCGTCGATCTTCTCTTCCTCATCTTCGAATGCTCCCGGACACAATAGGCACAATTCTGTTAATCGTCTTTCGTACGTGGTAATATCAAATCCTTGGGTTCGTAACCCTCTAAGTTCTGTCTTGAGCTTATTGACCTCGGTTCTGGGACGGTACTTCTCGTTCATCAAGTGCTTGAATGTTGACCATGGTAGTGCGTACGTATCGTCTTGTCCCACTTGCTCTAGATAGGTATTCCACCATGTTAACACAGAACCTGTGAAGGTATGCGTAGCGTACTTCACCTTGTCCTCTTCAGTACACTTACTTATGGCAAACACCGATTCGACCTTCTCGGTCCACCGTTTCAATCCGATCGGTCCTTCGGTTCCATCAAATTCCAAAGGTTTGCAGGAAGTGAATTCTTTGTAGGTGCATCCTACACGATTTCCTGTACTGATAGATCCAATGTTATTGTTGGTATGTAGCGCAGCCTGTACTGCGGCTATGTTTGAAGCTAGAAAAGTACGGAATTCCTCTTCATTCATATTCACGGTGTGTCGAGTAGTCGGTGCCATTTCCTTCAAAATAGTCAAATGGAACCAGTTAATCATACAGAATATTAAGAGTAGTTAATAGTATTTCGTAGCATAATATGAACTCATTTATAAAAGCTTTTTCTTCATATTAGCGTTTTATAAGTTTAAATTCGGGTAGTACCTACCCGTTAAGTTCATACTTAGTAGCTAATATACAATTCAACTACTACAATTCTATATGAAAAACTGATTATAATAATATTTCGCGTTCAAACTTTTATACAATATTTTACAAACTTACAATACCGCTTATTTTACATAAAGCATGAAATATAGCACACAATAACTTTGATACAAGATAGTTGTGAAGATAATTCTAGCTAGTACACAAGTCGTTCAGCAAAGGCAATAAAGACACGTAATTCATACGTCCAGAAACAAGTCATGCATTCTGGTTTTACTAGGATTACTTCCCATCCTTGGTCTTGTGGAACATAACCGTTATGGCCGTTGATAAGACAGCGTGTTGTAACGTCGTCAAAGGGACGAGGGTTACGTAATGTCCAACAGTCCCGTAATAATCTAAAAACCTCATTTCTTAACCCAATTACCGACTACGTCACTTGTGGAAACGTTTTGTTTAATAGTTGTAGCCCGATGTTCTTGTTGTCACTTTGGTGAGAAGCGAACATTACTAATCCGTAAGCATAACATGCTTCTTTATGTTGCATGTTAGCCGCTTTTTCTAAATCACGAAGTCCAATATTCGGATATATTGAGTCAAAATAATTTCTTAACCCGTTGCGTAAAATAGCATTTGGGTTCCCCGCAATATATGCGTCAAAGTAAACACATCGTAACTTATGGGTTTCCCAATGTGATATCCCCCATCTTTCGAATGAAAGCCTTTTAAAAACCAAGGCATTCTTGGAACGTTCTTCGAATGTCTTACAAACTGATCTCGCCATAAATAGTTGTGCCGAGGAATTCTGGCCGACTCTAGACAAGATTTCATCAATCATGTCTTCGGGTAGGTCTCTTAAAATATTGGGTTGTCTATCCATTTTGTGTTTTTAAACTGTAAAATAGACAAGAGTTAGATTCATAAAAAAAATACTTATTAATACAAGCAATTTTTACATATATCATAAAGCATAAGCACACTATATTACATATATTACACCACACGAATACAACTATCTTATTCCGACTCGCTTGTTTCTTCTTCTTCGGTTTTGGTTCGTTTTGCCAAGTTTCTAGGGATATATGATGTTCCCCTAATACGAGCCGTCGTTTTCCACATTGGTTTAGAAAAACCTGGTGGTTTAGAGGTTCTCGGGTCATTGCTACAACTTAAGGACTTCGGGGGTTGACGATACATATAAAGTTCATCGGGGTTGGAATTAGATTTCTCTATTTTTATGTCCTTTCCCATATTATTTTCTTTTGCCTTTTTAAATTCAGTTGGGGTAATTTCTATAACATCATCAGAATTCTCGTCGGAATCCGATTCATCGGAGAATTGGTAATCCTCCCAATATTTTGCTTCCTTGGCGGAAACACCATTGACCATAATTAACCTTGGTCGGTTGGTTGAGGATTTTCTTTTACTTAACCGTTTTATTATTTCCCCCACCGGTTCTACTTCTTCATCCGGTTCCGATTCTTCTTCCGGTTGCGATTCTTCTTCCGGTTCCGACTCTTCTTCCGGTTCCTCTTCGGGAACTTGTGAATCAGTCCATGAATCATTCCAATTTACATTTGACTCTTCATTATTATTAGGTGAGTCAATGGGACTTGTTCTAGAGGTAGACATCTATCACATAATATCAAACGTGTTAAGAGATTAATATATCACATAATATTCACATGTTAAAAATATATAGTTTCCAACAAAATTTGTTAAGCAATCATTTTTCAAGTAAACACGGTCGAAGTCCAGACTCACTAATGCATCCTAACAAACTCGATAAGACACACTAATGCAAAATTCTGGTTCTCTAAGACCAACGCTCTGATACCAACTGAAATGTCCCGTTCTTATTGATTAAAAACGTTCCATATTAATTGATTTCGTTGCGAGGTTTTGACCTCTATATGAGACGTCTTTCAAAGACTGCATTCATTTTTAAAACAAACCATAACATTTATTTCATAGATAAAGGTTTTAAAAAGCTTTACGTAGATTATCAAATAATGATAATTTAAAATATCCTGTTTACACACGACCATTACATAATGGTTTACAATACAAATATATTACAACAAAATAAGTTTCTTGAATGCAGTTTTTACACAATATCATACAAGCATGGACTCCAAATCTCGTCCTTATTTAAGTATGCGACAGCGGAAGCTCTTAATAATCACCTGAGAATAAACATGTTTAAAATGTCAACAAAAATGTTGGTGAGTTATAGGTTTAACCTATATATATCAAATCATAATAATAGACCACAAGATTTCATATTTCAATACACATCCCATACATAGAGATAAAAGCCATTCATATGGTGAACACCTGGTAACTGACATTAACAAGATGCATATATAAGAATATCCCCATCATTCCGGGACACCCTTCGGATATGATATAAATTTCGAAGTACTAAAGCATCCGGTACTTTGGATGGGGTTTGTTAGGCCCAATAGATCTATCTTTAGGATTCACGTCAATTAGGGTGTCTGTTCCCTAATTCTTAGATTACCAGACTTAATAAAAAGGGGCATATTCGATTTCGATAATTCAACCATAGAATGTAGTTTCACGTACTTGTGTCTATTTTGTAAATCATTTATAAAACCTGCATGTATTCTCATCCCAAAAATATTAGATTTTAAAAGTGGGACTATAACTCACATTCACAGATTTTTACTTCGTCGGGAAGTAAGACTTGGCCACTGGTTGATTCACGAACCTATAACAATATATACATATATATCAAAGTATGTTTAAAATATATTTACAACACTTTTAATATATTTTGATGTTTTAAGTTTATTAAGTCAGCTGTCCTCGTTAGTAACCTACAACTAGTTGTCCACAGTTAGATGTACAGAAATAAATCGATAAATATTATCTTGAATCAATCCACGACCCAGTGTATACGTATCTCAGTATTTATCACAACTCAAACTATATATATTTTGGAATCAACCTCAACCCTGTATAGCTAACTCCAACATTCACATATAGAGTGTCTATGGTTGTTCCGAAATATATATAGATGTGTCGACATGATAGGTCGAAACATTGTATACGTGTCTATGGTATCTCAAGATTACATAATATACAATACAAGTTGATTAAGTTATGGTTGGAATAGATTTGTTACCAATTTTCACGTAGCTAAAATGAGAAAAATTATCCAATCTTGTTTTACCCATAACTTCTTCATTTTAAATCCGTTTTGAGTGAATCAAATTGCTATGGTTTCATATTGAACTCTATTTTATGAATCTAAACAGAAAAGTATAGGTTTATAGTCGGAAAAATAAGTTACAAGTCGTTTTTGTAAAGGTAGTCATTTTAGTCGAAAGAACGACGTCTAGATGACCATTTTAGAAAACATACTTCCACTTTGAGTTTAACCATAATTTTTGGATATAGTTTCATGTTCATAATAAAAATAATTTTCTCAGAATAACAACTTTTAAATCAAAGTTTATCATAGTTTTTAATTAACTAACCCAAAACAGCTCGCGGTGTTACTACGACGGCGTAAATCCGGTTTTACGGTGTTTTTCGTGTTTCCAGGTTTTAAATCATTAAGTTAGCATATCATATAGATATAGAACATGTGTTTAGTTGATTTTAAAAGTCAAGTTAGAAGGATTAACTTTTGTTTGCGAACAAGTTTAGAATTAACTAAACTATGTTCTAGTGATTACAAGTTTAAACCTTCGAATAAGATAGCTTTATATGTATGAATCGAATGATGTTATGAACATCATTACTACCTTAAGTTCCTTGGATAAACCTACTGGAAAAGAGAAAAATGGATCTAGCTTCAACGGATCCTTGGATGGCTCGAAGTTCTTGAAGCAGAATCATGACACGAAAACAAGTTCAAGTAAGATCATCACTTGAAATAAGATTGTTATAGTTATAGAAATTGAACCAAAGTTTGAATATGATTATTACCTTGTATTAGAATGATAACCTACTGTAAGAAACAAATATTTCTTGAGGTTGGATGATCACCTTACAAGATTGGAAGTGAGCTAGCAAACTTGAAAGTATTCTTGATTTTATGTAACTAGAACTTGTAGAATATATGAAGAACACTTAGAACTTGAAGATAGAACTTGAGAGAGATCAATTAGATGAATAAAATTGAAGAATGAAAATGTTTGTAGGTGTTTTTGGTCGTTGGTGTATGGATTAGATATAAAGGATATGTAATTTTGTTTTCATGTAAATAAGTCATGAATGATTACTCATATTTTTGTAATTTTATGAGATATTTCATGCTAGTTGCCAAATGATGGTTCCAACATGTGTTAGGTGACTCACATGGGCTGCTAAGAGCTGATCATTGGAGTGTATATACCAATATTACATACATCTAAAAGCTGTGTATTGTACGAGTACGAATACGGGTGCATACGAGTAGAATTGTTGATGAAACTGAACGAGGATGTAATTGTAAGCATTTTTGTTAAGTAGAAGTATTTTGATAAGTGTATTGAAGTCTTTCAAAAGTGTATGAATACATATTAAAACACTACATGTATACACATTTTAACTGAGTTGTTAAGTCATCGTTAGTCGTTACATGTAAATGTTGTTTTGAAACCTTTAGGTTAACGATCTTGTTGAATGTTGTTAACCCATTGTTTATTATAAAAAATGAGATGTTAAATTTTTATATTATCATGATATTATGATATATAATATATCTCAGTATGATGTATATACAGTTAAATGTCGTTACAACGATAATCGTTACATATATGTCTCGTTTCGAAATCATTAAGTTAGTAGTCTTATTTTTACATATGTATTTCATTGTTAATACACTTAATAATATATTTACTTATCATTTAACATAATTAACCAAGTGTATCAATATCTTAATATGATTCATATGTACCTAGTAAGACGTTGTTATAACGATAATCGTTATATATATCGTTTTCGAGTTTCTTAAATTAATAGTCTCATTTTTATGTATATAACTCATTGTTAAAATACCTAATGAGATACATACTTATAATAAAAACATGTTAACTATATATATAACCATATATATATGTCATCGTATAGTTTTTACAAGTTTTAACGTTCGTGAATCACCGGTCAACTTGGGTGGTCAATTGTCTATATGAAACATATTTCAATTAATCAAGTCTTAACAAGTTTGATTGCTTAACATGTTGGAAACATTTAATCATATAAATATTAATCTCAATTAATATATATAAACATGGAAAAGTTCTGGTCACTACAAAAAGAGCTACGCTGACATTAAAAGAAAAGATATAGAATTTGAAATTGGAGAGATGGTCATGCTTAAAGTTGTACCTTGGAAAGGCGTTGTTTGAAATGTCCCGTTCTTATTGATTAAAAACGTTCCATATTAATTGATTTCGTTGCGAGGTTTTGACCTCTATATGAGACGTTTTTCAAAGACTGCATTCATTTTAAAACAAACCATAACCTTTATTTCATCAATAAAGGTTTAAAAAGCTTTACGTAGATTATCAAATAATGATAATCTAAAATATCCTGTTTACACACGACCATTACATAATGGTTTACAATACAAATATGTTACAACAAAATAAGTTTCTTGAATGCAGTTTTTACACAATATCATACAAGCATGGACTCCAAATCTCGTCCTTATTTAAGTATGCGACAGCGGAAGCTCTTAATAATCACCTGAGAATAAACATGCTTAAAAAGTCAACAAAAATGTTGGTGAGTTATAGGTTTAACCTATATATATCAAATCATAATAATAGACCACAAGATTTCATATTTCAATACACATCCCATACATAGAGATAAAAATCATTCATATGGTGAACACCTGGTAACCGACATTAACAAGATGCATATATAAGAATATCCCCATCATTCCGGGACACCCTTCGGATATGATATAAATTTCGAAGTACTAAAGCATCCGGTACTTTAGATGGAGTTTGTTAGGCCCAATAGATCTATCTTTAGGATTCGCGTCAATTAGGGTGTCTGTTCCCTAATTCTTAGATTACCAGACTTAATAAAAAGGGGCATATTCGATTTCGATAATTCAACCATAGAATGTAGTTTCATGTACTTGTGTCTATTTTGTAAATCATTTATAAAACCTGCATGTATTCTCATCCCAAAAATATTAGATTTTAAAAGTGGGACTATAACTCACTTTCACAGATTTTTACTTCATCGGGAAGTAAGACTTAGCCACTGGTTGATTCACGAACCTATAACAATATATACATATATATCAAAGTATGTTCAAAATATATTTACAACACTTTTAATATATTTTGATGTTTTAAGTTTATTAAGTCAGCTGTCCTCGTTAGTAACCTACAACTAGTTGTCCACAGTTAGATGTATAGAAATAAATCGATAAATATTATCTTGAATCAATCCACGACCCAGTGTATACGTATCTCAGTATTGATCACAACTCAAACTATATATATTTTGGAATCAACCTCAACCCTGTATAGCTAACTCCAACATTCACATATAGAGTGTCTATGGTTGTTCCGAAATATATATAGATGTGTCGACATGATAGGTCGAAACATTGTATACGTGTCTATGGTATCTCAAGATTACATAATATACAATACAAGTTGATTAAGTTACGGTTGGAATAGATTTGTTACCAATTTTCACGTAGCTAAAATGAGAAAAATTATCCAATCTTGTTTTACCCATAACTTCTTCATTTTAAATCTGTTTTGAGTGAATCAAATTGCTATGGTTTCATATTGAACTCTATTTTATGAATCTAAACAGAAAAGTATAGGTTTATAGTCGGAAAAATAAGTTACAAGTCGTTTTTGTAAAGGTAGTCATTTCAGTCGAAAGAACGACGTCTAGATGACCATTTTAGAAAACATACTTCCACTTTGAGTTTAACCATAATTTTTGGATATAGTTTCATGTTCATAATAAAAATAATTTTGTCAGAATAACAACTTTTAAATCAAAGTTTATCATAGTTTTTAATTAACTAACCCAAAACAGCTCGCGGTGTTACTATGACGGCGTAAATCCGGTTTTACGGTGTTTTTCGTGTTTCCAGGTTTTAAATCATTAAGTTAGCATATCATATAGATATAGAACATGTGTTTAGTTGATTTTAAAAGTCAAGTTAGAAGGATTAACTTTTGTTTGCGAACAAGTTTAGAATTAACTAAACTATGTTCTAGTGATTACAAGTTTAAACCTTCGAATAAGATAGCTTTATATGTATGAATCGAATGATGTTATGAACATCATTACTACCTTAAGTTCCTTGGATAAACCTACTGGAAAAGAGAAAAATGGATCTAGCTTCAACGGATCCTTGGATGGCTCGAAGTTCTTGAAGCAGAATCATGACACGAAAACAAGTTCAAGTAAGATCATCACTTGAAATAAGATTGTTATAGTTATAGAAATTGAACCAAAGTTTGAATATGATTATTACCTTGTATTAGAATGATAACCTACTGTAAGAAACAAAGATTTCTTGAGGTTGGATGATCACCTTACAAGATTGGAAGTGAGCTAGCAAACTTGAAAGTATTCTTGATTTTATGTAACTAGAACTTGTAGAATATATGAAGAACACTTAGAACTTGAAGATAGAACTTGAGAGAGATCAATTAGATGAATAAAATTGAAGAATGAAAATGTTTTTAGGTGTTTTTGGTCGTTGGTGTATGGATTAGATATAAAGGATATGTAATTTTGTTTTCATGTAAATAAGTCATGAATGATTACTCATATTTTTGTAATTTTATGAGATATTTCATGCTAGTTGCCAAATGATGGTTCCAACATGTGTTAGGTGACTCAAATGGGCTGCTAAGAGCTGATCATTGGAGTGTATATACCAATATTACATACATCTAAAAGCTGTGTATTGTACGAGTACGAATACGGGTGCATACGAGTAGAATTGTTGATGAAACTGAACGAGGATGTAATTGTAAGCATTTTTGTTAAGTAGAAGTATTTTGATAAGTGTATTGAAGTCTTTCAAAAGTGTATAAATACATATTAAAACACTACATGTATACACATTTTAACTGAGTCGTTAAGTCATCGTTAGTCTTTACATGTAAGTGTTGTTTTGAAACCTTTAGGTTAACGATCTTGTTAAATGTTGTTAACCCAATGTTTATAATATCAAATGAGATTTTAAATTATTATATTATCATGATATTATCATGTATGAATATCTCTTAATATGATATATATACATTAAATGTCTTTACAACGATAATCGTTACATATATGTCTCGTTTAAAAATCATTAAGTTAGTAGTCTTGTTTTTACATATGTAGTTCATTGTTAATATACTTAATGATATGTTTACTTATCATAGTATCATGTTAACTATATATATATCCATATATATGTCATCATATAGTTTTTACACGTTTTAACGTTCGTGAATCACCGGTCAACTTGGGTTGTCAATTGTCTATATGAAACATATTTCTATTAATCAAGTCTTAACAAGTTTGATTGCTTAACATGTTGGAAACATTTAATCATGTAAATATCAATCTCAATTAATATATATAAACATGGAAAAGTTCGGGTCACTACAGTACCTACCCGTTAAATAAATTTCGTCCCGAAATTTTAAGATGTTGAAGGTGTTGACGAATCTTCTGGAAATAGATGCGGGTATTTCTTCTTCATCTGATCTTCATGCTCCCAGGTGAACTCGGGTCGTCTACGAGCATTCCATCGAACCTTAACAATTGGTATCTTGTTTTGCTTAAGTCTTTTAACCTCACGATCCATTATTTCGACGGGTTCTTCGATGAATTGAAGTTTTTCGTTGATTTGGATTTCATCTAATGGAATAGTGAGATCTTCTTTAGCAAAACATTTCTTCGAATTCGAAACGTGGAAAGTGTTATGTACAGCCGCGAGTTGTTGAGGTAACTCAAGTCGGTAAGCTACTGGTCCGACACGATCAATAATCTTGAATGGTCCAATATACCTTGGATTTAATTTCCCTCGTTTACCAAATCGAAAAACGCCTTTCCAAGGTGTAACTTTAAGCATGACCATCTCTCCAATTTCAAATTCTATATCTTTTCTTTTAATGTCAGCGTAGCTCTTTTGTCGACTTTGGGCGGTTTTCAACCGTTGTTGAATTTGGATGATCTTCTCGGTAGTTTCTTGTATAATCTCCGGACCCGTAATCTGTCTATCCCCCACTTCACTCCAACAAATCGGAGACCTGCACTTTCTACCATAAAGTGCTTCAAACGGCGCCATCTCAATGCTTGAATGGTAGCTGTTGTTGTAGGAGAATTCTGCTAACGGTAGATGTCGATCCCAACTGTTTCCGAAATCAATAACACATGCTCGTAGCATATCTTCAAGCATTTGTATGATCCTTTCGCTCTGCCCATCAGTTTGTGGATGATAGGCAGTACTCATGTCTAGACGAGTCCCCAATGCTTGTTGCAATGTCTGCCAGAACCTTGAAACAAATCTACCATCCCTATCAGAGATAATAGAGATTGGTATTCCATGTCTGGAGACGACTTCCTTCAAATACAGTCGTGCTAACTTCTCCATCTTGTCATCTTCTCTTATTGGCAGGAAGTGTGCTGATTTGGTGAGACGATCAACTATTACCCAAATAGTATCAAAACCACTTGCAGTCCTTGGCAATTTAGTGTTGAAATCCATGGTAATGTTTTCCCATTTCCATTCTGGGATTTCGGGTTGTTGAAGTAGACCTGATGGTTTCTGATGCTCAACTTTGACCTTAGAACACATCAAACATTCTCCTACGTATTTAGCAACATCGGCTTTCATACCCGGCCACCAAAAATGTTTCTTGAGATCCTTGTACATCTTCCCCGTTCCAGGATGTATTGAGTATCTGGTTTTATGAGCTTCTCTAAGTACCATTTCTCTCATATCTCCAAATTTTGGTACCCAAATCCTTTCAGCCCTATACCGGGTTCCGTCTTCCCGAATATTAAGATGCTTCTCCGATCCTTTGGGTATTTCATCCTTTAAATTTCCTTTTTTTAAAACTCCTTGTTGCGCCTCCGTTATTTAAGTAGTAAGGTTATTATGAATCATTATATTCATAGATTTTACTCGAATGGGTTCTCTGTCCTTCCTGCTCAAGGCATCGGCTACCACATTTGCCTTCCCCGGGTGGTAACGAATCTCAAAGTCGTAATCATTCAATAATTCAATCCACCTACGCTGCCTCATATTCAGTTGTTTCTGATTAAATATGTGTTGAAGACTTTTGTGGTCGGTATATATAATACTTTTGACCCCATATAAGTAGTGCCTCCAAGTCTTTAATGCAAAAACAACCGCGCCTAATTCCAAATCATGCGTCGTATAATTTTGTTCGTGAATCTTCAATTGTCTAGACGCATAAGCAATCACCTTCGTTCTTTGCATTAATACACAACCGAGACCTTGCTTTGATGCGTCACAATAAATCACAAAATCATCATTCCCTTCAGGCAATGACAATATAGGTGTCGTAGTTAGCTTTTTCTTCAATAACTGAAACGCTTTCTCTTGTTCATCATTCCATTCAAATTTCTTCCCTTTATGCGTTAATGCAGTCAAGGGTTTTGCTATTCTGTAAAAGTCTTGGATGAACCTTCTGTAGTAACCAGCTAGTCCTAAAAACTGGCGTATGTGTTTCGGAGTTTTCGGGGTTTCCCACTTTTCAACAGTTTCTATCTTTGCCGGATCCACCTTAATACCTTCTTTGTTCACTATGTGACCGAGGAATTGAACTTCTTCCAACCAAAATGCACACTTTGAAAACTTAGCGTACAATTCTTCCTTCCTCAATACTTCTAACACCTTTCTCAAATGTTCACCGTGTTCTTGATCATTCTTTGAGTAAATAAGTATGTCATCAATGAAAACAATGACAAACTTGTCAAGGTATGGTCCACACACTCGGTTCATAAGGTCCATGAACACAGCTGGTGCATTAGTTAAATCAAACGGCATGACCATAAACTCGTAATGACCGTAACGTGTTCTGAAAGCAGTCTTTGGAATATCATCTTCTTTCACCCGCATTTGATGATACCCGGAACGTAAGTCAATCTTTGAATAAACAGACGAGCCTTGTAGTTGATCAAATAAGTCGTCGATTCTCGGTAGTGGGTAGCGGTTCTTGATGGTAAGTTTGTTCAACTCTCGGTAGTCGATACACAACCTGAATGTACCATCTTTCTTCTTGACAAACAAAACAGGAGCTCCCCACGGTGATGTGCTTGGTCGAATGAAACCACGCTCTAAAAGTTCTTGTAATTGGCTTTGCAGTTCTTTCATCTCGCTGGGTGCGAGTCTGTAAGGAGCACGCGCTATTGGTGCAGCTCCTGGTACAAGATCTATTTGAAATTCAACGGATCGATGTGGGGGTAATCCCGGTAATCCTTTCAGAAATACATCGGGAAATTCTTTTGCAATGGGAACATCATTGATGCTCTTTTCTTCAGTTTGTACTTTCTCGACGTGTGCTAGAACAGCATAGCAACCTTTTCTTATTAGTTTTTGTGCCTTCAAATTACTAATAAGATGTAGCTTCGTGTTTGTAGTGACCCGAACTTTTCCATGTTTATATATATTAATTGAGATTGATATTTACATGATTAAATGTTTCCAACATGTTAAGCAATCAAACTTGTTAAGACTTGATTAATTGAAATATGTTTCATATAGACAATTGACCACCCAAGTTGACCGGTGATTCACGAACGTTAAAACTTGTAAAAACTATACGATGACATATATATGGTTATATATAGTTAACATGTTTTTATTATAAGTATGTATCTCATTAGGTATTTTAACAATGAGTTATATACATAAAAATGAGACTATTAATTTAAGAAACTCGAAAACGATATATATAACGATTATCGTTATAACAACGTCTTACTAGGTACATATGAATCATATTAAGATATTGATACACTTGGTTAATTATGTTAAATGATAAGTAAATATATTATTAAGTGTATTAACAATGAAATACATATGTAAAAATAAGACTACTAACTTAATGATTTCGAAACGAGACATATATGTAACGATTATCGTTGTAACGACATTTAACTGTATATACATCATACTGAGATATATTATATATCATAATATCATGATAATATAACAATTTAACATCTCATTTGTTATAATAAACAATGGGTTAACAACATTCAACAAGATCATTAACCTAAAGGTTTCAAAACAACATTTACATGTAACGACTAACGATGACTTAACGACTCAGTTAAAATGTATATACATGTAGTGTTTTAATATGTATTCATACACTTTTGAAAGACTTCAAGACACTTATCAAAATACTTCTACTTAACAAAAATGCTTACAATTGCATCCTCGTTCAGTTTCATCAACAATTCTACTCGTATGCACCCGTATTCGTACTCGTACAATACATAGCTTTTAGATGTATGTACTATTGGTATATACACTCCAATGATCAGCTCTTAGCAGCCCATGTGAGTCACCTAACACATGTGGGAACCATCATTTGGCAACTAGCATGAAATATCTCATAAAATTACAAAAATATGAGTAATCATTCATGACTTATTTACATGAAAACAAAATTACATATCCTTTATATCTAATCCATACACCAATGACCAAAAATACCTACAAACACTTTCATTCTTCAATTTTATTCATCTAATTGATCTCTCTCAAGTTCTATCTTCAAGTTCTAAGTGTTCTTCATATATTTTACAAGTTCTAGTTACATAAAATCAAGAATACTTTCAAGTTTGCTAGCTCACTTCCAATCTTGTAAGGTGATCATCCAACCTCAAGAAATCTTTGTTTCTTACAGTAGGTTATCATTCTAATACAAGGTAATAATCATATTCAAACTTTGGTTCAATTTCTATAACTATAACAATCTTATTTCAAGTGATGATCTTACTTGAACTTGTTTTCGTGTCATGATTCTGCTTCAAGAACTTCTAGCCATCCAAGGATCCGTTGAAGCTAGATCCATTTTTCTCTTTTCCAGTAGGTTTATCCAAGGAACTTAAGGTAGTAATGATGTTCATAACATCATTCGATTCATACATATAAAGCTATCTTATTCGAAGGTTTAAACTCGTAATCACTAGAACATAGTTTAGTTAATTCTAAACTTGTTCGCAAACAAAAGTTAATCCTTCTAACTTGACTTTTAAAATTAACTACACACATGTTCTATATCTATATGATATGCTAACTTAATGATTTAAAACCTGGAAACACAAAAAACACCGTAAAACCGGATTTACGCCGTCGTAGTAACACCGCGGGCTGTTTTGGGTTAGTTAATTAAAAACTATGATAAACTTTGATTTTAAAGTTGTTATTCTGAGAAAATGATTTTTATTATGAACATGAAACTATATCCCAAAATTATGATTAAACTCAAAGTGGAAGTATGTTTTCTAAAATGGTCATCTAGACGTCGTTCTTTCGACTGAAATGACTACCTTTACAAAAGCGACTTGTAACTTATTTTTTCGACTATAAACCTATACTTTTCTGTTTAGATTCATAAAATAGAGTTCAATATGAAACCATAGCAATTTGATTCACTCAAAACGGATTTAAAATGAAGAAGTTATGGGTAAAACAAGATTGGATAATTTTTCTCATTTTAGCTACGTGAAAATTGGTAACAAATCTATTCCAACCATAACTTAATCAACTTGTATTGTATATTATGTAATCTTGAGATACCATAGACACGTATACAATGTTTCGACCTATCATGTCGACACATCTATATATATTTCAGAACAACCATAGACACTCTATATGTGAATGTTGGAGTTAGCTATACAGGGTTGAGGTTGATTCCAAAATATATATAGTTTGAGTTGTGATCAATACTGAGATACGTATACACTGGGTCGTAGATTGATTCAAGATAATATTTATCGATTTATTTCTGTACATCTAACTGTGGACAACTAGTTGTAGGTTACTAACGAGGACAGCTGACTTAATAAACTTAAAACATCAAAATATATTAAAAGTGTTGTAAATATATTTTGAACATACTTTGATATATATATATATATATTGTTATAGGTTCGTGAATCAACCAGTGGCCAAGTCTTACTTCCCGACGAAGTAAAAATCTGTGAAAGTGAGTTATAGTCCCAATTTTAAAATCTAATATTTTTGGGATGAGAATACATGCAGGTTTTATAAATGATTTACAAAATAGACACAAGTACGTGAAACTACATTCTATGGTTGAATTATCGAAATCGAATATGCCCCTTTTTATTAAGTCTGGTAATCTAAGAATTAGGGAACAGACACCCTAATTGACGCGAATCCTAAAGATAGATCTATTGGGCCTAACAAACCCCATCCAAAGTACCGGATGCTTTAGTACTTCGAAATTCATATCATATCCGAAGGGTGTCCCGGAATGATGGGGATATTCTTATATATGCATCTTGTTATTGTCGGTTACCAGGTGTTCACCATATGAATGATTTTTATCTCTATGTATGGGATGTGTATTGAAATATGAAATCTTGTGGTCTATTATTATGATTTGATATATATAGGTTAAACCTATAACTCACCAACATTTTTGTTGACGTTTTAAGCATGTTTATTCTTAGGTGATTATTAAGAGCTTCCGCTGTCGCATACTTAAATAAGGACAAGATTTGGAGTCCATACTTGTATGATATTGTGTAAAAACTGCATTCAAGAAACTTATTTTGTTGTAACATATTTGTATTGTAAACCATTATGTAATGGTCGTGTGTAAACAGGATATTTTAGATTATCATTATTTGATAATCTACGTAAAGCTTTTTAAAACCTTTATCTATGAAATAAAGGTTATGGTTTGTTTTAAAAATGAATGCAGTCTTTGAAAAACGTCTCATATAGAGGTCAAAACCTCGCAACGAAATCAATTAATATGGAACGTTTTTAATCAATAAGAACGGGACATTTCAGTTGGTATCCGAGCGGTGGTCTTAGAGAACCAGAAAATTTGCATTAGTGTGTCTTATCGAGTTTGTTAGGATGCATTAGTGATTCTGGACTTCGACCGTGTTTTCTTTAAAAATGATTGCTTAACATTTTTGTTGGAAACTATATATTTTTAACATATGAATATTATGTGATATATTAATCTCTTAACGTGTTTGATATTATGTGATAGATGTCTACCTCTAGAACAAGTCCCATTGACTCACCTAATAATAATGAAGAGTCAAATGTAAATTGGAATGATTCGTGGACTGATTCACAAGTTCCCGAAGAGGAACCGGAAGAAGAGTCGGAACTGGAAGAAGAATCGGAACCGGACGAAGAATCGGAACCGGAAGAAGAATCGGAACCGGTGGGGGAAATAATAAAACGGTTAAGTAAAAGAGAATCCTCAACCAACCGACCAAGGTTAATTATGGTCAATGGTGTTTCCGCCAAGGAAGCAAAATATTGGGAGGATTACCAATTCTCCGATGAATCGGATTCCGACGAGAATTCCAATGATGTTATAGAAATTACCCCAACCGAATTTAAAAAGGCAAAAGAAAATAATAAGGGAAAGGGCATAAAAATAGAGAAATCTAATTCCAACCCCGATGAACTTTATATGTATCGTCAACCCCCGAAGTTCTTAAGTTGTAACAATGACCCGGGAACCTCTAAACCACCAGGTTTTTCTAAACCAATGTGGACAACGACGGCTCGTATTAGGGGAACATCATATATCCCTAGAAACTTGGCAAAACGAACCAAAACCGAAGAAGAAGAAACGAGCGAGTCAGAATAAGATAGTTGTATTCGTGTGGTGTAATATATGTAATATAGTGTTCTTATGCTTTATGATATATGTAAAAATTGCTTGTATTAATAAGTATTTTTTTATGAATCTAACTCTTGTCTATTTTACAGTTTAAAAACACAAAATGGATAGACAACCCAATATTTTAAGAGACCTACCCGGAGACATGATTGATGAAATCCTGTCTAGAGTCGGCCAGAATTCCTCGGCACAACTATTTAAGGCGAGATCAGTTTGTAAGACATTCGAAGAACGTTCCAAGAATGTCTTGGTTTATAAGAGACTTTCGTTTGAAAGATGGGGGATATCACATTGGGAAACCCATAAGTTACGATGTGTTTACTTTGACACATATATTGCGGGGAACCCAAATGCTATTTTACGCAACGGGTTAAGAAATTATTTTGACTCAATATATCCGAATATTGGACTTCGTGATTTAGAAAAAGCGGCTAACATGCAACATAAAGAAGCATGTTATGCTTACGGATTAGTAATGTTCGCTTCTCACCAAAGTGAGAACAAGAACATCGGGCTACAACTATTAAACAAAACGTTTCCACAAGTGACGGAGTCGGTAATTGGGGTAAGAAATGAGGTTTTTAGATTATTACGGGACTGTTGGACATTACGTAACCCTCGTCCCTTTGACGACGTTACAACACGCTGTCTTATCAACGGCCATAACGGTTATGTTGCACAAGACCAAGGATGGGAAGTAGTCCTAGTAAAACCAGAATGCATGACTTGTTATTGGACGTATGAATTACGTGTCTTTATTGCCTTTGCTGAACGACTTGTGTGCTAGCTAGAATTATCTTCACAACTATCTTGTATCAAAGTTATTGTGTGCTATATTTCATGCTTTATGTAAAATAAGCGGTATTGTAAGTTTGTAAAATATTGTATAAAAGTTTGACCGCGAAATATTATTATAATCAGTTTTTCATATAGAATTGTAGTAGTTGAATTGTATATTAGCTACTAAGTATGAACTTAACGGGTAGGTACTACCCGAATTTAAACTTATAAAACGCTAATATGAAGAAAAAGCTTTTATAAATGAGTTCATATTATGCTACGAAATACTATTAACTACTCTTAATATTCTGTATGATTAACTTGTTCCATTTGACTATTTTGAAGGAAATGGCACCGACTACTCGACACACCGTGAATATGAATGAAGAGGAATTTCGTACTTTTCTAGCTTCAAACATAGCCGCAGTACAGGCTGCGCTACATACCAACAATAACCTTGGATCTAGCAGTACAGGAAATCGTGTAGGATGCACCTACAAAGAATTCACTGCCTGCAAACCTTTGGAATTTGATGGAACCGAAGGACCGATCGGATTGAAACGGTGGACCGAGAAGGTCGAATCGGTGTTTGCCATAAGTAAGTGTACTGAAGAGGACAAAGTGAAGTACGCTACGCATACCTTCACAGGTTCTGCGTTAACATGGTGGAATACCTATCTAGAGCAAGTGGGACAAGACGATGCGTACGCACTACCGTGGTCAGCATTCAAGCACTTGATGAACGAGAAGTACCGTCCCAGAACCGAGGTCAATAAGCTCAAGACAGAACTTAGAGGGTTACGAACCCAAGGATTTAATATTACCACGTACGAAAGACGATTCACAGAATTGTGCCTATTGTGTCCGGGAGCATTCGAAGATGAGGAAGAGAAGATCGACGCATTTGTGAAAGGATTACCGGAAAGAATCTAAGAAGATATAAGTTCACACGAGCCCGCCTCTATACAACAGGCATGTAGAATGGCTCACAAACTAGTGAACCAGATTGAAGAAAGAATTAAAGAACAGACTGCTGAAGAGGCCAATGTGAAGCAAGTCAAAAGAAAGTGGGAGGAAAACGGTGATAAGAATCACCAATACAACAACAACAGCAATTACAACAATAATCGCAACAATTATCCCAACAATCGCAACATCAATCGCAACTACAACAAACGGCCCAACAATAACAACAACAACAACAGCAACAGTAACTACAACAATCATCCCAACAACAATAATAACCGCAACAACAACAACAATCAGAAGCAGCTATGCCAAAGGTGTGAAAAGTATCACTCGGGGTTCTGCACCAAATTTTGCAACAAGTGTAAAAGAAATGGTCATAGCGCGGCGAAGTGTGAGGTCTACGGATCAGGGGTTAATAGAACGAAAGGAACAAATGGTGTCGGAACGAGTAATGGCGGAGCAAGTAGTGTCGGAGCAAGTTATGCCAATGTAGTTTGTTATAAATGTGGAAAACCGGGCCACATTATTAGAAATTGCCCGAACCAGGAGAACACGAATGGACAAGGCCGCGGAAGAGTTTTCAATATTAATGCGGCAGAGTCACAGGAAGACCCGGAGCTTGTTACGGGTACGTTTCTTATTGATAATAAATCTGCTTACGTTTTATTTGATTCGGGTGCGGATAGAAGCTATATGAGTAGAGATTTTTGTGCTAAATTAAGTTGTCCATTGACGCCTTTGGATAGTAAATTTTTACTCGAATTAGCAAATGGTAAATTAATTTCAGCAGATAATATATGTCGGAATCGAGAAATTAAACTGGTTAGCGAAACATTTAAGATTGATTTGATACCAGTAGAGTTAGGGAGTTTTGATGTGAAATCGGTATGGACTGGTTGAAAGAAGTGAAAGCAGAGATCGTCTGTTACAAAAATGCAATTCGCATTATACGAGAAAAAGGAAAACCCTTAATGGTGTACGGAGAAAAGGGCAACACGAAGCTACATCTTATTAGTAATTTGAAGGCACAAAAACTAATAAGAAAAGGTTGCTATGCTGTTCTAGCACAAGTCGAGAAAGTACAAACTGAAGAAAAGAGCATCAATGATGTTCCCATTGCAAAAGAATTTCCCGATGTATTTCCGAAAGAATTACCGGGATTACCCCCACATCGATCCGTTGAATTTCAAATAGATCTTGTACCAGGAGCTGCACCAATAGCTCGTGCTCCTTACAGACTCGCACCCAGCGAGATGAAAGAACTGCAAAGCCAATTACAAGAACTTTTAGAGCGTGGTTTCATTCGACCAAGCACATCACCGTGGGGAGCTCCTGTTTTGTTTGTCAAGAAGAAAGATGGTACATTCAGGTTGTGTATCGACTACCGAGAGTTGAACAAACTTACCATCAAGAACCGCTACCCACTACCGAGAATCGACGACTTATTTGATCAACTACAAGGCTCGTCTGTTTATTCAAAGATTGACTTACGTTCCGGGTACCATCAAATGCGGGTGAAAGAAGATGATATTCCAAAGACTGCTTTCAGAACACGTTACGGTCATTACGAGTTTATGGTTATGCCGTTTGGTTTAACTAATGCACCAGCTGTGTTCATGGACCTTATGAACCGAGTGTGTGGACCATACCTTGACAAGTTTGTCATTATTTTCATTGATGACATACTTATTTACTCAAAGAATGACCAAGAACACGGTGAACATTTGAGAAAGGTGTTAGAAGTATTGAGGAAAGAAGAATTGTACGCTAAGTTTTCAAAGTGTGCATTTTGGTTGGAAGCAGTTCAATTCCTCGGTCACATAGTGAACAAAGAAGGTATTAAGGTGGATCCGGCAAAGATAGAAACTGTTGAAAAGTGAGAAACCCCGAAAACTCCGAAACACATACGCCAGTTTTTAGGACTAGCCGGTTACTACAGAAGGTTCATCCAAGACTTTTCCAGAATAGCAAAACCCTTGACTGCATTAACGCATAAAGGGAAGAAATTTGAATGGAATGATGAACAAGAGAAAGCGTTTCAGTTATTGAAGAAAAAGCTAACTACGGCACCTATATTGTCATTGCCTGAAGGGAATGATGATTTTGTGATTTATTGTGACGCATCAAAGCAAGGTCTCGGTTGTGTATTAATGCAACGAACGAAGGTGATTGCTTATGCGTCTAGACAATTAAAGATTCACGAACAAAATTATACGACGCATGATTTGGAATTAGGCGCGGTTGTTTTTGCATTAAAGACTTGGAGGCACTACTTATATGGGGTCAAAAGTATTATATATACCGACCACAAAAGTCTTCAACACATATTTAATCAGAAACAACTGAATATGAGGCAGCGTAGGTGGATTGAATTATTGAATGATTACGACTTTGAGATTCGTTACCACCCGGGGAAGGCAAATGTGGTAGCCGATGCCTTGAGCAGGAAGGACAGAGAACCCATTCGAGTAAAATCTATGAATATAATGATTCATAATAACCTTACTACTGTGAAGATAAATTTGAGTAGTAATGTTATTATGAATCATTATATTCATAGATTTTACTCGAATGGGTTCTCTGTCCTTCCTGCTCAAGGCATCGGCTACCACATTTGCCTTCCCCGGGTGGTAACGAATCTCAAAGTCGTAATCATTCAATAATTCAATCCACCTACGCTGCCTCATATTCAGTTGTTTCTGATTAAATATGTGTTGAAGACTTTTGTGGTTGGTATATATAATACTTTTGACCCCATATAAGTAGTGCCTCCAAGTCTTTAATGCAAAAACAACCGCGCCTAATTCCAAATCATGCGTCGTATAATTTTGTTCGTGAATCTTCAATTGTCTAGACGCATAAGCAATCACCTTCGTTCGTTGCATTAATACACAACCGAGACCTTGCTTTGATGCATCACAATAAATCACAAAATCATCATTCCCTTCAGGCAATGACAATATAGGTGCCGTAGTTAGCTTTTTCTTCAATAACTGAAACGCTTTCTCTTGTTCATCATTCCATTCAAATTTCTTCCCTTTATGCGTTAATGCAGTCAAGGGTTTTGCTATTCTGGAAAAGTCTTGGATGAACCTTCTGTAGTAACCAGCTAGTCCTAAAAACTGGCGTATGTGTTTCGGAGTTTTCGGAGTTTCCCACTTTTCAACAGTTTCTATCTTTGCCGGATCCACCTTAATACCTTCTTTGTTCACTATGTGACCGAGGAATTGAACTTCTTCCAACCAAAATGCACACTTTGAAAACTTAGCGTACAATTCTTCCTTCCTCAATACTTCTAACACCTTTCTCAAATGTTCACCATGTTCTTGGTCATTCTTTGAGTAAATAAGTATGTCATCAATGAAAACAATGACAAACTTGTCAAGGTATGGTCCATACACTCGGTTCATAAGGTCCATGAACACAGCTGGTGCATTAGTTAAACCAAACGGCATGACCATAAACTCGTAATGACCGTAACGTGTTCTGAAAGCAGTCTTTGGAATATCATCTTCTTTCACCCGCATTTGATGATACCCGGAACGTAAGTCAATCTTTGAATAAACAGACGAGCCTTGTAGTTGATCAAATAAGTCGTCGATTCTCGGTAGTGGGTAGCGGTTCTTGATGGTAAGTTTGTTCAACTCTCGGTAGTCGATACACAACCTGAATGTACCATCTTTCTTCTTGACAAACAAAACAGGAGCTCCCCACGGTGATGTGCTTGGTCGAATGAAACCACGCTCTAAAAGTTCTTGTAATTGGCTTTGCAGTTCTTTCATCTCGCTGGGTGCGAGTCTGTAAGGAGCACGAGCTATTGGTGCAGCTCCTGGTACAAGATCTATTTGAAATTCAACGGATCGATGTGGGGGTAATCCCGGTAATTCTTTCGGAAATACATCGGGAAATTCTTTTGCAATGGGAACATCATTGATGCTCTTTTCTTCAGTTTGTACTTTCTCGACGTGTGCTAGAACAGCATAGCAACCTTTTCTTATTAGTTTTTATGCCTTCAAATTACTAATAAGATGTAGCTTCGTGTTGCCCTTTTCTCCGTACACCATTAAGGGTTTTCCTTTTTCTCGTATAATGCGAATTGCATTTTTGTAACAAACGATCTCCGCTTTCACTTCTTTCAACCAGTCCATACCGATTATCACATCAAAACTCCCTAACTCTACTGGTATCAAATCAATCTTAAATGTTTCGCTAACCAGTTTAATTTCTCGATTCCGACATATATTATCTGCTGAAATTAATTTACCATTTGCTAATTCGAGTAAAAATTTATTATCCAAAGGCGTCAATGGACAACTTAATTTAGCACAAAAATCTCTACTCATATAGCTTCTATCCGCACCCGAATCAAATAAAACGTAAGCAGATTTATTGTCAATAAGAAACGTACCCGTAACAAGCTCCGGGTCTTCCTGTGCCTCTACCGCATTAATATTGAAAACTCTTCCACGGCCTTGTCCATTCGTGTTCTCCTGGTTCGGGCAATTTCTAATAATGTGGCCTGGTTTTCCACATTTATAACAAACTACATTGGCATAACTTGCTCCGACACTACTTGCTCCGCCATTACTCGTTCCGACACCATTTGTTCCTTTCGTTCTATTAACCCCTGGTCCGTAGACCTCACACTTCGCCGCACTATGATCATTTCTTTTACACTTGTTGCAAAATTTGGTGCAGAACCCCGAGTGATTCTTTTCACACCTTTGGCATAGCTGCTTCTGATTGTTGTTGTTGTTGCGGTTATTATTGTTGTTGGGATGATTGTTGTAGTTGCTGTTGTTGTTGTTGTTGTTGTTGTTGGGCCGTTTGTTGTAGTTGCGATTGATGTTGCGATTGTTGGGATAATTGTTGCGATTATTGTTGTAATTGCTGTTGTTGTTGTATTGGTGATTCTTATCACCGTTTTCCTCCCACTTTCTTTTGACTTGCTTCACATTGGCCTCTTCAGCAGTCTGTTCTTTAATTCTTTCTTCAATCTGGTTCACTAGTTTGTGAGCCATTCTACATGCCTGTTGTATGGAGGCGGGCTCGTGTGAACTTATATCTTCTTGGATTCTTTCCGGTAATCCTTTCACAAACGCGTCGATCTTCTCTTCCTCATCTTCGAATGCTCCCGGACACAATAGGCACAATTCTGTGAATCGTCTTTCGTACGTGGTAATATCAAATCCTTGGGTTCGTAACCCTCTAAGTTCTGTCTTGAGCTTATTGACCTCGGTTCTGGGACGGTACTTCTCGTTCATCAAGTGCTTGAATGCTGACCACGGTAGTGCGTACGCATCATCTTGTCCCACTTGCTCTAGATAGGTATTCCACCATGTTAACGCAGAACCTGTGAAGGTATGCGTAGCGTACTTCACTTTGTCCTCTTCAGTACACTTACTTATGGCAAACACCGATTTAACCTTCTCGGTCCACCGTTTCAATCCGATCGGTCCTTCAGTTCCATCAAATTCCAAAGGTTTGCAGGCAGTGAATTCTTTGTAGGTGCATCCTACATGATTTCCTGTACTGCTAGATCCAAGGTTATTGTTGGTATGTAGCGCAGCCTGTACTGCGGCTATGTTTGAAGCTAGAAAAGTACGGAATTCCTCTTCATTCATATTCACGGTGTGTCGAGTAGTCGGTGCCATTTCCTTCAAAATAGTTAAATGGAACAAGTTAATCATACAGAATATTAAGAGTAGTTAATAGTATTTTGTAGCATAATATGAACTCATTTATAAAAGCTTTTTCTTCATATTAGCGTTTTATAAGTTTAAATTCGGGTAGTACCTACCCGTTAAGTTCATACTTAGTAGCTAATATACAATTCAACTACTACAATTCTATATGAAAAACTGATTGTAATAATATTTCGCGTTCAAACTTTTATACAATATTTTACAAACTTACAATACCGCTTATTTTACATAAAGCATGAAATATAGCACACAATAACTTTGATACAAGATAGTTGTGAAGACAATTCTAGCTAGTACACAAGTCGTTCGGCAAAGGCAATAAAGACACGTAATTCATACGTCCAGAAACAAGTCATGCATTCTGGTTTTACTAGGACTACTTCCCATCCTTGGTCTTGTGCAACATAACCGTTATGGCCGTTGATAAGACAGCGTGTTGTAACGTCGTCAAAGGGACGAGGGTTACGTAATGTCCAACAGTCCTGTAACAATCTAAAAACCTCATTTCTTACCCCAATTACCGACTCCGTCACTTGTGGAAACGTTTTGTTTAATAGTTGTAGCCCGATGTTCTTGTTCTCACTTTGGTGAGAAGCGAACATTACTAATCCGTAAGCATAACATGCTTCTTTATGTTGCATGTTAGCCGCTTTTTCTAAATCACGAAGTCCAATATTCGGATATATTGAGTCAAAATAATTTCTTAACCCGTTGCGTAAAATAGCATTTGGGTTCCCCGCAATACATGCGTCAAAGTAAACACATCGTAACTTATGGGTTTCCCAATGTGATATCCCCCATCTTTCAAACGAAAGTCTCTTATAAACCAAGACATTCTTGGAACGTTCTTCGAATGTCTTACAAACTGATCTCGCCTTAAATAGTTGTGCCGAAGAATTCTGGCCGACTCTAGACAAGATTTCATCAATCATGTCTCCGGGTATGTCTCTTAAAATATTGGGTTGTCTATCCATTTTGTGTTTTTAAACTGTAAAATAGACAAGAGTTAGTTTCATAAAAAAATACTTATTAATACAAGCAATTTTTACATATATCATAAAGCATAAGAACACTATATTACATATATTACACCACACGAATACAACTATCTTATTCCGACTCGCTCGTTTCTTCTTCTTCAGTTTTGGTTCGTTTTGCCAAGTTTCTAGGGATATATGATGTTCCCCTAATACGAGCCGTCGTTGTCCACATTGGTTTAGAAAAACCTGGTGGTTTAGAGGTTCCCGGGTCATTGTTACAACTTAAGGACTTCGGGGGTTGACGATACATATAAAGTTCATCGGGGTTGGAATTAGATTTCTCTATTTTTATGCCCTTTCCCTTATTATTTTCTTTTGCCTTTTTAAATTCAGTTGGGGTAATTTCTATAACATCATCGGAATTCTCGTCGGAATCCGATTCATCGGAGAATTGGTAATCCTCCCAATATTTTGCTTCCTTGGCGGAAACACCATTGACCATAATTAACTTTGGTCGGTTGGTTGAGGATTTTCTTTTACTTAACCGTTTTATTATTTCCCCCACCGGTTCTATTTCTTCATCCGGTTCCGATTCTTCTTCCGGTTCCGATTCTTCTTCCGGTTCCGACTCTTCTTCCGGTTCCTCTTCGGGAATTTGTGAATCAGTCCACAAATCATTCCAATTTACATTTGACTCTTCATTATTATTAGGTGAGTCAATGGGACTTGTTCTAGAGGTAGACATCTATCACATAATATCAAACACGTTAAGAGATTAATATATCACATAATATTCATATGTTAAAAATATATAGTTTCCAACAAAAATGTTAAGCAATCATTTTTAAAGAAAACACGGTCGAAGTCCAGACTCACTAATGCATCCTAACAAACTCGATAAGATACACTAATGCAAATTTTCTGGTTCTCTAAGACCAACGCTCTGATACCAACTGAAATGTCCCGTTCTTATTGATTAAAAACGTTCCATATTAATTGATTTCGTTGCGAGGTTTTGACCTCTATATGAGACATTTTTCAAAGACTGCATTCATTTTTTAAAACAAACCATAACCTTTATTTCATAAATAAAGGTTTAAAAAGCTTTACGTAGATTATCAAATAATGATAATCTAAAATATCCTGTTTACACACGACCATTACATAATGGTTTACAATACAAATATGTTACATCGAAATCAGTTTCTTGAATGCAGTTTTTACACAATATCATACAAACATGGACTCCAAATCTTGTCCTTATTTTAGTATGCAACAGCGGAAGCTCTTAATATTCACCTGAGAATAAACATGCTTTAAACGTCAACAAAAATGTTGGTGAGTTATAGGTTTAACCTATATATATCAAATCGTAACAATAGACCACAAGATTTCATATTTCAATACACATCCCATACATAGAGATAAAAATCATTCATATGGTGAACACCTGGTAACCGACAATAACAAGATGCATATATAAGAATATCCCCATCATTCCGGGACACCCTTCGGATATGATATAAATTTCGAAGTACTAAAGCATCCGGTACTTTGGATGGGGTTTGTTAGGCCCAATAGATCTATCTTTAGGATTCGCGTCAATTAGGGTGTCTGTTCCCTAATTCTTAGATTACCAGACTTAATAAAAAGGGGCATATTCGATTTCGATAATTCAACCATAGAATGTAGTTTCACGTACTTGTGTCTATTTTGTAAATCATTTATAAAACCTGCATGTATTCTCATCCCAAAAATATTAGATTTTAAAAGTGGGACTATAACTCACTTTCACAGATTTACTTCGTCGGGAAGTAAGACTTGGCCACTGTTGATTCACGAACCTATAACAATATATACATATATATTAAAGTATGTTCAAAATATATTTACAACACTTTTAATATATTTTGATGTTTTAAGTTTATTAAGTCAGCTGTCCTCGTTAGTAACCTATAACTAGTTGTCCACAGTTAGATGTACAGAAATAAATCGATAAATATTATCTTGAATCAATCCACGACCCAGTGTATACGTATCTCAGTATTGATCACAACTCAAACTATATATATTTTGGAATCAACCTCAACCCTGTATAGCTAACTCCAACATTCACATATAGAGTGTCTATGGTTGTTCCGAAATATATATAGATGTGTCGACATGATAGGTCGAAACATTGTATACGTGTCTATGGTATCTCAAGATTACATAATATACAATACAAGTTGATCAAGTTATGGTTGGAATAGATTTGTTACCAATTTTCACGTAGCTAAAATGAGAAAAATTATCCAATCTTGTTTTACCCATAACTTCTTCATTTTAAATCCGTTTTGAGTGAATCAAATTGCTATGGTTTCATATTGAACTCTATTTTATGAATCTAAACAGAAAAAGTATAGGTTTATAGTCAGAAAAATAAGTTACAAGTCGTTTTTGTAAAGGTAGTCATTTCAGTCGAAAGAACGACGTCTAGATGACCATTTTAGAAAACATACTTCCACTTTGAGTTTAACCATAATTTTTGGATATAGTTTCATGTTCATAATAAAAATCATTTTCTCAGAATAACAACTTTTAAATCAAAGTTTATCATAGTTTTTAATTAACTAACCCAAAACAGCCCGCGGTGTTACTACGACGGCGTAAATCCGGTTTTACGGTGTTTTTCGTGTTTCCAGGTTTTAAATCATTAAGTTAGCATATCATATAGATATAGAACATGTGTTTAGTTGATTTTAAAAGTCAAGTTAGAAGGATTAACTTTTGTTTGCGAACAAGTTTAGAATTAACTAAACTATGTTCTAGTGATTACAAGTTTAAACCTTCGAATAAGATAGCTTTATATGTATGAATCGAATGATGTTATGAACATCATTACTACCTTAATTTCCTTGGATAAACCTACTGGAAAAGAGAAAAATGGATCTAGCTTCAATGGATCCTTGGATGGCTCGAAGTTCTTGAAGCAGAATCATGACACGAAAACAAGTTCAAGTAAGATCATCACTTGAAATAAGATTGTTATAGTTATAGAAATTGAACCAAAGTTTGAATAAGATTATTACCTTGTATTAGAATGATAACCTACTGTAAGAAACAAAGATTTCTTGAGGTTGGATGATCACCTTACAAGATTGGAAGTGAGCTAGCAAACTTGAAAGTATTCTTGATTTTATGAAACTAGAACTTTTGGAATTTATGAAGAACACTTAGAACTTGAAGATAGAACTTGAGAGAGATCAATTAGATGAAGAAAATTGAAGAATGAAAGTGTTTGTAGGTGTTTTTGGTCGTTGGTGTATGGATTAGATATAAAGGATATGTAATTTTGTTTTCATGTAAATAAGTCATGAATGATTACTCATATTTTTGTAATTTTATGAGATATTTCATGCTAGTTGCCAAATGATGGTTCCCACATGTGTTAGGTGACTCACATGGGCTGCTAAGAGCTGATCATTGGAGTGTATATACCAATAGTACATACATCTAAAAGCTGTGTATTGTACGAGTACGAATACGGGTGCATACGAGTAGAATTGTTAATGAAACTGAACGAGGATGTAATTGTAAGCATTTTTGTTAAGTAGAAGTATTTTGATAAGTGTATTGAAGTCTTTCAAAAGTGTATAAATACATATTAAAACACTACATGTATATACATTTTAACTGAGTCGTTAACTCATCGTTAGTCGTTACATGTAAGTGTTGTTTTGAAACCTTTAGGTTAACGATCTTGTTAAATGTTGTTAACCCAATGTTTATAATATCAAATGAGATTTGAAATTATTATATTATCATGATATTATCATGTATGAATATCTCTTAATATGATATATATACATTAAATGTCTTTACAACGATAATCGTTACATATATGTCTCGTTTAAAAATCATTAAGTTAGTAGTCTTGTTTTTTACATATGTAGTTCATTGTTAATATACTTTATGATATGTTTTCTTATCATAGTATCATGTTAACTATATATATATATCCATATATATGTCATCATATAGTTTTTACAAGTTTTAACGTTCGTGAATCACCGATCAACTTGGGTGGTCAATTGTCTATATGAAACATATTTCAATTAATCAAGTCTTAACAAGTTTGATTGCTTAACATGTTGGAAACATTTAATCATGTAAATATCAATCTCAATTAATATATATAAACATGGAAAAGTTCGGGTCACTACACTGTAAAGGTATGCATAGCGTACTTCACTTTGTCCTCTTCAGTACACTTACTTATGGCAAACACCGATTCGACCTTCTCGGTCCACCGTTTCAATCCGATCGGTCCTTCGGTTCCATCAAATTCCAAAGGTTTGCAGGCAGTGAATTCTTTGTAGGTGCATCCTACACGATTTCCTGTACTGCTAGATCCAAGGTTATTGTTGGTATGTAACGCAGCCTGTACTGCGGCTATGTTTGAAGCTAGAAAAGTACGGAATTCCTCTTCATTCATATTCACGGTGTGTCGAGTAGTCGGTGCCATTTCCTTCAAAATAGTCAAATGGAACAAGTTAATCATACAGAATATTAAGAGTAGTTAATAGTATTTCGTACCATAATATGAACTCATTTATAAAAGCTTTTTCTTCATATTAGCGTTTTATAAGTTTAAATTCGGGTAGTACCTACCCGTTAAGTTCATAATTAGTAGCTAATATACAATTCAACTACTACAATTCTATATGAAAAACTGATTATAATAATATTTCGCGTTCAAACTTTTACACAATATTTTACAAACTTACAATACCACTTATTTTACATATAGCATGAAATATAGCACAGAATAAATTTGATACAAGATGGTTGTGAAGATAATTCTAGCTAGTACACAAGTCGTTCAGCAAAGGCAATAAAGACACGTAATTCATACTTCCAGAAACAAGTCATGCATTCTGGTTTTACTAGGATTACTTCCCATCCTTGGTCTTGTGGAACATAACCGTTATGGCCGTTGATAAGACATCGTGTTGTAACGTCGTCAAAGGGACGAGGGTTACGTAATGTCCAACAGTCCCGTAACAATCTAAAAACCTCATTTCTTACCCCAATTACCGACTCCGTCACTTGTGGGAACGTTTTGTTTAATAGTTGTAGCCCGATGTTCTTGTACTCACTTTGGTGAGAAGCGAACATTAATAATCCGTAAGCATAACATGCTTCTTTATGTTGCATGTTAGCCGCTTTTTCTAAATCATGAAGTCCAATATTCGGATATATTGAATCAAAATAATTTCTTAACCCATTGCGTAAAATAGCATTTGGGTTCCCCGCAATATATGCGTCAAAGTAAACACATCGTAACTTATGGATTTCCCAATGTGATATCCCCCATCTTTCGAACGAAATCCTTTTAAAAACCAAGGCATTCTTGGAACGTTCTTCGAATGTCTTACAAACTGATCTCGCCTTAAATAGTTGTGCCGAAAAATTCTGACCGACTCTAGACAAGATTTCATCAATCATGTCTCCGGATAGGTCTCTTAAAATATTGGGTTGTCTATCCATTTTGTGTTTTTATACTGTAAAATAGACAAGAGTTAGATTCATAAAAAAAATACTTATTAATACAAGCAATTTTTACATATATCATAAAGCATAAGCACACTATATTACATATATTACACCACACGAATACAACTATCTTATTCCGACTCGCTTGTTTCTTCTTCTTCGGTTTTGGTTCGTTTTGCCAAGTTTCTAGGGATATATGATGTTCCCCTAATACGAGCCATCGTTTTCCACATTGGTTTAGAAAAACCTGGTGGTTTAGAGGTTCCCGGGTCATTGCTACAACTTAAGGACTTCGGGGGTTGACGATACATATAAAGTTCATCGGGATTGGAATTAGATTTCTCTATTTTTATGCCCTTTCTCTTATTATTTTTTTTTGCCTTTTTAAATTCAGTTGGGGTAATTTCTATAACATCATCGGAATTCTCGTCGGAATCCGATTCATCGAAGAATTGGTAATCCTCCCAATATTTTGCTTCCTTGGCGGAAACACCATTGACCATAATTAACCTTGGTCAGTTGGTTGAGGATTTTCTTTTACTTAACCGTTTTATTATTTCCCCCACCGGTTCTATTTCTTCATCCGGTTCCGAATCTTCTTCCGGTTCCGATTCTTCTTCCGGTTCCGACTCTTCTTCCGGTTCCTCTTCGGGAACTTGTGAATCAGTCCACGAATCATTCCAATTTACATTTGACTCTTCATTATTATTAGGTGAGTCAATGAGACTTGTTCTAGAGGTAGACATCTATCACATAATATCAAACACGTTAAGAGATTAATATATCACATAATATTCACATGTTAAAAATATATAGTTTCCAACAAAATTTGTTAAGCAATCAGTTTTCAAGTAAACACGGTCGAAGTCCAGACTCACTAATGCATCCTAACAAACTCGATAAGATACACTAATGCAAAATTCTGGTTCTCTAAGACCAACGCTCGGATACCAACTGAAATGTCCCGTTCTTATTGATAAAAAACGTTCCATATTAATTGATTTCGTTGCGAGGTTTTGACCTCTATATGAGACGTTTTTCAAAGACTGCATTCATTTTAAAACAAACCATAACCTTTATTTCATCAATAAAGGTTTAAAAAGCTTTACGTAGATTATCAAATAATGATAATCTAAAATATCCTGTTTACACACGACCATTACATAATGGTTTACAATACAAATATGTTACAACAAAATAAGTTTCTTGAATGCAGTTTTTACACAATATCATACAAGCATGGACTCCAAATCTCGTCCTTATTTAAGTATGCGACAGCGGAAGCTCTTAATAATCACCTGAGAATAAACATGCTTAAAACGTCAACAAAAATGTTGGTGAGTTATAGGTTTAACCTATATATATCAAATCATAATAATAGACCACAAGATTTCATATTTCAATACACATCCCATACATAGAGATAAAAATCATTCATATGGTGAACACCTGGTAACCGACATTAACAAGATGCATATATAAGAATATCCCCATCATTCCGGGACACCCTTCGGATATGATATAAATTTCGAAGTACTAAAGCATCCGGTACTTTGGATGGGGTTTGTTAGGCCCAATAGATCTATCTTTAGGATTCGCGTCAATTAGGGTGTCTGTTCCCTAATTCTTAGATTACCAGACTTAATAAAAAGGGGCATATTCGATTTCGATAATTCAACCATAGAATGTAGTTTCACGTACTTGTGTCTATTTTGTAAATCATTTATAAAACCTGCATGTATTCTCATCCCAAAAATATTAGATTTTAAAAGTGGGACTATAACTCACTTTCACAGATTTTTACTTCATCGGGAAGTAAGACTTGGCCACTGGTTAATTCACGAACCTATAACAATATATACATATATATATCAAAGTATGTTCAAAATATATTTACAACACTTTTAATATATTTTGATGTTTTAAGTTTATTAAGTCAGCTGTCCTCGTTAGTAACCTACAACTAGTTGTCCACAGTTAGATGTATAGAAATAAATCGATAAATATTATCTTGAATCAATCCACGACCCAGTGTATACGTATCTCAGTATTGATCACAACTCAAACTATATATATTTTGGAATCAACCTCAACCCTGTATAGCTAACTCCAACATTCACATATAGAGTGTCTATGGTTGTTCCGAAATATATATAGATGTGTCGACATGATAGGTCGAAACATTGTGTACGTGTCTATGGTATCTCAAGATTACATAATATACAATACAAGTTGATTAAGTTATGGTTGGAATAGATTTGTTACCAATTTTCACGTAGCTAAAATGAGAAAAATTATCCAATCTTGTTTTACCCATAACTTCTTCATTTTAAATCCGTTTTGAGTGAATCAAATTGCTATGGTTTCATATTGAACACTATTTTATGAATCTAAACAGAAAAAGTATAGGTTTATAGTCGGAAAAATAAGTTACAAGTCGTTTTTGTAAAGGTAGTCATTTCAGTCGAAAGAACGACGTCTAGATGACCATTTTAGAAAACATACTTCCACTTTGAGTTTAACCATAATTTTTGGATATAGTTTCATGTTCATAATAAAAATAATTTTCTCAGAATAACAACTTTTAAATCAAAGTTTATCATAGTTTTTAATTAACTAACCCAAAACAGCTCGCGGTGTTACTACGACGGCGTAAATCCGGTTTTACGGTGTTTTTCGTGTTTCCAGGTTTTAAATCATTAAGTTAGCATATCATATAGATATAGAACATGTGTTTAGTTGATTTTAAAAGTCAAGTTAGAAGGATTAACTTTTGTTTGCGAACAAGTTTAGAATTAACTAAACTATGTTCTAGTGATTACAGGTTTAAACCTTCGAATAAGATAGCTTTATATGTATGAATCGAATGATGTTATGAACATCATTACTACCTTAAGTTCCTTGGATAAACCTACTGGAAAATAGAAAAATGGATCTAGCTTCAACGGATCCTTGGATGGCTCGAAGTTCTTGAAGCAGAATCATGACACGAAAACAAGTTCAAGTAAGATCATCACTTGAAATAAGATTGTTATAGTTATAGAAATTGAACCAAAGTTTGATTATGATTATTACCTTGTATTAGAATGATAACCTACTGTAAGAAACAAAGATTTCTTGAGGTTGGATGATCACCTTACAAGATTGGAAGTGAGCTAGCAAACTTGAAAGTATTCTTGATTTTATGTAACTAGAACTTGTAGAATATATGAAGAACACTTAGAACTTGAAGATAGAACTTGAGAGAGATCAATTAGATGAATAAAATTGAAGAATGAAAATGTTTGTAGGTGTTTTTGGTCGTTGGTGTATGGATTAGATATAAAGGATATGTAATTTTGTTTTCATGTAAATAAGTCATGAATGATTACTCATATTTTTGTAATTTTATGAGATATTTCATGCTAGTTGCCAAATGATGGTTCCAACATGTGTTAGGTGACTCACATGGGCTACTAAGAGCTGATCATTGGAGTGTATATACCAATAGTACATACATCTAAAAGCTGTGTATTGTACGAGTACGAATACGGGTGCATACGAGTAGAATTGTTGATGAAACTGAACGAGGATGTAATTGTAAGCATTTTTGTTAAGTAGAAGTATTTTGATAAGTGTATTGAAGTCTTTCAAAAGTGTATAAATACATATTAAAACACTACATGTATACACATTTTAACTGAGTCGTTAAGTCATCGTTAGTCTTTACATGTAAGTGTTGTTTTGAAACCTTTAGGTTAACGATCTTGTTAAATGTTGTTAACCCAATGTTTATAATATCAAATGAGATTTTAAATTATTATATTATCATGATATTATCATGTATGAATATCTCTTAATATGATATATATACATTAAATGTCTTTACAACGATAATCGTTACATATATGTCTCGTTTAAAAATCATTAAGTTAGTAGTCTTGTTTTTACATATGTAGTTCATTGTTAATATACTTAATGATATGTTTACTTATCATAGTATCATGTTAACTATATATATATATCCATATATATGTCATCATATAGTTTTTACACGTTTTAACGTTCGTGAATCACCGGTCAACTTGGGTTGTCAATTGTCTATATGAAACATATTTCAATTAATCAAGTCTTAACAAGTTTGATTGCTTAACATGTTGGAAACATTTAATCATGTAAATATCAATCTCAATTAATATATATAAACATGGAAAAGTTCGGGTCACTACATTGTTCGATTTGGTAAACGAGGGAAATTAAATCTAAGGTATATTGGACCATTCAAGATTATTGATCGTGTCGGACCAGTAGCTTACCGACTTGAGTTACCTCAACAACTCGCGGCTGTACATAACACTTTTCACGTCTCGAATTTGAAGAAATGTTTTGCTAAAGAAGATCTCACTATTCCGTTAGACGAAATCCAAATCAACGAAAAACTTCAATTCATTGAAGAACCCGTCGAAATAATGGATCGTGAGGTTAAAAGACTTAAGCAAAATAAGATACCAATTGTTAAGGTTCGATGGAATGCTCGTAGAGGACCCGAGTTCACCTGGGAATGAGAAGATCAGATGAAGAAGAAATACCCGCACCTATTTCCGGAAGATACGTCAACACCTCCAACTGCTTAAAATTTCGGGACAAAATTTATTTAACGGGTAGGTACTGTAGTGACCCGAACTTTTCCATGTTTATATATATTAAATGAAATTGATATTTACATGATTAAGTGTTTCCAACATGTTAAGCAATCAAACTTGTTAAGACTTGATTAATTGAAATAGGTTTTATATAGACAATTGACCACCCAAGTTGACCGACGATTCACGAACGTTAGAACTTGTAAAAACTATATGATGACATACATATGGATATATATATATATATATATATATATATATATATATATATATATATATATATATATATATATATATATATATATATATATATATATATATATATATATATATATATATATATATATATATATAGTTATCATGATATTATGATAAGTATGTACCTCATTAAGTAGTTTAACAATGAGTTATATACATAAAAATGAGACTGTTGAATTAAGAAACTTGAAAACGATATATATATATAATGATTATCGTTATAACAACGTCTTACTAATTACATATGAATCATTTTAAGATATTAATACACTATATATAAACATGTTAAATGATAAGTAAACATATCATTAAGTATAATAACAATGAACTACATATGTGAAAACAAGACTACTAACTTAAGGATTTCAAAACGAGACATATATGTAACGATTATCGTTGTAACGAAATTTAACTGTATATATATCATATTAAGATATATTAATACATCATTATATCATGATAATGTAATAATTTAACATCTCATTAGATATAATAAACAATGTGTTAACAACATTTAACAAGATCATTAACTTAAAGGTTTCAAAACAACATTTACATGTAACGACTAAAGATGACTTAACGACTCAGTTAAAATGTATATACATGTAGTGTTTTAATATGTATTCATACACTTTTGAAAGACTTCAAGACACTTATCCAAGTACTTCTACTTAACAAAAATGCTTACAATTACATCCTCATTCATTTTCATCAACAATTCTACTCGTATGCACTCGTATTTGTACTTGTACAATACACAGCTTCTAAATGTATTTACTATTGGTATATACACTCCAATAATCAGCTCTTAGCAGCCCATGTGAGTCACCTAACCATGTGGGAACCATCATTTAATATCTAGCATGACTTATGAGCAAGGAAACAAAAACAAGAACTCCTTTTAACCCCACTCACCTTCACCACTCACCACCTACTCCATTTCACTTCCAAATTTCTTCCCAATTCTCTCTCAAAACACACACACTCTTCCATGAATGCCTAAGTTACTATTTTTCCAGCAAAAATCATCAAATACAAGCTTTGGTTATTACCTATAATCATCATAAAAATAATTACTCAAGAACACATCAAGAACACTTCCAAGTTTACTTCCAAGTTTCCTAATCCATTCCAAGCAATCATCTAAGATCAAGAAACCTTTGTTATTTATAGTAGGTTATCTTTCTAAATCAAGGTAATATTCATATTCAAGCTTTGATTCAATTTCTATAACTATTACTATCTTAATTCGAGTAATAATCTTACTTGAACTTGTTTTTGTGTCATGATTCTATTTCAAGAACTTCTAAGCTATCAAAGATCCTTTGAAGCTCAAGTTATTTTTTCATCATTTCCAGTAGGTTTATCCACAAAACCTGAGGTAGTAATGATGTTCATAACATCATTCGATTCATATATATAAAACTACCTTATTCGAAGGTTTAAACTTGTAATCAATAGAACATAGTTTAGTTAATTCTAAACTGGTTCGCAAACAAAAGTTAATCCTTCTAACTTGACTTTTAAAATCAACTAAACACATGTTCTATATCTATATGATATGCTAACTTAATGATTTAAAACCTGAAAACACGAAAAACACCGTAAAACCGGATATACGCCGTCGTAGTAACACCGCGGGCTGTTTTGGGTTAGTTAATTAAAAACTATGAGAAACTTTGATTTAAAAGTTGTTCTTCTGGAAAAATTATTTTTATTATGAACATAAAACTATATCCAAAAATCATGGTTAAACTCAAAGTGGAAGTATGTTTTCCAAAATGGTCATCTAGACGTCGTTCTTTCGACTGAAATGACTACCTTTACAAAAATAACTTGTAACCTGTATTTCCGACTATAAACTTATACTTTTTATGTTTAGATTCATAAACTTAAGTTCAATATGAAACCATAGCAACTTGAATCACTCAAAACGGATTTAAAACGAAGAAGTTATGGGTAAAACAAGATTGGATATTTTTGCTTGTTGTAACTACGTGAAAATTGGTAACAAATCTATATTAATCATATCCTAGCTAACTCATATTGTATTATACATGTATTCTAATATATTATGCAATCTTGGAATACCATAGACACGTATGCAAATATTTTGACATATCATATCGACCCATGTATATATATTATTTGGAACAACCATAGACACTCTATATGCAGTAATGTTGGAGTTAGCTATACAGGGTTGAGGTTGATTCCAAAAATATATATACTTTGAGTTGTGATCTAGCCTGAGACGTGTATACACTGGGTCGTGGATTGATTCAAGATAATATATATCGATTTATTTCTGTACATCTAACTGTGGACAACTAGTTGTAGGTTACTAACGAGGACAGCTGACTTAATAAATTTAAAACAGTAAAACGTATTAAAAATGTTGTAAATATATTTTCAACATACTTTGATATATATGTACATATTTGTTATAGGTTCGTGAATCGACCAGTGGTCAAGTCTTACTTCTCGACGAAGTAAAAATCTGTGAAAGTGAGTTATAGTCCCACTTTTAAAATCTAATACTTTTGGGATGAGAATACAGGCAGCTTTCTAAATGTTTTACAAAATAGACACAAGTACGCGAAACTACATTCTATGGTTGGATTATTAAACCGAATATTGCCCCTTCAAGTCTAGTAGCCTAAGAATTAGGAAAATGACCCCTAATTGACGCGAATTCTAAAGATAGATCTATGGGCCTAACAAACCCCATTCTAGAATTTGGAATGCTTTAATACTTCGATTTATATGGTGATTGCGATTGTCAATTTATGACATACTTGCGAGTATGCGGGGAATATTCTATATGCATTATGTCAATGTCGGTTACCAGGTGTTCATCATAGAATGATTTTTATACACTTGCGAGTGTAGGATTATTGAATAAATGAAATCTTGTGGTCTATTATATTAATTTGATAATATATAGGTTAAACCTATAACTCACCAACATTTTTGTTGACGTTTAAAGCATGTTTATTCTCAGGTCATTATTAAGAGCTTCCGCTGTTGCATGCTAATATATGGACAAGACTTGGTGTCAGCATACTTGTATAATATTGTTTAAAACTGCATTCGAGATTTACTTTGTTGTAACATATTAATATTGTAAACCAATATGTATTGGCAGTGTGTAAGTGTGATATTTTTAGATTATTATTTCTGATAATCTAGGTGGTGTCCTTTTAACCTTGTCGATAAAATAAAGGTTATGGTTTGTTTTAAAAACGAATGCAGTCTTTTAAAAACGTCTCATATAGAGGTCAAAACCTCGCAACGAAATCAATTAATATGGAACGTTTATAATCAATATGAACAGGACATTTCACATTTATTACAATTGGGTTTACCATGTAAAACATTTCGTTTTCCGCCGCAATTGAATTATTGATTTTATTAAACGTCTCATTTAGAGTCGTTCTCGTTTATATAACTATGTGATGATATTGGAAAAGTCATATTTACCTCCGGCCCTATTTGGGGGTATGACAAGTTGTATCTTTTACAATTAGGCGTATTGAGTCGGACTAAATTTGTTTATGTAATCGTGGTATTATGACTTTTAACAAGTAGTAATTGTATTAGCATCTTTTCATTATTGTAATTTTTTTTATTTTTAGACGTTTTTATTTATTTTATTTTTAGTACTTTTAATAAAATTGTATTCGTTTTATTCTCTACTCGTTTTAAATTTTTAGGATATCATGGGTCGTTGGAAGTGACCTTGTGGGATGTGCTTGATTGTTATCAAAGTATAATGACTATATTTTGTCAAGTATAATGACTAAAAGTTTAATTCCAAGTTCTTTTGCCAAAAAAAAAAAAAAAAAAAAAAATATCATGACTTCTTGTTGGGCTCGGTCAGGATTCTATCTATGCAGAGAAACAAAAGCCTTCAAATTTTCTTTCATTTTACCTTCTTTTTATTTATGTGTTAAAAAGCCCGTCATAAAGAATACCTTTTACCCTCCAAATGCTCATTTTTATCTTTGAAACACGTAAAAATTCATTTTATTTTGGGTTAAAAAACCAAAAGTAGATGTAAGAAGCATCTTCTCCAAAATTAAGACGAACGAGGTTATGTCACTTTCTATTATTTTTACTTTACTATTTTCCGGGTTAGCCTTTTGTCTTATTGTGCATTCTTCACGAGCTTATGTCAGGCAAAAATAAATTATATAATTAGAATAAAATTTCAAAAGTAATAGAATATCTATCTAATCTAACTATATATGTCTCACACCATTATTTGATTCATTTTATATATCTACCATATATAAACATTAGTAAAATATAATTTGAAAAAGTACATCTATCAATCTCTCACACCATATGCTCCTCATATGCTCCATCACTACAAATAAACACTTGTCATTTACAATTTGAACCCCATCAATTTTCCCTCTAATTCAACATAACACACTATCTTTCTCTTTCTAACTAAAGGTTACACTTTTAAGTTTAAGTAAAGAGATAAATATGGGAAAAGCTTCAAGGTGGTTTAAAGGGCTGTTAGGTATGAAAAAGGATAAAGAAAATAAAGAGAAATTGGATAATAAGAATGAGAAAAGGTGGAGCTTTGGTAAGCCCATCAAGGAAACAATAACATCATCTCCAATGGTGACTAATAGTGATCCTACTTGGATGAGGTCTTACATGTCTACATCACAAAAAGAACAAAACAAGCATGCAATTGCTGTTGCGGCGGCCACTGCCGCTGCTGCAGACGCCGCAGTGGCAGCTGCACAAGCTGCCGTGGCTGTTGTACGACTCACCAGCCACGGCAGAGGAACTCTTTTCATTGGTGGTAGACAAAGATGGGCTGCTGTCAAGATTCAAACAGTTTTCAGAGCTCATTTGGTAAGTTGTCTTTTTCATTCAAACTTACTGCATTTTATTTCTCCATGTTATAGTTTTGATCTGTATTGTAGTGTGTGTATTTATGCAATATAGATATATACTTTATGTTATATTGGTTTCCTATTTGGTAGCCCAAGTAGACTATGATTGTAAGTATATTTTATTCTCTTCACTATTTTGATAACATTATTACTATATAACTCATAGAACTCCATGCTCTTTACTGTTACTTCTTTTTGTAATTGTGATTGTTATTGTTAATGTGTGATGGAAGTATAGAATTTTGAATTGTTTTTAATATGAGCAATTTTCCAGACTCATAGATTATGTTCACAGTGCTTTAGCTCTTCCAAATAAAATGGATATTTAATAATATCCATATTATCTTTTTGGGAGGATTAATTTATGTTATTTTGAAACTTGCCTTTACCTAGGTCTTGTATTGTTGACTTTGTTCAATTCCTTATGTTTCTTTTCCCCAACATAGTGCTCTTTCTATATTGAGTTTTGTACATATGTATATGTTTTTCATTTTGTTGTATGTTAACCAAAAAAGTTTACACTTTATGTTTTGACCACAAAATAAATTAAAAAATTTTGTTTGGTCAATCTGGTTAGTTTTAGCTTAATGGCACCATTGCATAGTTATGTGTCACCATTTTGTATTTATGTTAAATGGAAAACATATTTGAGAATTTGGTCAAGTTTTGGTACTTTTGGTTTAATTGCTTGAATGAATTAATGAATTTTAATGTATGTGTTTTTAGGCAAGAAAGGCTCTAAGGGCATTAAAAGGGCTGGTGAAACTACAGGCTCTTGTTAGAGGATTCCTTGTTAGAAAGAGGGCTGCTGCAACTCTATACAGTATGCAGGCTCTCCATAGAGCTCAGACAGCTGTTCGGTCCCAACGGGCTCGTCGCTCATTCAAAGATCATCGTGTTCAACCCGAAATCCGTCACCCAACATCCACTGTAAGATCCTCTGTATGCTACATTGTATCTATTCTGCTTATAAAACTTGTGAATTTCATGCCTAAAGTCAATGCTACATTTTATGTAAACATTTTGAGTCAAATGAGACTAGTGTGTATTTGATAAAACTGAATGATTAGCTGTTGAATGGTTCATAATCTGAATAATTGAGAGGTTTTGAATGAAGTTGCTTCTTAATCACAATAACATGTTTGATAAAAATTTTGAGCAAATAATGTGAATGATGTAAAATTACCTTATTAACCTTCAACATGAACAAAAATTACAATACAATTGTTCATAAAGTGTTTTTGGTATAATTTAAAGAGCATTCAGTATCATCTGTCATTTAGAGGTCAGAAATGAACGCATTGAATGCTGAATCATTCAATTGAAAAGTAAACAAACACATCCTAATAGGCATTAGTCACACATGATAATTTTTAGTTGCTATAGTGCTAAGGTACTAATTGTTGAACACTTCAGGAGAGATTTCATCATGAGACAAGAAGTGAATATCATAGCAAGAGACTTTCAACTTCATATGAATCTACAACAAATTCGTACGACGAAAGTCCAAAAATAGTTGAAATCGACACTTACAAACCGAACGCAAGATCCAGGCGTATTCACACGTGTCTAACAGATTCTAGTGAGGAATCAAATTACCATCACAACATGTCATCTCCTCTACCATCCCCCTATGTAACTGGTATCTCCAAGTGTCATCATATTCAAGATTCCGAATGGGGATTTATTGGTGTGCAGGACTACAGGTTATCAAACACCACTCAAACCACACCTCGTTTTGCTAATTCAAACCGATCTAACGCTCCAGCCACACCTGCGAAAAGTGTATGTGGGGATGCCTTTTTTAGGCTTTATTCGAACCACCATCCAAGCTACATGGCGAACACACAGTCTTTTAATGCGAAGCAGAGGTCTCATAGTGCTCCTAAACAAAGGCCAGAAAATGGGACTAAAAGGAGGTTATCTCTTATTGAAATAATGGCATCAAGAAGCAGTTTCAGTGGTTTAAGGATGCAAAAATCTTGTTCAAAAGCTCAAGAAGATTTGAAGTTGTGATTCCTTTTATTGTTTTTTAGCTTCATCACATTATGTTTGATAAAGAATTAGGTATGTTTGTGTAGTAACTAGTAAGTAACAAGAAGGGCTTGTTTAGTTTTTTTATTTATCTCATACATCAAGTTGTATTGGTGAACAAGCCTTTATTTAACTGATCTAATACATCATCTTGTGCAAACACTTGTGTTCATATGTGTTATAAACCAGTTTCTTATCAAAATAATTAGATTTCAAGATGTTCTGGCAAGATTAAGGAGCTGTTTGATGTAAAAAAAAAAAAAAAAACCATGTAAGCTATATATTACACTATGTATATGATTTAAAATTTTGTAAACTGCAATCACCTGTTTAAACATAGGTAGATAACCAAGATTATATTAAAAAATAAAAATGGCCTCTTGACCGGAGGGGCGCCAATGTGTGCAAATCACCCGGTTACGGGTCTCGTCGCTCAGGGACTCATCACCCAGGAATTTTAGTGAGGACCCAATATGATTGACTGTGAACCCAAAAAAAAAAAAATAATAATAATTAAAAACATTGGGTTGATAATAATACAATATACGTGTGGAATAAATGAGTAAATGGATAAGATTTACGTGTTGAAAACCAACAGCAAATTGGGATGTGTTTATTCGGCATCAACACGAGTTTCTTTACCGGAATGAAAGAATGACTATTTACATTATACCTCCACGTAATAACTGCATCAAATTGCACGGTATTTTTTTCATTAAAAACTAAATATTCATAATTATACATGGTACTTTTTTTTCGTTTAAATCACTATTAAAGTTAGAATTTCTCCATCGATAAAATGAATGATCTTATGAACCGATACAATAAATCGACAATCATTAAGGCTCAAAAGAGTAAACAATTAGGACAACGTAATAATTAGGTAACTCGATTCGAGCCAAAACTATAACAGTTACAAACAACAAATAGAACCAAACATAAGGATGATCAAACCGATACAACACTACGATGATAATAATAAAACACTACGATACATAACATACGGTACATGTTAGAGGCAACAATCGGCATATAACACAACTGCAAGCTACCCTACTTACTCAGCCGATGTTCGAATCTTGAAGTTCAAAATTTGAATCATCGCAGTCGTAATTAAACAGTTATATTATTCCGTACTTCGTTAAAGTATATATAATATTCATGGTATATAATCGATAAAAACAAGGAATACTACATCATTATTCCCTTTGCTTGCATCACCCCTGTTTATTTCGTGCAGTGTGTAATAATAGATAAGCCCATCTGCTAATTTCTTGTCACCCATATTCTATTTGTTTTGTTTGGTGTTTGTGCTTCACCCAAAAATTATTAATCATAGTTATATTTTTAAGGTAATGTACATTATACTCCGTAATAGTATAATGCATCATTAGTACTCCGTAATACTTGATATAGATGGTGTATAAATCACTATTTATTTTATTTATTTTCAGTAACTTCTTTTATTCGAAACATGCATACAAGTATACAACACAACTATTATAGTACTCCATTATAAATACCACATTGAATTGATTTCATTAAAATTTAATTAGATCAACAAAAAGTGAAAGTATAAACATTTTATTTATTACTAATCTAATTCAATTAAACCTGTAATTACTACGGTAGTTATAACTACAAACAATCAACACGGATAAAATGTTGTATAACATTAAACAAATTGTTAAATTAAAAATGAAAAAAATAGAGGTACGTTTCACAAGAAAACATGTAAGAGGCTGATGATTGGCTGAAATACGTATGCTATTGTCATTGTCATCAAAATTTAAAACGCTGTGCAAATTGTAGTTTGTTGTATATACGAAGAATATACTAATAATACAAGATTACACCACAAATCAAGGAGTTAATTATCACAACCGATGTAACCTATCAATATTCTATTCTATCCTGTATAATGTCGAAATTTTGAATTTGGAAAAGGAATTTGAATTTGTCAACTAGTTTCCAAACCAAGTACATTTCATGCTTAGCAGATTAGAATACCGATTCAAGTTTCCAGTTTAGTGGGTGTTTGGATTTGTGGTTTGATGAAAATTTGTTGATTATCATGCGCAAATGATCTTTTTATATTGTTTCGCAAAAACTAATTTGTGAAAATCAATTAAATTTGATTTGAAAAGCTCCAAAACACAAACATAATGTTATAAATTACACATTTGTCACGTTTAATATAATGTTCGTAAGACCACTCCCAACCATGACATACTTCTTTAAAAAGATTCATTGACACATTAACGCCACATCAACACTTCTTTAAAAAGATTGAAAAAGACTGACTGCTACCAACCATAATACACTTCTTTAAAAAGACTAGGACCCACTCACTATTATTTGATTAAAAACAAATATTTTAAAATAAAATATAATGGTTTGATGTATTGTTAAATTGAATAAAAGTTAAAAAAAAAAATGGGCCTAGATCAACCCACGTGCTACGTCTTCTTTTTTTTTTTATAAAAGGACGAATTGAACTTTTGTCTAGAAAATGACTAAGAAAGACAACTAAATACCTATGGTGTCTTTTTCTAATTGAGAAATGAACCTTCAAAATGATATAGCGTAGGGAGTAGTCTAATAAAGAGTAAGATTTAAAAAAAAAAAAAAAAAAAACTTTTAATTTGTTACTAGTTACATGTATAAAAAAACTTTAACTGTAAAAATAGTGTTTTGGTACATAAAATCAAAATGTTACAAATGATTATCGTTTGGAGAAATCAGAAGCTCCTTAAATATTTATAAAATTATGTTCAATCTTTGAATAAAGTTACAAATGATTATCGTTTGGAGAAATCATAAGCTCCCTAAAAATTTATAAAATTATGTTCAATCTTTGAATAAAAAAGGTCGAACCAATAGTAACATTTACATTTAAATCACTCTCAACCACGTTACCACTTTCTTTAGTAAATAAATTATCACATTAGCTCTACATCACTATATTCTTTAGGGACTCAATATCACCGTTACTAAAATATTCGGTACTACTATACTATACTAATATGCTAATTAATTAAAATTAAGGTACAAATATTACTACAAGTCTACAAAGTGCAAACATTTACTGCCACCAGCGAGAGTAAACCGTCTAAATTATGTATGAAAAGTGCGAGAGAGAGGGCGGAAAGTGAGGAGAGAAAGCAAGTGGCAGCCGTGACCCGTGAGCCGTTTATGGTGATATGGCGTATTTATTAACAATAACAAATTGTTTAGACTAAATTGGAATTGATTCTTAGACCCCAAAATATATGCTGACATAGTGATAGGGAGTGTTTATTAACAATAACAAATTGTTTAGACTAATTTGGAATTGAATTTTAGACCCCAAGTGCTCGGGTTGCTTGATTACTCGAGGTTTTACCTTCTATAGGGGAGCCAATGTGCTCATTCATTGAAGGGTTTTCTCGCTTTTAATTTGTTGGTTTTTTGAAATGTAAACATAGTTCAATTGTAAATTCCGTTTTAACCATTCAGGCTTGCCTGAGTGGCCACTGAGTTGCCCAATGAAGCACACCACCCGGGTTCAATTCTTGGCTATGCCAAATTGTTCAAAAAGGGAGTGTGACTAGAGGGTGCGCATAATGCGCAATTCATTCGGTACCAGATCTCGCGCTCGAGGAGCTTGATTACTCGAGGTTTTACCTTCTATGTAGGAGCCAATGTGCTTGTTCATAGAAGGGTTTTCCTCACTTACCCAAAAAAATTTTAGACCCCAAAATATACTTTCACATTTTAATCCCATGAAAGTACGATTTCGGCCACACACATTCACAATTAGGCCCAGACGTATATTTTATTCATGGACTCGCATCACCGAGCCAACTTAACATTTTTACTCCAAAAGAAACCACTAATGAGAAACAAATTTTGAGTAAATAAAATGTCCATAACCATGCAGCAATTATTTATAAGTAATTCACATAACTATAACTATTTTATAATAAAATAAAAAGATCACGGCGAGATATTGAAGCGTGCAAGATGTGCAGTTGTGCATGGCCCAATATCCAAAATGACTAAAAAAATATAGTCCAACATTACATCCATCCATAGGTCAATTTATTTATTAAGAATTAAAATTTAAAAAAAAAATGCATAATATAGTTTGTGACTAAGTTAGATCGTATATAAAAGGGCTTATCACCTTTTTGCCCATTTTTTTACCCCTTTTTGAGCAGGAACCCTTTTTTTTTTTTTTTTTTTTGAGAATTTGCCCGCGCAAGGCGCAAGGATCATTAGTCATTGCGACCTTGCGACTTGCGACCTTGCGTCCTAGTGGTCAAGGCGCAAGGCGCAAGGTTTATGACTTGCGTCCTTGCGGCTTTGCGCCTTGCGTCTTATCAGAATGGATTTTTCCTGATTTCTGGATAAGATTTTGTTAGATTTTTTGTACCTTTACAGATAAGATTATGTACCTGTGTATTTATTGAGGCTAGAACTCCAGATTAATCATTTCATTTCACTTCATTTCCAAAAAGATCATGTCATTAGAGCATCGTTAAGGTACCAACTTTTATCTATTTTTTCACTAATTTGTGTCTTAATGAGCTGTAGTAATGATGAAACATTTGTTGTTCATGTATGTTGTGGGGGTAATTTTGAATTTGTTAACAACATACCTATGTATCTGCCTCTTGATTGTTTTAGAACCAGATTAAAACTACCACTTGCTCCACAAAAACCAATAAATCGAAGAGTATTGTTAAGGAAAATTCTTAAAAAAATTGAATTGCCACCTAATGCACCTGTTTCGCTAAGATATATTGATAATAATCATATTTTTGATATTACTGATGATCATGAAGATTCTTTTGAGTTTTTAAAACACGCTGTCACAAACGAGCCTATTGATATTTATGTTGTCGACAAAGTTAGAATGCTTCAACCCGGACAAAATCCACAAACACACCATCTCCAACAAAACCTAGAAACACTCCAGCCCCAACAAAATCCACAAACACACCATCTCCAACAAAACCTCCGAATACTCGAGTCTCAACCAAACAAACAAACTCACCATCTGCAAAAAGAACAGGATGAAATACACAATTCTGAACCAAACCTCGAAACACACCATTTGGAACAACAGCTGGCTGAAATACCACCTCCAAACACAGAAGAATTTGACTTCTTCAACCATGGCGCCGAGAACGTGTGCAAAATAAAAAAAATAGAGAACCCGTTTATACCTGTTGTTGAGTCTAGTGAATCGGATGAAGCAAGTGACGAGGAAGATGAAGATGAAGAAAAACAAGATTTATTCTGGAATATGCCAACTCTACACAGTCAGCAAGATGAAGAAAACCCAGAATTTACGACCCCAATTCCAACCACGTATCAGGTATCTGATTTGGTCAAAGTTCTTCAAACGTTTTCGAACAAGGAAGAATTCCTAAACCAGCTATTTACAAAATGCCTTGAAGAAAACTTTCAAATAAAGCCTGTAAAGTCGGGAAAATCTCGGTACACCGCTAAATGTGTGTTACCAAATTGTGAGTGGAAATGTAGTGCATACAAAATAAGACACACTGAAAACTTTATGGTTAAGAAGTTGCATGACGTACACACATGCTCACGCACACAAATTATGGGAAACAATAAACATGCTACTAAAAAGTTGTTGGGTAGTATTCTTATGGATTCGTTCAAGGCTGCTAATCGAGAGTATAAACCAAAAGATATACGTGATAATGTAGCCAATCGGTTTAGAGTGAGCATATCATACAATCAAGCATGGAGGGCCAAGTGTCAAGCAATAGAGATGTTACGTGGCAGTAGTGATGACTCCTTTAGAATGCTTCCAATTTACCTTCATAACCTTAAGATCCACAACCCGGGGACCATCACCAATTTGGTTACCGACAAAGAAAATAAATTTGTGATGTGTTACATGTCCATTGGTGTGGTTGTAAGTAAATATATATTAGCAAAAACTAATTTTAATATGTACACCATATGCAAGGACGCAAGATACATCTTGCGCCTACAAGTACGCAAGGACGCAAGTCACACCTTGCGACTGGCAGTAAAGACGCAAGAATGCAAGCCTTCACTTGCGCTTCGTAGGCGCAAGACAGAAGAGTGTGTCTTGCGCCTTGCGCCTGGTGTATAAGGCATCATGGATAATATTTGATTTACTGTGAAAATTTCATGCAGATTCGATCATTTGTGCAACATGTCCGCCCGATAATCATCGTCGATACTGCACATTTAAAGGGTGGGTACCTGGGTACTAATTTAGTTGCTGTTGCGATGGATGGCGATAATGAAATTTTTCCATTGGCTTATGGAATTGGTGAAGGCGAGACAAACAGTATTTGGTCATGGTTTTTTGGCAACCTAAGAGATCATTTAATGAGTTATGGTATGGTTGATCGTAAATCAGAGATTACTTTTATTTCTGATCGTGCTGCTTCAATAGCACACGGCATTGCAAATGTGTTTTCGGAAGCATTTCACGCTCATTGCGCACGTCATTTATTCATGAACATCAAAACTAAATCCAACAAGATGAAATTCTTCGAATGGCACTATTGGTAAATGGTTAAGGCTTACCGTGCGTCAGTTTTTCAGGATCATCTTGATGTATTTCAAAGGAGATTGAAAGCGTCTTATAAAGTGCTATGTGAGGATGGTATCAATAGATGGTCCAGAAGTCAATCTACTCATATTAGGTATTCATACCTTACAAGCAACAGTGTAGAGTCTATAAACTCTCTATCAAAACATGCTCGTAAACTACCCGTTTGCATGTTGTTCGAATTTTTTCGTTGTTCAATACAGGATTGGTATTTCAAATATCGCAACAAATCAGTTAGTCTTACTTCATCGATTAATCCATATGTTGAACGTAAACTAGCTAAGAGGACGGACAAATCAAGAAGATGGCGAGCATTTCCATCGACAAATGATCTAATAGAGGTACATGATGGACGAAAAAATGGGTTGGTTAATCTACAAGATAAAACTTGTTCATGTGGTCAATGACAATTAACAGGGATACTCTGCGGTCATGTGATTGCATCAGCACGACTCTTCGGAGTGGAGGATATTAGTTGTTATGTATCACATTGGTTCACCTCTCAAACATACATAAATACGTATTCCGAACACATTCTTCCTCTCCCCCATCGGTCTGAATGGTCGGATCCGGGACCCGGGATTTTGCAAATTGTACACCCCCCAGTTCTAAAGAAAAGACAACCTGGACGTCCTAAAGGTAAAAAATGCATTCCTTCAAAAGGTGAAGAAACTACAAAAAAAGTAAGAACTTGTAGTCGTTACAAAGAACCAGGTCATTCTCGATCAACATGCCCAGCTGCTTATGACCGAACAGGTGAATCAACTTCTCAACGGGCAAGAAACACAACCTCAAAGTCGAAAGAGACAGTCGAACCATCTCAAGCTTATCAATCTCAGTTTTATCCAACGTACAATTTAGGTAGTAATTAGTTCCCGGAATACGTTTATTTTCAGGAACAATTTAAGGTGTGATTTCGTCCCCTGTTGTAATATTGTTTAATTTTGGACCTGTTTAATTTTTATTTTATGATGTGATTTCGTGTGTTACTTCATATGTTGTAATACTGAATGCACAAGCTATTGTTATAATAATAATCAAAAATGTTGAGGTGCAAGTCATACCTTGCGCCACCATAAAAACAGGCGCAAGGCCGCAAGATGGACCTTGCGCCTTGTACTAAACAGGACGCAAGGTCGCAAGAAGCACTTCTAACACGAGGCGCAAGGACGCAAGACGTATCTTGCGCCTGATGCTAAACACGAGGCACAAGGTCGCAAGAAGCACCTTGCGCCCTCGACTATAATGAGACGCAAGGTCGCAAGGTCTAATTAATTACCTTTGCGCCTGCAAAAAAACAGTTTTGGACATGTTCACAATTTACAACATTTACAGTTTTATCTACAACTTACATAATTAAATACAGTTTTTAAAATAAAACCTCAGTTACCAACTTTTTCTTTCTCTTTCGGTGGGGGTTCCTGGGTATCAAAGCGTGTACGAAAGAAGGTCTTGGCCATTCTCAGTCTGTAGTCCTCTGCAGCCTTTTTAGGATCTCCAATGTTGGGGATTTCATCCCACCCAAAGATCACCCCCTCCATATGGATGCAGACCCAAACACCACAGTCCCCATTACCACCTCTTTGTACTGGCACGACTGGTGCTGCCTCGGTCATGAACTCTATACTCTCCTTGTTTTCCAATTATTCAACAATCTGGGAGTCTTGCTTTTGGTTAAAGTAATCAGTTGCTCTTAAGTATACAGGCAATTGATCTCCCAGATCTTTGGTGAGCTGGGCAATTTCTTGATCAACATGACCGGGCAAACTAGCGTACACCAATATCTTCTGCTCCTCAAAGTTTAACACAATGAGAATAAAGTGTGCAGCATCATAAAAGTGAACGGGGATCAAAATCTGCAAAATCATACACAATATTAGCTGAACTGAAGTAGACGCAAGGACGCAAGACAATACCTTGCGCCTGAAGCAAGGATGCAAGGGGGCAAGAAACACCTTGCGACTAACCTTAAACACAGGTGCAAGGACGCAAGGAACACCTTGCGACCAGCCTAAAACACAAGACGCAAGGACGCAAGGAACACCTTACGCCTGAAGCAAGGACGCAATGGCGCAAGAAAAACCTTGCGACTAACCTTAAACACAGGCGCAAGGACGCAAGGACTACCTTGCGACCAGCCTAAAACACAAGACGCAAGGACGCAAGGAACACCTTGCGCCTGAAATAAATGAGACGCAAGGTCGCAAGACTTAACCTTGCGCCTGTTCCAGAACATCTCAAATTTTAAAATTTAAAGGGGGAATTAAAACAAACCTTATCACAATAGGCCCAGGATGGATATAGCTCATCACTACCATCCCCTAGTCCAATCAAATACATATAATCAGGTAGATTCTCCCCTGTGATTGCTACTTCTCCTCTTTTCTCCGCTTCTTACCGTTTCTCTTCCTCCTTTTGTGTATCATCATAATAGGACTGAAACGCTGCAAGCCTAGAAAGGAAACCCAATGGCATCACAGTCCATCGAGAACTACAAGAAAATGAGTCGGTCGGGATAACAGGAGTGGAATACTGGCTTGCTCGGGGGAGAACCCTCTGACGATATCTCAACATAAGTGTAGCCCATCCATCAATATGCTACAATTGTGATAAAATAAATACGTTAGACATTAACTGAAGATTTTCAAGAATGAAAACAAATAAGCAAGAAACTTACTAAGTTTTCCAAGTATCCGGAATATCCAAGACCAAGTAACCTGATCCAAAACTCAGGTGTGTGGTATAAAAATTGTTCGTTCTGAAAAATGAACATGCACCGCGTTTCTTGCTTATTATCCACCATACTCTTCGGATCCTTTGAAGGCCAGCGTGCTTTCTACCATCTCTCCAAGCATTTGGTGGTGGTGGTAGTAGAGTTCCTTGATCATTCACTAGCTTGTCTACCATCGACCAAATTTCCTCGTCATTAACCCAATCCTTTTGCGACCTTTTATGCTTTTTCACAATCGGAGCAACAACAGCTTCTTCAACAATAGGGTGAGGTTCTTCTTTTTCTTGTTCTTCAGTATCTAAATTAACAACCTCCTCAGCCTCAGACACCCTCAGCCTTTTCACTTTCCGAACAACATCATCTGACAGCTGTGATTTAAAGAAGTCAGTGAAGATGGCGCAAGGGCGCAAGATACGCCTTGCGACATACGCAAGGACGCAAGGTATGACCTTGCGCCACATATGTAACAAAGGCGCAAGGTCGCAAGATATAACCTTGCGCCTGTTTGGCTAAACAAGCGCATGGACGCAAGGTATGACCTTGCGCCTATTTTTTTTTTTTACAAATTCAGCCTGTTTACTTACAAAAATTAATAAAAAAACTGCAAGTATAAGGTAAAAAAACTGTAATTAAAGGCTTACCTTCTCGATTGGTTTTCTGTATCCCGGTGTTGTGAAAGGGGAGCTTAGTATACGTGTTGGTCGTCGATCTCTCATTCCACGTCTAATCCGTTGAGCTGATTTGTCGTTTTCATTGTCTGAGAAGGATCGACCAAGTAACTCCTCATCTTGATGTTGCTCTTGTTCTGATAATCGTTTCTCTTGTTCAGATATACGTTTCTCGTGATCATTTATTTGTTTTCTACACTCTTGCAGCTCTTTTTCTTGCCTATCTGTGACGATCGCTCCAAATCCATATGGACGAACACGTCATTCATTGATTTCATTGCGAGGTATTTGACCTCTATATGATACGTTTTGTAAACATTGCATTCTTTTCAAAAGGTACACAATAAATGAATATCAATTTCTAAGGTTTTTAACGTTTGATGATTTCTACATATAGAAAATCACCATAAATAATAGTTTACCATAATACATCCGTTGACAATGAAGTCAAAATAAGATACACGGTGATGATTTTGTGAATGCAAAGTTTTCTTGAATAAAGCATGTATGACTCCATGCACATAGCGTGTATCACATATAAGCAAACAGCGGAAGACTTCTAGAAACCTGAGAATAAACATGCTTAAAAGTGTCAACACAAAGGTTGGTGAGTTCATAGTTTTAATGTTGCGCATAATCTGTATATAAAGGTGAATCACAAGTTTTCAGTTGTTTCATCCAGAAACGTTTATCAAAATATTCTACGAAATTGAGCACCCTGGTAACTAAACTTAACGTGTATATATTTTATACCCTTTGTATAATCATCTTAATAATACACGCAAACCAACGTGTACGCTTCTCAAATAGCATACGTCCGTTAAAAGTCTAGCGCTCTAGCTCGGACGGGGATATCAAGCCCTATGGATCCATATACTACTACTTGCGCCCACCAGTTCTTATAACTGGCAGTTACTAGTTACTAAAGCTAAGGGATTTTCGGTTCAAACTCAGTGTAGAATTTAGTATGTACTTGTATCCATTGCGTTTAAAATAAAGTGCATGTATTCTCAGCTCAAAAATATATATTGCAAAAGCAATTAAAAAGGGAGCAAATGAAACTCACCTTAGCAGCACATAAGGTTATTCATCAAAAAGTGACCGTAACTCGGAATGCAAGATTAACCGTAGATCTCAACCTAGAGAACATATGTTGGTCAATACATGTATAATAAACTAGGTTGGGTTATAGTGTATCACAATTCTAATGCTCGAGATCGACATACAAAAGTTATCAAAAGTCATTTCAAAAAGTCAATTTTGACAATTGTTCAACAAAACGAGACGTGCCTTATATAAGGATTCATTTACTTGGCTAGTAGTATTTTATCAATCTCATAAACAGGTTGTTTAAATATTAATTGCAGATTCAAAAGCAATTCTAATAAACGTCAATTATAATTCAGTTGACCATATATTTTGATTCGTTCATCGAAATTACGCGATTTCTAAATGAAAAGTTATTGATTTTTCGCCAGCTTTCCGAAAACATGTATATCATATACCTTTTACCAGTAATATTTGTATTTAATTCGTGATTCATTATAAACTGTTTAACGACGAAATTTAGCATACAAGCATGTATAAATATATACTCGAGCACTAGACATGTATACACTATTAATATATAAAAGATAAGATATGAATGCTCACGTATCAATATTGAGATTCAATATTGCAGGAAAGTACGTAGACGCAACAGAGATGATACATACTAGGTTTGACTTGCGAACAATACCCATGAACATTACCCATAACCTCCATAGCTATAACCCATAATTTCCTTAGTTCTATCCCGTTTGAAGCTTGTTTTGAAAATGACACGCTCATGACCTCGTCGTAATATTTTATGTATAATATTACTAAAAATATTAAGATTAATAATAATAATAATCTTAATAATCTTAATAATAATATAATAATAATAATAATAATAATAATAATTATTATTATTATAATAAATAAATACTTACGGAGTAATATATGTGTAAAAAAACTCGAGCAGAAACTTGCTATTTATAGCCATAATTTCTGATTCTGATGCCCATGCGAGTGCATGGAATTTTAGTGCAAATCTCATGCACTTGCATGAGCTCATGCACTCGCATGGGTTTTATGCCTATTTCTCATGCGATCGCATGGCCGTCAGATCCAACTCACATATTTTTTGTTTTCTTGTTTGTCGATATAATTAAATATAATATATATAATTTAAATAATTAATTATATATTATATTAAATTCATGTGCATAGTTGACTTGTAATTTTCATTCCGATGACTCGTACGTTGTCACTCAACTTATGTCCCAGTTCCGGTTTCTCGAACGCATTTGCGTACGCTTAGAAAACTCGCAATTTACGTTTTGTGACTCGTACCTTTGTCAAAATATAGTCTTAAATTATCAATAAACTATATCATTTAAAGTGTATCTTAAACTTTCGAGTGTTTTGGTCATTTACTTCTATAAATCATTGTCTCGCTATTTGTTGATATATATATAATAACAAATCGTTTTGTGACCAAGTTAATATATATTTTCAACATTCATAAACATGTTTTAAATATACGTCGCAAGTTATTCATACAATTAATATTCCAACTTATCATATATATTCAAATAAATATTTAAACCAATAAGTTTAATGTACGGTATTAAACAATTAATACATTGTTACGTTTTCAAGTTATAGTACATATATATGTATCTATATACATATAATTGTTCGCGAATCGTCGAGAACAACCGAAAGGTATTTGAATAGTTCAAAAAATTTGAGATTCAGTTTCACGGACTTTGCTTATCGTGTCGGAAATTTTAATCATACAAAGATTAAGTTTAAATTTGGTCAGAAATTTTCGGGTCATCACAGTACCTACCCATTTGTAACGACCCGGATTTTTCCGATCGTTTTATACTTATGAGATTAATATTTACATAAATTAAACCTTACCAACATGATAAGCAATCTAAATTGTTGAGACTTATGTTTTTGAAAAGAGTTTTACACAACGTTTGACCGTCTAATTTGACCGATGATATCACGAGCTATATAACATACGATAATTATATGTTTGTGTATATATATGTATTATATATATTTAACATGATCTAAGGATGTTTTAACATCTCATTGTGTACTAATAACAATAAGATAAAAGTATACTTTGAAACTACTAACTTAAATTTTCAAAACGATAACTATATGTAACGTTCTTTGACATAAATACTTATAACTTATAATGTTTATACAAGTATTGTATAGATATGTATTTAATCACTTTTAAAGGGCTTTTATACATAAAACAATATAAGTATATTTACAAAAGATAGTTATATTTTAATTCTCGTTCCGTTTTCTCAAGATTTCTATATGTATATCAAGGGTATATGTACCCGTATCATACCCAGCTTCTATACGTATTTACTATTGGTATATACACATCAAATCAATATCTACATCAGCCATATTACTGCCCTAGGTATAAGGTAATTAGAAATTGGAAGTAAGCATGACTAATTACACAAAATAACAAAGAAAAATTTTGTTTTTGTCTCCCCCATTCACGTTTTTAATAAGCCATGGGGTACTTCATTTTGATTCAAATTTTACTACCATTTCCTAGCTAAACACACACACCTTCATGAGCCTTAAACAACTTCATCATCTCAGCAAATAACCATGAATATCTAGCTTCAAAAACAACACTTAATCATCATAAGAAATTCCGTTCAAGAACACTTCAATAATCCTTCCAAGTATACAAGTTTACTTCCAACCTCTCAATCCAACTCCACCACTCTTTTGGTTCTAGGATTTTTCTTATATTTTGCAGTAACTTTGTCCAAGTAACTTGAGGTAGTAACCTTGTTCATAATCTTATTCGATTCATATTTATATAGCTATCTTATTTTGTGTTGTAAAATTTTAACAACAAGAACATAGTTTGAATGATTTCAAACTTGTTCGCAAACTAAATAGATCCTTCTAACTTAACTTTTAAAACACTTCAAGACCTGTAATATATCATAATGATATGCTAACTTAACAAGATACAACTTGTTTTTACAAAGAACACCTTAAAACTGAATCTACGTCGTCGGAGTGCAACCGGGGGGCTGTTTTGGGTTGGATAATTAAAAACCCTTTTAAACTTTGAATTGGAAGTTCATATCTTGGAAAAATGATATTTCTTATGAATATCTTAACACATAAAAATTTCATAGTTTAACTCAAAGTGTAACTATTTTTACAAAAATAAACATTTAGTTGTTGATTTGATCATTTTCATAAGATTCACCTAAAGTTTGAACTATAACCTGTGATTCCGAATGTAAACCAAGGTATTTACAGTATATATTCTTAAAATTTGACTCGATCTAAGGAAGTGGCAAGTTGAACCAACAAAAACGGAGTTGTAATGAAGAAACTACAACTAAAACAAGATCGGGTATCCGAAGCTAGTTTAGCTACGAAAATATTTGGAGAAAAATTTAATTAATCATATCTTTTCTAATTAATTTGATATTTTATATATAATTACTCATGATTTGATTTTATATATTTCAGGACTACCCGTAAACAACACGAGAAGATTAATCATAAGACCTCATGATTGTACGCAACACGTCATTTGACAACACGGTACTTTATGTACGCAACACGTCATTTGACAACATGGTACCATGGGTCGAGATTAATTTTGATCAATACGAATACGATGGGGTCTTTATTTATTTTATTGAGCAACTAATTGTGGACCACTAACATCGGACTGCTAACTACGGACTAAGAAAATATTAAAAGTATTATAAGTATATATATATATATATATATATATATATATATATATATATATGTAACGATTACTTGAAAATAAAATATGTTGATATATTATATATATGGTTAGGTTCGTGATATCAATCGGAGACCAAGTCGTGTTTATTACCTTCAAGGCAAAAGTGAGTATATAGTCCCACTTTTAAACTCTAAATATTTCGGGATGAGAATACATGCATTTTATGATTTACGCTATGGACACAAGTGATTAAAAATATATATTCTACGTTGAGTTGTACCACTGGCATACTTCCCTGTAACTTGGTAACTACTATTTACATGAGGTACTGTAAACACGAATCCTGTTGATAGATCTATCGGGCCTGACAACCCCAACCGGATTGGATGACCAGTATTCAACGGTTGTACAGTACTTCATTTCGGTGATTACACTTGGTACGGTGTAGTAAGATTTCATAATAAAGGGAATGTGCGACGTTGATTAAATGTTAAGTATGGTTATCAAGTGCTCAACAACTTAGAATATTTTTATTAAAACGTTTATATATGAAATCTTGTGGTCTATATTTATAACGCTGCCGGCATTAAACCTATATCTCACCAACTTTATGTTGACGTTTTAAGCATGTTTATTCTCAGGTGATAACTAAAAGCTTCCGCTGCAACATGTTGAATTTAAGCAAGATCTTGAGTATGCATATTTGTGTCAAAAATAAAACTGCATATCGGAGAAGTTGTAATGTAAAATACGTTGGAAATCGTGTTGTTATCATCACATGTAAAGTTTGTAAGGCTAAGATTATCGCTAAACGATAATCATTATTATGTTGTTTAAACTTTGTATTTTTAATAAAAGTTATGGTTTGTATTGTAAAAACGAATGCAGTTTTCTTTGAAAAATGTCGCATATAGAGGTCAATACCTCGCGATGAAATCATATGTTATTATATTTGTCCTTATGGTTTAGGACGGGTTATGACATGTGGTATCAGAGCGTTGGTCTTATAGAACCAGAAAATTTGCATTAGTGTATCTTATCGAGTTTGTTAGAATGCATTAGTGAGTCTGGACTTTGACCGTGTTTGATTTAGAAAACTATTGCTTATCCTTGTTGGTTAAAAATTAATATGTAAATATTATGTGGTACTAATGTGCTAGTTGTTATGTGATAGATGTCTGGCTTAGAACTTGTTATCACATTCAGCGACTCCGAACCAGAATCTTCAGATGGAGTTCCAGTCATTAACCTATCCGATGATGAAAACGACACCTTTGGGGAAGACTCACAATTTTCGGATGAATCAATTGAAGAGGAACCGGAAAGTGATCCTGAGGAGGAAGAAATACAGGAAATTACGAAAGACAAGTTCGAAAGAGGAAAGAAACGAAAGGCTACTGAATTGGAAAATCCAAAACCCGAGTTTAGTGAGGATGTTGTGGCACCAACTCCACCAGACACTTCCACCCCTATTCCAACTATTCCTATTAGTTCTATCCCGGCATCCAGTTCTTCAGCCCCTCTGCCAAAACGCAGGGAGACAGTCAAGATAACCTTTAAGCGATTTCTTTGAACACAAACGTCTGAGGTTAAATGATGCGCTGTTGTTTTAAACCATGGGATCATATAACGTTTTGTATAATATTACTAGTGTGGTTTGTTTAATGTTTGATGTAAGATAAGCATATGTAAAATAGTGAAGTGTGAAATGCAATAATTTTCCATGGTTGAGTATTATTTGGGTGGTAGTAATTGATTTTTGTACTAAGCTATTAAGTATGAACTTTAATGGGTAGGTACTACCCTAGATATAATTATAAAACGCTAATAAGAAGAAAAGGCTTTTATAATAATAACTGGTTCATATTATTAATAAGCTACAAAGTACTGTAAATACACACTACATCTATAATATTCCATGTGAATAATTATTTTTTTCATTCTTATTGAAGATTATGGCGCGATTGAACCGAATGACGGAACAAGAAATCGAGGAACTCATCAATCAGTGAGTGAACGACAGAATGTTATGGGTTGAGGCTGCGAGAGGTGCTGCAGTTAACCCAAATCCTCATGTGGGATGTACTTACAAAACTTTATAAGGTTGCAAGCCCTCATCATTCAGTAGAACAGAAGGACCGGTAGGTTTAACCCGGTGGATCGAAAAGATTGAGTCTGTGTTTAAAATCAGTGGTTGTATTGATAAGGACATGACCAAGTATGCATCGTGCACCTTACAAGATAGTGCACTCACGTGGTGGAAAAACTATGTGAAGGCCGTAGGAGGAGATGTAGCTTATGATACTCCCTGGGAAGAATTCAAAATAATGCTAATCAACGAGTATTATCCAAGGAACGAGGTTAGGAAGTTGGAAGCTGAATTACGAAGCCAGAAAGTCATTGGTACTGAACTCACCAACTACAATCAGCGATTCATGGAATTAGCTTTGCTATGTCCCGAATTGGTACCAACCGAAGAACGGAAGATAGAACTGTACAAAGATGGTTTGCCTAAAAATGTCAAAGCAAATATTACATCATCGAAACCCAAGACTATTCACGAAGCCATCACCATGGCAAACGAGTTGATGGACCAGATTATTCTGGATAAGAACACCGATGTCAAGACATCAGAAAACAAAAGAAAGTGGGAAGGTAATCAACAATCCAACAAGAAACAAGAAACCACGCAAGGTGTGGGTAGTGGTTCAAGCTCAGGTTACAAAGGACGAAATCCTTTATGTAACAGATGCCACAAACATCACTCTGGTTATTGTAATGTGGTGTGCGATAATTGTAATCGAAGGGGTCATCTTGCTGAAGATTGTAGGATTCCTGTTACAAATACCAATGGCACCAAGACTCCTGCCACCAATGCAAATAGAACTGCCTTGGCCACTGTTACTTGTTATGGGTGTGGGAAACAGGGTCATTATAAGAGCCAGTGCCCAAATCTAGAGAAGAATAACGGATCTGCACGTGGAAGAGCATTTATTATTAATGCTAGAGAGGCGTATGAAGACCCGGAGCTGGTTACGGGTACGTTTATCATTAATAACTTATCAGCATCTATTATATTTGATACTGGTGCCGATAGAAGTTATGTGTGTAGAGACTTTTACGCTAAATTAAATTGTTCATCATTACCTCTAGATGCTAAGTACATGATTGAGTTAGCTAATGGTAAACTAATTAAAGCCGATAAAATTTGCTGTGATTGTAAAATAAATTTAGCCGGAGAAACATTTAAGATTGATTTGATATCCATAGAATTAGGAAGTTTTGACGTAATTATCGGCATGGAATGGATGTCCAAAGTAGGAGTCGAAGTGGTGTGTGCTGAAAAGGCAATTCGTATTCCTCGAAAGGATAAATCAATGATAATGATTTACGGAGATAAAGGTAACCCAAACCTAAATCTCATTAGCTGTTTGAAAGCTCGAAAGTGCTTAAAAAAGGGATGTTATGCCATCCTAGCACATGTAAAGAAAGTTGAAGAAAAGGAGAAGAATATTAACGATGTAAATGTAGTAAGAGACTTTCCCGATGTATTTCCGGAAGAATTACCGAGACTACCTCCTTTCAGGTCTGTAGAATTTCAAATAGATCTTGTACCAGGAGCTGCACCGGTTGCTCGTGCTCCATATAGACTTTCACCGTCCGAGTTAAAAGAACTTCAGAGTCAGTTAAAAGAATTACTGGACCGAGGATTCATACGACCAAGTACTTCATCGTGGGGAGCTCCAATTTTATTTGTTAAAAAGAAAGATGGATCTTTTAGGATGTGTATAGATTATCGTGAATTAAATAAGTTAACTATCAAGAATCGGTATCCACTACCGAGAATTGATGACTTATTTGATCAACTGCAAGGATCATGTGTGTACTCGAAAATCGACTTAAGATCGGGCTATCATCAACTACGTGTCAAAGAAGAAGATATTCTGAAAACTGCTTTCCGGACACACTACGGTCATTACGAATTTTTGGTCATGCCGTTTGGATTAACGAATGCACCAGCTGTATTCATGGACCTCATGAATCGAGTTTGTAGTCCGTATCTAGATAAGTTTGTTATCGTTTTCATTGATGATATTCTCATCTATTCCAAAAATGAGCAAGAGCATGAGCATCATTTAAGGTTGGTATTAGAATTGTTAAGAAAGGAACAGTTATACGTCAAATTTTCTAAGTGTACATTTTGGTTGAAAGAAGTGCAATTTCTTGGTCATGTTGTTAGTAGCAAAGGAATTCAGGTTGATCCAGCTAAAATTGAGGCCATTGAAAAATGGGAGACTCCTAAGACACCAACGCAGATACGCCAATTTTTGGGTTTAGCCGGTTATTATAGAAGGTTTATTCAAGATTTTTCCCGAATAGCTAAGCCGTTGACAGCGTTAACGCAAAAAGGGAAGAAGTACGAATGGACCTCTGAGCAGGAGAGTGCATTTCAATTACTGAAGAAGAAGTTGACTACCGCACCTATTTTATCGTTACCTGAAGGGGAATGATGATTTTGAGATATATTGTGACGCTTCGCGACAAGGTTTTGGTTGCGTCCTTATGCAACGGAAGAAAGTTATAGCATACGCATCCCGACAATTGAAGATTCACTAGCGGAATTATACGACGCATGATTTAGAATTAGGAACAGTAGTGTTTGCATTGAAGATATGGAGACACTATTTATATGGGGTTAAATGCACTGTGTTTACTGATCATAAAAGCCTTCAACATATTTTTGATCAGAAACAGCTGAACATGAGGCAACGTAGGTGGGTCGAGCTGATAAATGACTATGATTGTGAAATTCGCTGTCATCCCGGGAAAGCGAACGTGGTGGCTGACCCTCTAAGCAGAAAGGAACGGGAACCAATTCGAGTACAAGCAATGAACATAAAAATTTGCATGAATCTCAACTCACAAATCAAAGAGGCTCAACGAGAAGCTCTTACTAAAGAAAACATAGGAAATGAAATAATGAAGAAGTATGGGAAAAAACTCGTTATACGGGAAGACGGAATTCGATATTTTGAAAACCGTATTTGGGTACCAAAGTTGGGTGGATTAAGGAAGTTGATATTGAACGAGGCACATAAGACAAGATACTCGATACATCCTGGAGTTGGAAAGATGTATCAAGATCTTAAGACGAATTATTGGTGGCCTAATTTAAAGACAGATATCGAAGGTTTCAGAATTTAGAAACTAAAATAGTTTCTTTTATGATGTTACACAAATATCGCAAGGAGAAAATTGATTTCCGATAAGAATGATTATGGAATTATCTCAAGAAATATGGAGGATATTTATAATGAAAGATACGATGATATCTTAGAATTTCTAATATCAGAGGATGAAGAAGAATATTGTCCGCAAGGGTTTAGATTCGAAAGCAAGGTATTCGTTAATGGCTTCAGCAGATACTGAATAATCTAGATTCTTTGAAGGCAGGTTTAGTCTTTGTGATTTATCCACAGCCTCCTTTATACTTTGCTCAATCCGTTTTCCAGTTCCAAACCTTCTCTTTTTCTGAGCTTTGCCAACACACTATTCTTTATCATCAAACTTTTGGCTGTTAAGGTCGTTTACAGTTTTTGCTGCTTCATCAGCATTCAAAGTTATCATAACCGAATCGTTGGTTATCAATCCAAGGTGTTTTCAAAAGTTTGAAGGGTTTGCATGAAGATTGTAATTTTCAAGATACATATGATGTTCTAGAATTTTGAACGATACAATTTTTTTTTATGGGTTTATGAATAGAAGTGATGTTCTAGTACAGTTTTGAAGTCAAAGTATAGCATTTGAAAGATGTAAGAATCTAAGAGTGATGTTTTCTATTAAATCTTGGCTTGGATTCTGATTTTTCAAAATCAGAATATGTAATTGAATTTGTATGGAAACGATTGTATATCGCTGTGAGCATAGTTAATAATTTTTGAATCAAAGTTGAAGAATGTACAGTATAACATATTAATTGTGAACTTATATATTTCCCGAGTATTACCTACCCGTTAAAGATTTCACAATTAATACTTTGTACAAAAGAATTTTTTTTATTACCGTCTTTATGAAAATATATGTATGTATATTTTCTTCAGATGTAATACAGATTTGATGAGTTAATATCATATTAAGCTCATTTGATTTTTGAATTGAATGAATAATCTCTAAAACATTAAGGATTACATAATCTTCTCGGAGTATTTCACTAATGAAATCAATACTTCATTATTTATTCTTATTCCTCGGTGAAGGATGTTGATGCTCGTGGAATTCTTATGAATTTCATAAGATATAAATGATGTTTTCTAGAAAGTTTCGAGTACATCGAAGATAAAAGTGTAAAATCAAACATGTAATTGATTAATACACTAAGTTCATTATGAAATGGAATTCGTTGAGTTTAAACAGATATTTGTAGTTAACGATGGTTAAGTTGTTAACGAAGGATGTACATCATAGCATATTAGTAATATGAATTAACCGAGTAGTATCTACCCCTTAAAATTCACACGTAATAGCTTAGTACGAAAAGATTCATGATGGTTTTAAAATTTATATATATAAGATATACATATAAATTCTTTAGATGAATTGAGTTATTACTTCATAACTCATTGATACAATATACTCGTTGTTGACTCGTAATGATGTCCACGGTGCTTTCTTGAACTGACGGAGCTTGTGATGTTAGAGGTGTTGCTGATTCTGATGATGTTGACAACACTGACTGTGCTGGTGAGGCTAAGGGTACTGTTGATGCTGTTGGTAAAACAAGTCTAGCTTGTATCTTACACCATTCGGATAAGGGTTTCTACTCTATCTGATTTAGGTTTAAGGCTAGAATAGATAATCTCTAAACTTTAAAAATTACATAATCGTCGTAGAATGTTTCTCCGATGAAGTTATGAATCCATACTTCATCATTTGTCGTTGCTGGTACTTCTTGGTACCTATGGTGCGTATGATGTTGATATCCGAGGTACAGATTGTGATGTTGAGGCGTGTGATGCGAATGTGGTTGTTAGTGGTGGTAATGATCCTGTTGGTGTGGATGATGGTGGTACCGGTTATGCGGCGGGTGCTGCTGCTAGTGTTCGTAACCCTTGCACCATATTCTCCAAAGCCACTACCCGAGCACGAAGCTCGTTGACTTCTTCTATTATACCGGAATGATCGGTGGTTCGGACGATCAGATAAATAAGATTTATAATATGGGATAGTATATAATCATGATGAGATACTCTGGAAATGAGAGAGAAAATAGTATTACGAATAGGTTCACCGGTAAGTGCTTCAGGTTCTTCGCCAAGAGGTGAATGTGGTGGATGGAAGGGATCACCTTCTTCTTGTCTCCAATGATTAAGTAGGCTACGAACCCATCCCCAATTCATCCAGAATAGGTAATGGCTGATTGGTTGATCCATTCCGGTTACACTTTCTTCTGAGTTCAGGTGAATATCCATATCGAAATAGCTGTCGGAATTTAAGGAATTTGAACTAGATACGGGATCCATCTTGTATAATTAGAGAGATGATTTTTGATATGAAATAGATTATAGAATTTAGATTGGTACTCTTCAATACATAATTTACATATGTATATATAATACCAAAATCCCGTAAATTACGGAGAAATTTTCGAAAGATGGCAGTCAAAGTTTACTGTAATAGATATGCCAAGATATGAATTTTATCTATACACTATCTATGCAATCAATGCAATAAGACGTGTTTAGATTTAAGATGATATACAGGTAATTTCTGACAAGAAATGATAAGCAAAACTTTTGACATGCAGACACAGTCGAAGTCCAGACTTACTAATGCATCCTAACAACTATCAGTTAGACACAATAAACAAGACCTGGTTCACTAGGACCAACGCTCTGATACCAACTGTGACGATCGCTCTAAATCCATATGGACAAACACGTCATTCATTGATTTCATTGCGAGGTATTTGACCTCTATATGATACGTTTTGTAAACATTGCATTCTTTTCAAAAGGTACACAATAAATGAATATCAATTTCTATGGTTTTCAACGTTTGATGATTTCTACATATAGACAATCACCATAAATAATAGTTTACCATAATACATCCGTTGACAATGAAGTCAAAATAAGATACACGGTGATGATTTTGTGAATGCAAAGTTTTCTTGAATAAAGCATGTATGACTCCATGCACATAGCTTGTATCACATATAAGCAAACAGCGGAAGACTTCTAGAAACCTGAGAATAAACATGCTTAAAAGTGTCAACACAAAGGTTGGTGAGTTCATAGTTTTAATGTTGCGCATAATCTGTATATAAAGGTGAATCACAAGTTTTCAGTTGTTTCATCCAGAAACGTTTATCAAAATATTCTACGAAATTGAGCACCCTGGTAACTAAACTTAACGTATATATATTTTATACCCTTTGTATAATCATCTTAATAATACACGCAAACCAACGTGTACGCTTCTCAAATAGCATACGTCCGTAATATATGTATTTAATTCGTGATTCATTATATGTATTTAATTCGTGATTCATTATAAACAGTTTAACGAAGAAATTTAGCATACAAGCATGTATAAATATATACTCGAGCACTAGACATGTATACACTATTAATATATAAAAGATAAGATATGAATGCTCACGTATCAATATTGAGATTCAATATTGCAGGAAAGTACGTAGACGCAACAGAGATGATAAATACTAGGTTTGACTTGCGAACAATACCCTTGAACATTACCCATAACCTCCATAGTTATAACCCATAATTTCCTTAGTTCTATCCCGTTTGAAGCTTGTTTTGAAAATGACAAGCTCATGACCTCGTCGTAATATTTTATGTATAATATTACTAAAAATATTAAGATTAATAATAATAATAATCTTAATAATATAATAATAATAATAATAATAATGATAATAATAATAATAATAATAATAATAATTATAATAAATAAATAATTACGGAGTAATATATGTGTAAAAAAACTCGAGCAGAAACTTGGTATTTATAGCCATAATTCCTTATTCTGATGTCCATGTGAGTGCATGGGATTATAGTGTAAATCTCATGCACTTGCATGAGCTCATGCACTCGCATGGGTTTTATGCCTATTTCCCATGCGATCACATGGCCGTCAGATCCAGCTCACATATTTTTTGTTTTCTTGTTTGTCGACATAATTAAATATAATATATATAATATATATAATTTAAATAATTAATTATATATTATATTAAATTCATGTGCATAGTTGACTTGTAATTTTCATTCCGATGACTCGTACGTTGTCACTCGACTTATGTCCCGGTTCCGGTTTCTCGAACGCATTTGCGTACGCTTAGAAAACTCGCAATTTACGTTTTGTGACTCGTACATTTGTCAAAATATAGTCTTAAATTATCAATAAACTATATCATTCAAAGTGTATCTTAAACTTTCGAGTGATTTGGTCATTTACTTCTATAAATCATTGTCTCGCTATTTTTTGATATATATATATATATATATATATATATATATATATATATATATATATATATATATATATATATATAAAATAACAAATCGTTTTATGACCAAGTTAATATATATTTTCAACATTCATAAACACGTTTTAAATATACGTCGCAAGTTATTCATACAATTAATATTCCAACTTATCATATATATTCAAATAAATATTTAAACCAATAAGTTTAATGTACGGTATTAAACAATTAATACATTGTTACGTTTTCAAGTTATAGTATATATATATGTATCTATATACATATAATTGTTCGCAAATCGTCGAGAACAACCGAAAGGTATTTGAATAGTTCATAAATTTTGAGATTCAGTTTTACAAACTTTGCTTATCGTGTCGAAAATGTTAATCATACAAAGATTAAGTTTAAATTTGGTCAGAAATTTTCGGGTCATCACACTATCCATCCGTTTCACCAAAGAACTGTATAATTCCTTTGCATTAGTAGATAAGTTTGTTTGAGACTGAGATTGAGACTGTGATTGAGATTGAGATTGAGATTGAGATTGAGACTGTTCTCCACCACCATGTTCCTGATCTTGCAGTTCATCTTCAACATGTTCTTCAACTTCCTCATCAACTTCCGTCCTATCAAAGTATTGGCAACTTTTTATCCACCATTGACATCCACTCTCAACATCAGTGGGATGCAGAGTACGAAAAGGTCGTTTATTCTTCGGACAATCATCCTGTACAACAGCAGCAAAAGTTAAAAACACAGGCTCAAGGACGCAAGGTGAACCTTGCGCCTTCTTTTTAACGAGGCGCAAGGACGCAAGGTGAACCATGCGCCTCGTTACTGACAACGCAAGACTACTCTTGCGTTTGCCATAAGACGTAAGATGCAGGCGCAAGGGAGCAAGGATAAATCTTGCGACACGTAAATAAACACGCAAGCCTTAATCTTGCGTAGCCTCAATAATACAGGCGCAAGGTCGCAAGAATGGACCTTGTGCCTTGACTACGCAAGGACGCAAGATTGATCTTGCGCCCATCACAGAACCCATTTTATCCTAAATGTTTAATCTGTATTCTTCCAGCACCAACAAAACTTTTATATTATAAACAATACTTACCATAACGTTTAGTAGATGCAGGTAATCAGTGACTGAAAAAGACTCAGCTGATGAACGTTTCCAAAATAAGGCCCTCGGTACTCCATTTTTGTCTGTTTTGTGGGTAAAACTTTTAATGGCTCGTCGATATGCCTCAAGAATCCAAATCTACAAAATTAAATAAATAAGGACGCATAATAAAATAATATACGATTCAAATGTAGTAATATTATCCAAATCTACCAAACTTTTTTTTTTACCTTAAATGACCACATAAAACCCGCCAAAGTATAACCCTTTCCGACCTCTAACTGACTTTCCCGAGCTTGAAATCCATCTTTAACTACGGGGTAAGTGGCATCCCAAATACGATTACCCCACGGGTAGTCATTCAATTTAGCAAAGTCTTCGACTAACCATAGGTATTTTTTGCTCACCACATGAATCCCTTGCTTACCCATAAATGCTCTCTCCACAATCAAAATAATGGCTAGTCGCACCACATCTTCATCACTAACCACAAAATCATCACCATTATATAAAAGCTTTTGGATATCGGTAATTGTAATGTTTGCATTATCTTTACGTTTTGGGAAACAACGTCGTCTAATCGGTGGTGTTTCTACATCATAACTTCTTGGAATGTAATGTGCCATGTCCGTGCGACGACTAAACCTAAACCCCGTAATGAGACAAAATTCCCGCCTACTAAATCTAATTTTGAAATTCGGACGGAAACTAAACCATATTTCCTCATCATCATCTGGGTACTTTTCGTCTATTCCTATCGGCCGCTCACTCTTTCTTTGGAGCATTGCATGTACAAGGCCCGGATCATTGCCCGTGTAAGAAAGATCTAGCCAAGGACCAAAACAAGTTCCCCTAAAAATTTTTTTGTTGATTTTCAGTCATTAATGCCTTTAGTTGAGGTATAACATTCAACATATTCTTCATCGTCAACTTCGCCTCAACATATCCTTGAAACAGACAGTTTTTCAGCAAAAAAGTACAGGCGCAAGGACGCAAGTAATACCTTGCGTCTGGTTTATCACACAGGCGCAAGAACGCAAGACGTGTCTTGCGCCAGCTACTTCGGACAAGCGCAAGGACGCAAGACGTTCCTTGCGCCTATACCAGATTCTAGTTTTATGCCCCTTAAACAATCGTGTTCCAGTTTTTATAATATGTTAGTTTTCAAAGACTGTAACTTTAACAAATCTTGCAACAGTTTAAGTGAGTTTTGCATCACTAAGCTCGTTGAAGCATTACATCGAACACTTGGTGTGCAACAAAACTTATAAATCAATTTCGACATAATAAATGAGTAATCGAACGAGAATAGTTAAAAGGATACACTTACCTGTTCTTGTGACATCTTGATGGAGTTTTTTGTCGGTTTTTTTCTCTTCCTTTTTCTCAATACGCCAATCGTGGTGCTGATGGTGATGGTGGCGGAGAAGATGTACTAATGGTGGTGGTGCTGGTGATGGTGGTGGTGGTGGTGGTGATGTAGTGGTGATTCTCAGAAGAAGGGTCGCAAGGGTAGACGGGTCGCAAGGGGGTCGCAAGTGCAAGGTTCTTCGTAATCGTCGTCGGTCGCAAAGAGGTCGCAAGATCTCAGTCTGTCGGGGTGTGTGTGTGTGTGTGTGTGTATGTGGTGTCTGTTTTCTTTATTTGACCTAATTTATTAACACTAGGACGCAAGGACGCAAGTCGCAAGGACGCAAGTCGCAAGGTCGCAAGGTCTCTTGCGCCTTGCGCGGGCAATTTGTCAATTTTTTTTTTTTATTCCAGCTCAGAAAGGGGTAAAAAAAAAATGGGTAAATAGGTGATTGCCCCTATATAAAATGGCCATGAACATGGCCCATAGAATGACAGGACGGCCCAAACCCATTAGTCATTCCTGAGCGATTATAAACCTTAATCAGCCCATACCCATTCTTGAGCGATATATATAGGTATCTCTTTGCCATCCAACAACGAATATTTTGTAAAGTACCATTAAATTAAAAAAAAAAAAAAAAATCTTTTCCTTATAAAATCCCCAATTACGGTAACGGTCCCATCCCCGCCAAATCCCAAAAACAATTCCATCCGATTATCAACCAAAATATCCAATTTATTGAAAATTTATGGATCTTTTAAGCAAGAATTCCACTTCATTAGTATCCGCTAAACCCAAATTTGAGATTCAAGGTACTCTTTATTAACATCTATTTCAACGTATCAGTTTATATGTTTGATATCTTTTAACATTAATTTGATTGATTGTACTTAAAATAACGGTTCAGTCTTATCTTTATGATTTGGTTATGTGATTCTTGAAGTTTATTCATAATTTCTGGCCTAAAGTTAGTATCTTTTATGAATATGGATTACTGCTTACGAATTTTTATACGAATTTTGTTGTTTATTGATAGGAAATGATGAAAATGAATTGAATGAAAAATTGGCTTACAAATTGAAAGTTTCCGGTAAGAAACGATCATATGTTACCGATATAAACCGTAGAGTACGTAAGAAGAAAATGTTGGGTAAAAGAAACAAAAGCAAAGATTTACAAGAACAGCCCCGTTTGTCGAAATCGATTAGTTTTGATTCAAGTGCTTTAAGATCGCATGTTGATGACGATGAAGATGCGGGTAACAACAATTTAGAGATTGGTTTGAATGTGCAGTCTAATGATACTAACATCAATTATCATTCCCCTACGCCAAAGTTCTTGAAGTTTAATCCCGACACACATCTCGAAATCATTCGTCAAAAAAATGTAAAACGGTTTGTAAAAAGTGATTCATTTGATTGTGGGATGCTACAAGATTCGGATGTGATAATTGATGAATCGGTTGGTATTAATGAGAAACACAATGAGCGAAAAAATGATGATGATGATGATGATGAAGAGAAAGAAGTATTTGATGATTTTAAGGATCATAAGGGGTGGAATTTGAATGTGTTTATGTTGATTGGTTTGATTTTAATCACTTTGAGTATAGTGTTCATGAACTCGCTGACTCATTTAACGACTAAAGAGGCCAAACGGGCTGAATTTGGAGGGAAAGCTTTTGATTCGATGATGTCAATGGTGGGAAGTTCAAGTAAGAGTGAGATTGATCGCGTTTACGATGAGTGGGATAAGAAGGATTTTGTTGTTAATACTGGTGAATTGGTTCAAATGCAACTTGATAAGATCAAAGATGTTAATGGTGATGAAAGTGAAGAATCAAAATTAACAGAACGTAACGACGATGATGCAACTGATGAGAGTGGTAAGGTAGAAGTTAACGAAACTGAGAACGAAGAAGAAATCAAACCTTGTGAAACAAAGCTCGAAAAAGAAAGTTACAGTCATATCAATGACAAACCGAAAGTAGTGAAACTGAACAACAATGGTCTTGAAAAAAATAAGATTGAAGGCATAAAGACTTTAAAATTTGCAAGTTTTGGTACAAAATTTTCAGGCTTTATTGGTGGGATTTCATTGGTGATTTTGAGTGTTTTTTGCTGTTCAATGATGATGAAAATATTGAAGAAGTTTGCTAAGCAAAGTTTATCCAGTCAAACGGAACACTCAAACTATGAAATGTCACCTTTGATTGGAAGCTTCAGAATCAAAAAGAAGATTATCAAGAAACCGGTAATTTCATTGCAATTTATTTATGATAAATAAGTTTTGATAGTAAGAAATTTGTATACCAGTTTTATATTCATTGATGTTAATCAGTTTTGTTTTGGAACAGACAAGCAAAACACCAGAGGTAACGATATCGTTAGTGAGGCGATCAAGCAGAATATACAACAGATCCTTTACGTCGTCTTCAAGTAGCCTCAATGCCTCATATTGATTATATGTTTGTAATACACTAGTTACTAAAATTGACATAATATTATGTTTAGCACATACTCTTATTACTTTTCATATCATTGTATATAGATAGATAAGATAAATGTGTAAGAAGTTCTTCTAATTGTAACCATCTTTGTTTCTTTGGTGGTTGTTAACTTGAACCTACTGGATAGATGGATAGATGTGGCAGTTTCAACCCATTTACTTATGAACAGGTCGATTTGGGTTATAATTAATACTAGAAAAGCAGGTATCTTGATTAATACAAGCATAAAATGAACCCTAGTAAAAGGATCAAAAGAATACACATGTATGATTTCATGTACTATATAATTGTGTCATTAAATATGCATAATATTGAAATCTCTATACAAGCATTTAATTATATTTATATTATAATTGCCTCAACTTCACAACTCTGCTAAATGCATACTACCCAAAATTTTCATAATCTGATCATAAACAACTGACTATTTACCAAAAACTCCTGCTGAGCATGAGTTTGTGATCTAGTTCTTGAATTTTCAAATTATGCCACTAGTGGTTGTTTTGTTGACCATGAACAAGACTTGATCTAGCAAAGCTTCTTTGCCTTAAAAAAGGTGAAGCTTTTTTTTGAAATATTGGGTTTAGGGTGTGCGTAAGATTTAAAGCAACCACCTCCATAGCTTTTGCTGTTAGCTTTTATCTTCATCATCTTATTGTACGGATTCTTTATTTTCTTTGGAAGATCTTCTATGCTCATTACACTTGCAAGAGATGTAAATGAATCTGATTTTCCATTATAAAATTTCGATAGCCCTCTCCTATAAATAATTCAAACAAAAAAGTTTAATTTTTAAAAATTGTTTAACTGAAATCAAGTAAGAAATCAAGAAAGTTATAAAAAAGGAAAATCTTGAAATAAAAAAATTGGAAAAAAAAAAAGGAACTTACTTGATAGGTAATTGAGTCATTAAGTCTGATAAATCAAGTAGAGAGGATCTAGTTGAACTTGAAGATGAAGAGGAGGCATCATCTGTTGTATCAAATGAACAACATGAAGAATTTAATGATGATGATGAAACATTTGAAATTGTTGAAGTTTCTTCAATGGATTCTTGATTTGATTCTTCTTCAATGAAATCCCATGTACTTTGATGCTTGCTATCTTGTAGATTTTGCTTCTTGTAATCACTCCAATTTTCCATTATCTGACGATTATTAGTTGATAATTTGAATAAACAATGAAAAAGTTTTAATCTTGATGGCTTTTTCTTGATGAAAGGTTAAGAATAAGGCTTTATTATGAAAAAAATGCAAATACAATGAGTTTGAAAGCTCAACGGGTGACCGTATATATTTTAAAATAATTGACACGTGGCAGTAATCTGTTGGTGACACAGAATATAATTCTATTCCAGTACCTTATCAGTTGTACCCACTTGCCCATGTTCCATACTTCCATTACTGGATATAGATAAAGTTTTGCGAAATATACAAAAATAAATAATAAATATAATATAATATATAATCTCTATCTCTATAATTATCCTAGTACACTTTGCTAATAATTCAATGCCCTTTATCCCGACAACATGAACAAGAAAACATACTTACTGGTGTATAATAATTTACGGGGTATAAGATACATCTATAATAAAATAAAGGGAGCTGATTCGTACACCACTAGATTTTAGCCATACACCACCAAAGGTGCATTAAAATATTGTACTGTACAACACTGTAATGCATATTTGGTGGTGTATGGCTAAATTTGGTGGTGTACGAATCAGCCCCTAAAATAAACCATATGGTTTCCATGTTTCAGGCAACTCAAAAAGTTATCATCATACAACTTTTAATTCAAAAAGATTAGAACATAATACTCATTTTCTGTTCGCTTGGAATAGTAATATGAGCCAACTGCATTTCTTTTTCCAATTTTGTTACCTACTATTTTCGCACACTTTTTTAAGAATTTTTTTTGACAGGTTTACATTAACATGTACTGACTTTCTTAAGTAGGTTCATATATTACTATTTCAAGTCAAACAAAACGATAAATTGACGTGTGAAAATGTGGTTAGTTATTTGATAATCAAAATTTCTCTTAAGCACATTTGAATAGGATATTATTGTAACTTAGTTGCCATTAGAGTCGCACTTGAACACTCATAAATTTTTTTCCAGTTAAATGACTTCATAAGTAACTAATACTATTTATATTTGTCTCAAAAATTATTGTCAGCTTGTTAGTATTAAACTTTCAATTTTGCCCTCCATTTATTACTTTTCATCATTCATTTTGTAAAAAAAATTCGATCAATCTTATATCGAATATGAGTATAAAACTGACATTAATAAAATATATTACAAATTCAATTAATAATGTCTAGTGAACATTTAAAATGTACGTGACGAATGGAATAACTAATAAATAAAATTATGTCTACTAGATTGAATTAATTAACATTAAATATCAATATTACTACCAATATTATACTTAAAAAAGTATATTGTGTGTTTGCCTTTTTTAAAAAAGGTATATTTAGTTGGAGACGAGAGATTTGTGGGTCGTTATCTTAGAGTTCCCATGGGCAAAGATTTGACCCAAAAAACCGTGTTGATGATAATAATGATAATGGTAGATGAGTGGATAAGCTCTAAATTCATTTTTTTTTCTATGCCATACGATCCTCACATTTCATGCATATCCTTTTGTGTCCTTTTTTCCTTCTTTTTTTTTTTTTTTTTTTTTTTACTTTTTGATTGATAAAGACAGATATAACTACCAAAATATATATATATATATATATATATATATATATATATATATATATATATATATATATATATATATATATATATATATATATATATATATATATATATATATATATATGGTGAGGATCCAGAGAGAACCAGAGGTGGTAGAGAACCGAGAGAACCAACAGCTCGACCTTCATCTATGTGCAGCTCGACCTTCAATCTGCGTCAGCTCGATCAAGCTGGGTGCAGATGGAGTAAATCTACGTGCAGATTGAGTCGATCTGCGTGCAGATTGAGTCAATCTGCATGCAGATTGAGCTTGTTTTTGGTTCAGGCACACTCTGTTCTTCGTAAGAAAATTGAATCTCTCAAATTCAAACCTATAGCAAAAATTAAAAACGCATATTTATTAGATTTCATCACGTGAATCTATGTGCAAAGTTTCAGATTCTAACTCCTAGATTTGAGCTCGAATTCGTGAGTCAAAGATTTGGGGAAAAAAAGTCAACAATTTCTTCATAGCTCAAATTCATATTCTATATGATGTTTCAGCTTAAATTGAAGATTGGCGAGCATTAGATGCAACATTTTAAGCAACTTTTATGTTGGAATCATCATCTAAAACGCCTTCGATTGATGTTACGAATTCATGTTCATCGTTCACAAGTGATGGTTCTCTGCTATGCAGAGTTCTTCCAGGATCCTTTCACTATATATATATATATATATATATATATATATATATATATATATATATATATATATATATATATATATATATATATATATATGTATGTATATGGGGGATGATTCTCACACACACTTTTTTGATCCTCACACACACTTTTTAACCTTTTACTTTTCTAATAATATTCAATTGGTGTGTGAGGATCAAAAAAGTGTGTGTGAGAATCATCCCCCTATATATATATACTTCGTATTAATAGTCCCATTAATTAATAGTTACCTACGGAGTACTACCTATAATTCAGTCCGTGTACATTTTATGTGGTTAAATAGACCGCGTGGCTGAGAAAAATAATTTCGGTTCATACTTTCAATACAATTTCAATAATTTATAAATACAATATAATTGGTATATCGAAGATTGTTTAAAACGTATATATATTTTGTCCTATTTATATTATTATTATTATTCTCTTTCGAGATAAATCAAATTAATTTATATAGATAATTAGCATAACACATAGTCGAAAAAAGTATATATATATATATATATATATATATATATATATATATATATATATATATATATATATATATATATATATATATATATATATATATAGGTAGGATCAAGATGGAAGTAACCAATCGGGGGGAAGCGGGGGGAAGCAAAAACTTTTTTTTTTTCGTTTTTTGAAAAAACTTTGTTCACGAACATTATAGATGAGATGAAAATATGAACATTTAGTAGAGACACTTTGTGATAAATGTTTTTATTTTGGCGGGAAAACGCTCGAAGAAGTAATATATAACAATTATCATGTTTTTCGAGCGTTTGTTGAGGTTTTAGCTATTGGGGTTTAGGGTTTAGATTTAGGATTTAGATTGAGTTTTTAACACGAACGGTTTAGAGTTTAGGGTTTAGGGTTTGGTGTTTTGGGTTTATTCCTAAACCCTAAACTCTAAATCGGGCTAAATTTTACTTCACAAAACATGGAAAAAAGCGTTCATATTCTTCACGAACAATATTATCTTGAATGTTATTTTTTCGATCGTTTTTCCGCCTAAATAATAACATTCATCATGAAATGTCTCTTCTAAATGTTCATATTTTCGTGTGACCTTGATGCCGGAAAAAAAAATTCCAAAAAAAACGAAAAAAAAAAAAAATTTTTTGCTTCCCCCCGCTTCCCCATGATTGGTTATTTCCCCATTGATCATGCCCATATATATATATATATATATATATATATATATATATATATATATATATATATATATATATATATATATATATATATATATATATATATGTTGTAGTAGTAACTATTTTTGTTTTAAAAGAACATCTTTGATATAGGTAGGAATTTAAACAAAAAAAAAAAAAAAATGCGGTTGTCTCCTTATTGACTTTTGGCCCATTAATAAACTTGCCTAGCTTTTCAAAAAAATTTATCTTTAACAATATGTTGGGATTGTCGTTAGAATTGGGCAAACGACCAAAGTTTGCATGTCTATTAGTATAATAAATAAATAAAAAAATAAATAAATAAATAAACTAGTCCGGGTCAAGCCCGCGGGATGCGGCGGGGGCGTTCGGCCTGCGTGTTCATATTTAACGTAACTTTATGTATTTACAGAAGAGAAAACGGGTCATGTGTTAAGCGCCGTTGTAGGTGTCGTCGTCTTCGGTGTTCTTTAAAATCTGTCCGGTTCGAACGTAGTTAGTTTCGTGTTGCTGATAAAATTATTTCGAGTCTAACGGTGCTGTCGAAAAAATTTAACTCGCGGCGAGGAGGAAGATACGGGATGTCGTTGTATTTAGCGTTTTTTAAAAAGTGTCCGTTTCAAACGGGCTTTTTTTCGTTTTGTTCATAAAATTATTTCGAGTATGACGCTGCTGTAGAAAAAATTTAACTCGCGGCGAGCGGGAAGATACGGGTTGTCGTTGTGGTTAGTGTTTTTTAAAAAGTGTCCGTTTCGAATGTAGTTAGTCTCGTTTTGTTCATAAAAATATTTCGAGTTTAACGGTGTAGCCGGTGAAATTTAACTCGGAGCGAGGAGGAAGATACGGGCTATCGAAGTGTTTAGGTGAAGTTTGTATTTTAATTTAGAGAATTTACGTTTTAGTCCCCTGAAGTTTGGTGTGCATCTCCGCGTTTCGCTATGGAATTGTCGACTTCTAAAAATTTAACGCAAAATCAATGTGCATGAAAAGTACCCCAAATATTTAGTGTTTTTTAAAAAACTTCCGTTTTGCGTATAGTTAGTGACATTGTGTTCCTAAAATTATTTCGAGTTTAACGATGGTGTCAGAAAAATTTAGCTCGTTGCGAGCGAGAAGATATGACCCGTTGAATATTTGGGTGGAGTTTAGTTAATATTTAGTGGTAGGATTAATGGTGAAGTAACCAATTGGGGAGAAGCGGGGAAAAGCAATTTTTTTTCGTTTTTTGAAAAAACTTTGTTCACGAACATTATAGATTATATGAAAATATTAACATTTAAAAAAGACGCTTTGTGATAAATGTTTTTATTTTGGCGTAAAAAAATGCTCGAAAAATAATATATAATAATTATCGTATTTTTCGAGCGTATTTTGAGGGTTTAAAAATTAGAGTTTAGATATTAGGGTTTAGAAATTTAGGATTTAGAGTTTAGATTTAGGATTTAGATTGAGTTTTTAAAACGAACGGTTGGGGTTTACCCTAAACCCTGAACCCTAAACTCTAAATCGGGCTAAATTTTGACAAAAAGTACTTCACAAAATATGAAGAAAAAAAAAAAGTTCTAAGATTAACATTCTTCACGATCAATATTATCTTAAATGTTTATAGTTTCGTGTGATCTTGATGCCTGAAAAGAAAAATTCAAATAAATCAAAAAAAAATTGCTTTCCTCCGTTTCCCCCCCAAATGGTTACTTCCTCATTGATCCTACACACACACACACACACACACACACACACACACACACACACACACACACATATATATATATATATATATATATATATATATATATATAATATTCAAATAAAAAGTACAATGTAATAATGAGGTTTCGTAAATTTAATGCTTATGCTTGTGGACTATTGATATGAGACGAATCGAGTATCATCTATTACTACCTAAATATTGACACCCTATGTCATAAATTAGCTACATTAAATTCTATTTCAATTATCTATTATTACCTATATAATCTATAAAAAAAATACATATAAATTCAGTTTAAAAAAAAAAAAAAACCTTCATTAATAAATAATCTTAAAAGTGACCCCAAGAGTCATAACTCATAAATAAGCTTATTTAATCATGTTAGTGTATTAAATAGAATTCCTATTAAATTAGATTAAATAAATGAAATAAAATAATATATCTATATATAAAAAATGAATAATAAATAAGCTTACTTAATCATGTGTTAATGTATTAAATACAATTTTTAAATTAAATTAAATAATTGTAACAAAATAATATATATATATATATATATATATATATATATATATATATATATATATATATATATATATATATATATATATATATATATATATATAAGATTTAATATTAATTTTATGAACCGGATTAAATCAATATTAGTAACTTACATATAATATATATTTATTATTTATTCAATATCAATTAAATGATAAATAAAGAATTAAATAGTAGTAAAATAAATAATAAATATATGGTAAACCAAAAATGAACAATAAATATACGAACCTTTCATCTTCTTACTAAATTAACTTATTTTTTACTAGCCTATAAATATGTATGTCATCTTCACTTTTCAATAGGAATCATACAATGGGAAGATCACATCATATTATTACTAAAAGATGGATATTCAAGATATGTATAATGAGGTAAATATATGTAATATATATTCAAATATGTATATGTATATATATACGTAGATAAATGTACATATATAACATTGATTTAATCATGAAGTATATATTTTCAGAATATATATATATATATATATATACATATATATATATATATATATATATATATATATATATATATATATATATATATATATATATATATATACTGTAATTTGTTTTGTATCCTACATCTCCACTTTTCAGTAGCAATCATACAATGAGAAGATCACGCCATATTACTAAAAGATGAATATTCAAGTTATGTATCATGAGGTAAATATGTGTAATCTATATTTTCTTTTATGATTTAAAATATTATTTAATATATATATATATATATATATATATATATATATATGTGTGTGTGTGTGTGTGTGTGTATTCGAATATGTATATGTGTGTGTTATATATATATATATATATATATATATATATATATATATATATATATATATATATATATATATATATATATATATTAATTATAACTTTTGAGTTTCTCATTAAATTGTTGTCATTCATCACTTATATCATTTTATATGTTTATATGAATAAAACATCGCTTTATATTTAAATATAGGGATCATCAAAAGTCTCTCATTGATTATTTTAATAATATATGTAGTATGTAAATTATTTACGATTTAAAATATTATTTTATATATATATATATATATATATATATATATATATATATATATATATATATATATATATATATATATATGTGTGTGTGTGTGTGTGTGTAATATTGATATATAATTATATATACATATATATATATAATTAAATATAATGCGTGTTTGTTTGTTTTTGTAGCTACTGAAGAAACACTGAATTAAAAAAAAATGTCAAATGTAGACTTGCAAAGAAGACACGTGGTTGGCTCTATGTTGGATGAATTCGTTCGAAGATTCTTTTTTTTAATGTTTATAATGTGATTATTATATTGTATAATTGTATTTATATATTTAAGTTAATTTAAATTTCTTATATAAATTTTCTTACAATTCTATCCTTTTAATTATTAAATAGTATAGTATAAAAATATATATGTTAAAAAAGTTCAAATCAATTACCAGGATCCTTAACCCAATACCCTAAACAAATCTATGTATTCATTCGCTTTTTGGAGATTCGTAGAAGATTAGCATACATTTTGTCTACGTCGGCACTTGGTTACCTATTTTGATGTTCGTGGAAGTTTTTGCTTATTTATTACGATTATTATGGACTTTTTTTAAAGCATTATTATAGACTGTTAAGAACTCTTTGTTTCATATGGTCGTTATTATATATGTCCTCCCAATAAGAACTATTACGTACGAGACAACCACATACTTTACTTTAAAATAAAAAATGCAAAGCGTAAAAATATCCGTGCAACGCACGGGCAATGCTTCTAGTTTAACTTAAAGGTTACTTTGTATTACTTTTTTTTTTATTTTTCAAAAAAAAATAAATAAATAAATAAATGATGAAAGTATTTTGTTGTTAACAATATTAACATTCATCTAAATTTCATCTCATCAAACCGCGGTAGAGGATATAACTCATCGTTTAATAATAACTCTCCTCGTGGATATGGACAATTTAACCGCATTAGAGTATATAATCAGGGTTCATATCGTGGTCGGGGGTTACAATAGAGGAAGAGGCAGAAATTTTCACAATAACAACCCTATGTCAACTGGGTCATATCATATTCAATGGCAATAAACTCCCTGGGTCTGGTAACAACAAATGGCCCAAACCCCCATGCTCCTATCCCACGGCCCAATGGCCCAAACCCCCAACTTATAATGTCTATCCTGGACTTCTTGGCCCACGCCCTTCTTGGTCTGCTTATGTTAATTCTGTTGGATCCACAACCCCCACATACATTGAGTCTGTTATGTATACCATGAGCTTAAATCCACCCGAAGACAATAACTGGTATATGGACACGGGAGCAAAATCACATATGACGGGAACCCAAGGTAAGTTAATGTCTCATTTTCATTCGGGTTTTCCTAAATTTATATTAGTTGGTAATGGCAATTGTATTCCAATTAACGGGGTCGGTCACACCTATATTTCATCCAACAGTAAACCATTACTCTTATCTAATGTCTTGTATGCTCCCCAACTTATCAAGAATTTAATCTCAGTACGCCGTCTTACAATTGATAATAGTACTTTTATAACGTTTGACCATTTTGGTTTCACTGTGAAGGAATATCTGAAGGGGACAATCATTCTACGATGTAATAGCACCGATGACCTCTACCCGCTTCACTCCTCCATGCTGCGTCAACTATCTTCACCTTCAAATTTTTTAGCTTTATATCAATATTTATGGCATCATCGCTTAGGACATCCGGGCGTTGATGTGTTTAGAAATTATCGTTCAATAAAATGTAATTTGAATTCTAGAAATAAACTTTGTCAATCTTGTGTTTTCGGCAAACATATAAAGCTTTCCTTTTATGCTTCTTTATCAACTACTTATAATCCATTTGATGTTGTGCATAGCGATTTATGGACATCTCCAATTCTTAGTAGCGGTGGACATAAGTATTATTACATTATATTTCTCGACAACTTCACTAATTTTCTATGGACGTTTCAGTTAAGCCACACATCTCAAGTATTCTCCATATTTAAAACATTCCACTCGTATATCACCACTCAATTTGGTCGCCCTATTAAACAACTTCAATGTTGACAACGGCTCCGAATACAATAGTACATCCTTCCGACAATTTTGCACGCTCAATGGCATGACCTTTCGTTTTTAATGTCCTTATACCTCCTCTCAAAATGGCAAAGCGAAACGAAATGGCCACACCATTTTTGAAATCATGCTCTCGAAATGGCAACTTATCTCATTAATATCCTTCCTAGTCGCTTACTTAAAAACGTTTCTCCCACTCAAAAACTCTACAAACGCCCTCCCTCCTATGATCATTTACGCGTGTTTGGTTGTTTGTGCTATCCTCTTTTCCCATATACACAAATACATAAGCTTGAATCTCGTTCAACTCCTTGCGTTTGCCTAGGTTATCCAACCAACCACCGTGGATACAAATGCTACGATCTTTCCACTCATAAAATTATTATTTCTCGTCACGTTCCTTGAAACAAATTTTCCATTCACTAAAATAATCCTTCCAAACTTGAGTCTTACAACTTTTGCAATGAAGGCATAGATTCTCTTATTACTATATTAACTATTAGACAAAAACAATGAATAGTACCAGGGGCAGTTTCATCTTTTCACATATTTTACTGTAGCAACGTAATCAATGTAGCTCGTCAACACTGTAGCAACGGAATCACTGTAGCGACGGTACTGTAGCAATTTTTTTTGGGTTTGTTTACTGTAGCTTTTTTTTTTTCTTTTTTTCCTTTATATTTTTCTCTACCCGTTATAACAAATTTTTTTTTTATTTTTTATTTTTTGTTATCCTTTATATTTTTTCCACAAAATAACGACTTAATTGCGTTAAAGTTTTAAAAGTCAACAATTCCATAGCGAAACGCGGAGATATTTAAAATAATATTTAAATCTTTGATGAGTTATAGCTTTTAGAGTGGCTTGAGTTGCGCTTCAACGACATTATCGTTAGCCACAAAATAATTTTACAAACTAAACGCAATAAAATACATTGAAAACAGAACCCCCAGCGCGAAGCGAGAGTTCCACAACTAGTTTATACTATTGACATCACCTCTTCTACTCCTTCCGTGACTCAATATCCAATGCCAAATGTGTCTCAACATGTCGCTACCCAAAATATCACAAGTCCACCATCTGAGCCCAATTCGGTTGGGCCTCTTGATCCATCAGCGACCACCACAAATAATTCCTCTACTCCAACACCAAATACTTCACCCGTACACTCTTCTGACCAAATGTTTCTCCCACACTTCCAAATTCACACTTTCATAGAATGTGTTTAAAAGAAATGAAAAAAAAACTATCCTATTAGATACTTCATAAAAAGATGACATCAACTTAAAACATTTTTTAATATACTGTACTATTTTAAAAAAGATGGGTACAAAGAAATATTGTTTTATTCTCGGATAAGAGAAAGATTGTCCACATCTCACCTCCTCATACACCACTCATGTGTTATTGAGTTTTGTTCTTCTTGTACTTATTGAGAGAAGGTATATGGTAATGGAAATATGGAAAAATAGTGATTCCTTTTATTACTCACTAAAATATTGACTAACTCACTTAAAAAACATACTCTCTTATATTTAAACACTAGTCCCTAAAAAGATGACAAAAATGTTAACAATCAACTTTTGATATACCTACTCGACACCTATGTTACATCTATTTCAACAACCTCATACACATTACATGTATGTTAATAGCATAACATGCACTATAGCATATCATTCCACACAATAAACAACAACAAAAGAATCAACCCGTAGCAAAACACATACACGAAAAACTCGTTGATACGTAGATGAATTTATAAATTTTCATATTAATTAATTAAAATATCAATTAAGAAAAGTAGAATGATACATACTACCATTTAAAAAACATCTTTTTGCTCTGGCTTGAAAGATGTGTCGAACGGTACATAGCCATCGTAATTTTAAATTAACCACCCACCACCACTCAATTCGGCCCTAAACCACCACTATCCTCCCTGATTTCACCTTTTTTTTTTCTTCATCTTTTACCCTAACCTTGATTTCCTAATTACCAACCCCTCTTTCTCATATCCGTCAACCTGCTTTTATTTACTGCATTTATTCTTCTTCAAGTGTCAGTAACCCTAACCATAGTTTCAATTAGCCATGTCCGATAAGATTTTCATCGAAAGGTTGCTACGGATATCGCACAACATGCTCAAGGATGTCTTCTGCAAGTTTGGTCCGATCAATGAAATCAAATCGTGGGCGTTCCAGTGGTTTGAATTTATCTATTTCGAAGAATCTGATCATGCTTGTTTAGCAATTGAAGAGATGAACGGATCGAAGGTGTTTGGAAAACCTATTTTTGTTGGACGCCTATGTAAGCGTGATGGTGGAGTGTCTAGCCGTGATGAAAGGTCACGATCCTTTGTTTCGATTACTCCTAATCGGCCAGTTGTCGAAAGTTTGGAGTTGGGTGTTCTTTTAGTCGATTCGGCTCCTTTAGTGGAGAGCAAAGTGATGGATTTCATTTTAAAGTGTAAGGTTCGTATAAAGAATTTCAGGAAGATGGGTGTGTTTGCAAGGGTGATTGTTTGTGAGGATTATGCTTCTTATTCCAGCATTTATGCAAGTGGTTCGGGTTCCGATTTCAATTTGGTGGTTCCCCTTTCTTCTAAGGCTGATTCATTTTTCTAGTATGTTTGGGTTGAATTAAGGGGTTCTCCAGCCAGGTTTGTATCCGACGAGAACCTTAGGGCTACTACTGGTAAGGTGGCAACGGTGGTGAAGGTGGAGCAACCATCGTCTTGTATGTTAGGTTTGAGCTCCCTTTTTGTGTTTGTTGAAACTTCTTGTGTCAAGCATATACATGAGCTTGTTTCGGTGATGTTGGTCACTGATACAATTGTTAAAGGACATATATGGATCAATGAAATTTTCGATGTCCCGATTATGGATAGTGTTGGTTGAATGTGGGTTAATGCACTAAACGATAAACTTAAGTATGATTAATCAAAGAATATGTTTTGATGATGACACATACATATGCATAAGTGATGACTGGCATCTTAACATAAAACACGCAAGGTCACTAATCCATACTTTATCTTACAAACGACCAAGTCAAACATAGGTTAAAGAATGAAATTAAAACTTCAGCTAAACACACGGCCGAGGTACGGTCGACCGCATAGTCACCCGTGAAAACTCAAACTGAATTACAATGCAGTTTTGTGAAACCAAGTTGCACGGTCGTCACCACGGTCAACCGCAGTGCGACCGCAGTTCTCTCTGTTACCATTTTCGATCAAATAAAGTTTGACTAGTTCCCGACATCTATAATTCATGAAACCTTTCTCAACATGCTTAGAATAGATGCCTTCTTCATACTCAATCGAGTTTTGGTCATAAAAACACTAATTGTGATTAATTACGCCTAATGACATCTTAATAACAAATTAACCAAGATTAGGTATAACACATAAGTGTTAATCAACAACTTGTGATCTTAATTCTTATCTAGATATCCTTAGTCTTATCATCAAGTACCAACACACTTAAGCCAATGTCACTAGAACAATGATTACTATTAGAAATGACTTAGTGATTAATTAAGGCTAAATAAGGAACAATGATCTTAAGGTTAACTAGTAATGACTTGTAATCCTAAAACATACTTAGATACATTTAGGATGGTCACCAAGTCCCAACTAGAGATTGCTCTTCCCTTGTGCATGTGTTGGACATTAATGTGTGCTTACACATTAATCATGTAATGTGTTATATTGCACATTAAACTTATTAAGTGCTTGAATTATAAGTTGTGCAAGTATCTATATGATTGATCCTAGAATAACTATCTCTTGCTATGTGAGTACTACTTGCTACTTGCCAATATGCTTAATACTCATAAACTTGTCAACTTGATTAATATGTTTGCTATGTGCTCATTAGTTAGGATTCAAGTAACTAACCTACTCCAATAGATGAAGTGTAAAATGGTTCACAATGAAAGTATAGTCAATTATCTATTTGATATAGTCTAAGTAACTAAGGGTGATTGCTTATGACTTAACTTTGATGTCTCTACATGCTTCATGATTATCTTATAGAGACATTGCTCAATTAATCTCTAACTAAACTTAAAAAAGATCATGACTTGTGATTAATTGAAACTAGGAAGTTAATGACATAGTGACTAGTCTTTAGAATTGAACCAAAGACATTAATGTGACTAACTAAGTCTTGACCAAACTGAAATTTCCCTAAATATCAATCAAGACACTTCTCCAAGAATGTTGGGTTTACCACTTTTGGAATGATTAGTCACTTTCATGTATTAAGACCAAATCTCACACACTTAATGCATATAGTACTTGTATAGGATGTTTGGTTTCTTTTGCAGGTGCTAGAAAGAGTAAAGGTGCCAAAACGTGGTGTTCAAATTTGAGTCAAACGGCTATACAACAGATACCTAATTTGGACTGGAGCACGCACAGTCGCACCACGGTCGACTGTGCAGGCAACCGTGTATCAACGACTATTTTTTGAATATCACTATAAAAGGCAAACATTTAAGAGAATTTGTGAAATGCCCCGTCCTAATCCATCTGGACGAATACATTACATTTTGTTACATCGCGAGGTACTTGACCTCTATGTGATACATTTTACAAACATTGCATTCGTTTTTAAAAGACAAACTTTCATTACATCGAAGCTTGACGGCATGCATGCCATTTCATAATATATCCAACTGTAATTAACTTAATAATAATCTTGATGAACTCAACGACTCGAATGCAACGTCTTTTGAAATATGTCATGAATGACTCCAAGTAATATCTCTAAAATGAGTAAATGCACAGCAGAAGATTTCTTTCATACCTGAGAATAAACATGCTTTCAAGTGTCAACCAAAAGGTTGGTGAGTTCATAGGTTTATCATAAAACAATAAAATTCATCATTTTGATAGACCACAAGATTTAAATGCTGCATGGTACAAATGGGCCCGAATCCTACACCCACCTGTAATGTACACGCGATATCTTTTAAATACAGTACACCTTTCTCGTGTACGAAATCATCTTTCATAAATCTTAGTAACCGTACACATATCTTGTGCACAAAAATAACATACACATAGCATGTGTATAAAATCATTCTCTCGATACATAACATTCACTTTTCATTGCTTTCATAGCTTGGCTTGGTAACCGACCTTAACATATAATGCGCATAATAATATCCCCAAAACAGAACATCTCGTATGTATAATAATCATATAATCTTCGAAGTACTAAACACCACGCCCATTAGCCCTTCCGTCTAGTGAACATTCTGGGTGGGGGTGTTAAACCCGGTAGCTACCTTTAGGATTCGCGTCAATTAGGCGTGCACTAATTCTCAAAATTAGTGATGTTCCCTAATTCTTAGGTTACCAAGAAATAATAATCAGGGGAAAAATATTCATATCAATTGTGGCAATTATCACGTCCACATAATTCAATGGTGGCAATTATCACGTCCACATAATTCATTCGAGAAATATTTTGCTTGTGTCTATCTCGTCAAACATTTATAAAAGCATTTCATGTATTCGCAGTTCAAAATGTATTTCAAAAGCATTTAATAAAACAGTTGTAAAAGTAGCGCATGTATTCTCAGTCCCAAAAATGTAAAGAGTAAAAGGGAATCAAATGAACTCACCTATTGTATTTTGTAGTAAAAATACATATGACGACATTGAACAAAAGTAGAGTTGGCCTCGGATTCACGAACCTATATCATTTGTATATTTATTAAAATGTATAATCGTAATCGAACAAATTTCTTAAATTATATATTATACTTATTTAGTTTGTGTATATATTTAAAATGTTTAATATCTATATATTTAGTTATATTAATATGTCTATATATATATATATATATATATGTATATGTATATATATATATGTGTATATATATATATATATATGTGTGTGTATATATATATATATATATATATATATATATATATATATATATATATATATATATATATATATATATATATATATATATATATATATATATATATATATATATATATGGTTAGTATTATATAAAAATATCATTAGTTTGTTATATATAAGTGTTTATTTAAATATTGTTATTATGTTTGATATGTAGGTATATAAACTATTATTATAACTATGATATATGTAGTAAGTATATTTTAGGTATAAAATATTTATCTGTAACAAAAATAGTAGTTTTTGATAATAATGATTTACTAATAATAATAACTTTCTTAATATCAATAATACTAATAATAATAACGATATTTGTTAAAATCTATACTTATGTTAATAATAATAATAGTAAAACTAATAATTACGAAAATGATATTAATACCAATGTTAGTGAAAAATAATAATAATTTGTATGTTTTTTTTTATAATAACAATAATAATCCTAATCCTAATCATAATAATAATAGTAGTACTAAAATGATAATTTACTAATGATAATAACATTATTAATACTTATAGTAATAATAATGATAATTGTTTTAACACTTATTATGATACTAATAATAATTATTATAATACTTATAATTAGTTAACAATACTAATTAATACACTTTTATCAATTATAATACTAGTAGTATTAATAATAACAATGATAATATTAACATCATTAATAATAATAATAATAATAATAATAGTAATTATGAAAATGATAATAATAATAATAATAATAATAATAATAATAATAATAATAATAATAATAATAATAATAATAATTTTGGTATTTAAAAACTACCTTAGAAGCCTTAAAAAAATTTAGTTGCACCAAGCGAGGATCAAACCCGCAACCTCTTGCTCACACTCAAACCCACTTAACCATCCTGCCAAACTTATTTTTCTATTTTAATACCCATACCATATTTATTACAACTGTAATTGTTTTGTTCTTCATCTCCTTTATTTCTGTCGACCAGAGAACCCATACACCCATCCAATTTTTATAACACTGAAATTATATTTTGAATTAAACCGCAATATAGAATTTGAACAATTAATATGTTGGTTAATGTTTGAAAAGGTAAAAAAAAATTAAATAAATAAACTAACTGCACTGTTGTTCGAGAAAAAAAATATATGAACATCAATCGATTTTTGAATTCCGGTGGGTTTTAGATAAAAGTTAAAACATGAAGTAAGTTCCAAATCGTTCATGTAATCTTTTCACATCATCAATTAAACCTAACTTATAACAGAAAATCTGAATTTAATTGATGAACAACCTGTTGACTTTTAATATCAATATTTTGACTCTTTAAATTCGAAATCATTAAAAGGAATTAGAAGCTGTAACTTTCCAAATAGTTTGCTTGGAAGATATCTATCCTAACTGCACTAAATGATTTTGAAATTTAACTCGAATTCAATGTTTTTAAAAAAAATAAAACGTTACAGAGTATTATCTGTGTTCATCGTGTTCTTAAATCAATTTTGTTAATTTGAAGTAGTTGAAATTGATAATTGCTATTGATAGTGTGATGTTGAGTAGTTTACCATATCACTGGACAATTATATTGCTATAAAGAAGAATTGTGGTCTCGTTTTGGATTTACAGGAAACAGAAAAATAAACAAATAAGTAAGAAAAAGGTTGATATGGATTGCTAACAACTTATATGATTAATTGCCTTTATATTTTGGATTTAACTGGTTGAAGTCGTAATGGAATCAAACTCAGAGACAGGAAATCAGATTTCTAAAATAGTGAGATGGTGATAGGAAGCAGGATACTTATATTCCTTGTATATATATATGTATATAATTGTATTATATATATAATTTGCTGTATCTGTATTGATATATAGATGTATAATCGTATTTATATATCTGCTTTTATGTATATTTGATTTTTTTTATATATCTAGTTATTATATCAGTTTATATGTATATATAATTCTTAAGTTTTTTTTTTGTTAATTAACAAATATATTGATAATATTAATTATATTACTACAAATTAATAATAGTACTAATAATAATAATGTTATGGATAGTAGACTTTGTATAATAAATGATAAATAAGAACTTTAATAATTTGGTTAATAATAAAGATACTAAAGTGATAATAATTTTACTCATGATACTAATACTAGTTGTATTATTTATGATAATAATGATACTTGTAAAAAAAATAATAATCATAAAACTAGTTAAACTTTACTATTAATTATATTAACAATGCTATTAATAATGATAATAATATTATTAATTATTATAACACCTTACATGTATTAACTTTCATACCTATATATATTGAAACTAATAATTTAACAAGTAGTGTTATTAATATTAATGTTAATAATAATGGAAGTATTAATAATAATATAATAACTTATATATATCAAATATCATATCTATATGTTATATATTGAAAATATTACTATCAAAAATATTGATTTTAATATTAATATTAATATTGACAATGATAAAGAAAGTAATACTAATATTAACATAACAATTATATTCCTAACTTGTGATTAAACTTAACATATAACTATTACATTTTATTAATTATGTAATACTTAGTAAAAATATATATTATATAATAACATATTTGAATATTTATTATTTACATATTTAAGGTTCGTGAATCTTCGGATGGTCAAAGGTCAAATGAATTCATATAAATAAATTCAAAAATTTTGGAGTCTCAACATTACAGACTTTGGTTATCGTGTCGAAATCATACAAAGATTAAGTTTAAATTTTGTCAGAATTTCCCGGGTCGTCACAGTACCTACCCGTTAAAGAAATTTCATCCCGAAATTTGAGTGAGGTGGTCATGGATAACAATAAAAATGTTTTCATGACGAAAATGAGTTGATATATAGAGTTTTATCATTATTGAGTAATATAGATAAAATGATTCGATTATATGAAGAGTACGAGTGAAGCTGTCTCAAAATGAATGAAATGAGAAATAAAGTTTTATCTTAACTTTTGACGTTGTCTTGGTTGAATTCCGGAATTCAAGGGATTTAAAGAAAAATCTTCGAAATCTAAAAGATTTGATTCTTCGGTAATTAAGAAATTAGGATCCTTTTTGGTTAAATGCTAAAATATGTCTCGATTGTTCGGTCTGATATTTCACTATAAGTCTACCCTCTTCATTTTCTTTATAGTTTGGAGTTCCTTACTTTTGCTTTCTCTTCCAGACCTTAAGTCAAACGAATAATGGTCCAGAATTCATAGATACAAATTTAGAATGAACACATCTAATGTTCTGAAAGAGAAATTGTAATAGCACGATCTTGATTGGTTAAATTACCATAATTCAAGAGAAAAGATAGAACTATCAAGAAAATATGTTCTTGATATGTCTTTAGATTAGATAGAATGTAAGAGTCGTGTAACATGGCACATGATGACGTTATGATCTGTGAATCATCAAGTTCTATTTAGATACTCAGCATGACCTATTGTAATATAATCACGTTGATCAAGTGTCATTATATTATACTAACTCATGCATCAGTTTCCAACACTACTTCAAAATCATTCATAATTTAAGTTCGAATTTTTTAGAATTTAGAAACTAAAATGGTTTCCTTTTATGATATATCATAGGTAGCGCAGAGAGATAATTAATATCGAACGAGAATATTTATGAACATATCTTCAGAAATATTGAGAATATTAATAAATAAAGGTACGATGATATCTTAGGATTTCAGAATCAAATTGTGATGAAGAAATTCATTCACGATGATTTAGAGTGGTTAAGGAGTAAGGTATTCGCTAAAGATTTCATCAGAAACAGAATTATCTGGATTCTTTATGTGCAAGTTTAGTCCTTGTGATTTGTCCACAGTCTCCTTCATAATTTCGCATAATCCGCTTTTTGGGACTAAATTTTCTATTGAGCGTTTCCAATACTCCTTTCTTTATTATCAAACTTTTGGCCGTTTAGACCATCTACAATTATGCTGTTTCCTCTGCATTTAATGCTACCATATCTGAATCATCGGTTATCAATCCGAGATGGTTTCAATAAAATTATGTTTTTAGATGATTAAACGCCGATGGTAATATGGTGGAATATAGAAGGTTCTCCGGTAACGATAAAAGAGTACGCATATATATCAAAGTTATAATATGATTGTTTCGAACGAAAAGTCGAAGTTGACTTACTGGAGCTGTGACAAAATTGGCTACCTTGAAAAGGGATTGTAAAGTTATTTTGGGTAATAACAACGCTAAAGGGATTAGCACAGCTACATGTTAAACATTTACTCAAGTTCCGAGTGTTTTTAGGTGCGTAACTATATGCATCAATCTTTTCTTCCATAGATGAAGTGCGGTTGGTTCATCTTTTCGATAGAGGTGTTTTTAAAAATCATGAAAGGTTTGAACGCAGATTGTAATCGTCAAGATACAAATGAGGTTTAAGATGAAATCAAGTGGCAAACTTGAAGAATTGTTTAGTTTCATATGTTATAATCAATATTTTAATTCATTTTAATTGTCCAATGTTGGTAGTCCTCAGTTGATAGTCCACAGTTAACAGTCCAATAATTCATATATAGTTTAATATATAATATTCGAATTAATTAATACGTATCGTGACCCGTGTACATGTCTCAGACTCGATCACAACTCAAACTATATATATTATTGTAGAATCAACCTCAACCCTGTATAGCTAACTCCAGCATTACTGCATATAGAGTGTCTATGGTTATTCCAAATAATATATATAGATGCGTCGATATGATATGTCAAAACTTTGTATACGTGTCCCGATATTTAAAGTGCGTAAAATAAATAACAGAAATTAAACGACGATAAATAAAATTGCTAGAATTAAAATTGCGATAAATAAATTGTTATAAATAAAATGTAATAAGAAATTAACAGTTAGCTAGGAACAATTAGCTAGGATTTTGTTAGCGTAGATTCTTAACAAAATTCCTCATAGTTAATTTGTTTGTTTCTAACAAATTTTATTTTGTCAAATGTTTTCTTCATTATGCCACTTGTTGAATTCTGATAGGTCTAAATCCAAATATGAAATTGAATGAAAATGGTTATTCTGCGATGAACGGATACGTATATCGGTGGATGTAAGTAGAATGGTAGATGACTGTTGAATCAGATTCGAAGAATGTATAATGTAACTTATTAATGTGAAATCTTAAATATTCCTCGGGTATTACCTACCCGTTAAAATATTTTTACCATTAACAGTTTGTACGAAAGAATTTTTAATTACAATCTTTATGAAAATATATATACATATATATTTTCTTCAGATGTAATCATGGAATTAATGAGTCAATATGATATTAAACTCATTTGATTTTCGGTTTGAGCTAGAATAAATAATCTCTAAGACTTTAGAGATTACATAATCGCCATGAAGAAGGAAGATAATTGATGTAGATCGATACGTAGAACGGTGATTATACTCGAGGTACAGAATGAGATGTTGAGGCATGTGATGTTGATACTTGGGTTATTAGTAGTACTGTTGGTGCCGGTGATGTTGCTGAAGCTGGTAAGTTTTGCACCATGTTTTGTAAATTGATTACTCGAGCGTGAAGCTCGTGGCTTCTTCGATTACTCCGGGATGATTGTCAGTCAGAACGAGCGGCTGAATAAGGTTTAGAATTTAAGATAGTATATAATCGTGGCGAGATATTCCGGAAATGAGGGTAAAAATGGTGTTGCGGATAGGTTCGCTGGTAAGTGCTTCAGGTTCTTCACCAAGAGGTGAATTCAGTTGACGGAAAGGATCACCTTCTTCTTGTCTCCAATGATTAAGTAGACTATGAACCCATCAGATGAATTGGGAATGGCTGATTGGTTGAATCATTCTGGTGACGCTACTTCCGGAGTTTAGGTGAACATCCATGTCGGAATAGCTGTCGGAATAACTATCGGAATAGCTATCGGAATCTGAGGGACTCGAACTGGTTGAGGGATTCATCTCGTACGATCAGATGAAGGATTTTCGATAAGAAATAGAATATAGGATGTAGATTAGTACCCTGCAATACATAGTTTACATATGCATATATAATACTAAAATCCCATAAGTTACGGAGGAATCTACGGAAGCTGTCAGGCAAAGGTAACAATAACAGATACGCTAAGATATGAATTTATCTATACACTGTCTATACAATAGAGGCAGTAAGACGTGTCAAGACTTTAAGGATGATACGCAAATAATTTTTCGACACTAAATGATAAGCAAAACTTTTGACATGCAGACACGGTCGAAGTCCAGACCCACTAATGTATCTTAACAACTATCAGTTAGACACACTAATGCAAGACCTGGTTTGCTAAGACCACCGCTCTGATACCAACTGAAATGCCCCGTCCTAATCCATCTGGACGAATACATTACATTTGGTTACATCGCGAGGTACTTGACCTCTATATGATACATTTTACAAACATTGCATTCGTTTTTAAAAGACAAACTTTCATTACATCGAAGCTTGACGGCATGCATACTATTTCATAATATATCCAACTGTAATTAACTTAATAATAATCTTGATGAACTCAACGACTCGAATGCAACGTCTTTTGAAATATGTCATGAATGACTCCAAGTAATATCTCTAAAATGAGTAAATGCACAGCGGAAGATTTCTTTCATACCTGAGAATAAACATGCTTTCAAGTGTCAACCAAAAGGTTGGTGAGTTCATAGGTTTATCATAAAACAATAAAATTCATCATTTTGATAGACCACAAGATTTAAATGCTGCATGGTACAAATGGGCCCGAATTCTACACCCACCTGTAATGTACATGCAATATCTTTTAAATACAGTACACCTTTCTCGTGTACGAAATCATCTTTCATAAATCTTAGTAACCGTACACATATCTTGTGCACAAAAATAACATACACATAGCCTGTATATAAAATCATTCTCTCGATACATAACATTCACTTTTCATTGCTTTCATAGCTTGGCTTGGTAACCGACCTTAACATATAATGCGCATAATAATATCCACAAAACAGAACATCTCGTCTGTATAATAATCATATAATCTTCGAAGTACTAAACACCACGCCCACTAGCCCTTCCGTCTAGTGAACATTCTGGGTGGGGGTGTTAAACCCGGTAGCTACCTTTAGGATTCGCGTCAATTAGGTGTGCACTAATTCTCAAAATTAGTGATGTTCCCTAATTCTTAGGTTACCAAGAAATAATAATCAGGGGAAAAATATTCATATCAATTGTGGCAATTATCACGTCCACATAATTCAATGGTGGCAATTATCACGCCCACATAATTCATTCGAGAAATGTTTTGCTTGTGTCTATCTCATCAAACATTTATAAAATCATTTCATGTATTCGCAGTTCAAAATGTATTTCAAAAGCATTTAATAAAGCAGTTGTAAAAGTAGCGCATGTATTCTCAGTCCCAAAAATGTAAAGAGTAAAAGGGAATCAAATGAACTCACCTATTGTATTTTGTAGTAAAAATACATATGACGACATTGAACAAAAGTAGAGTTGGCCTCGGATTCACGAACCTATATCATTTGTATATTTATTAAAATGTATAATCGTAATCGAACAAATTTCTTAAATTATATATTATACTTATTTAGTTTGTGTATATATTTAAAATGTTTAATATCTATATATTTAGTTATATTAATATGTCTATATATATATATATATATATATATATATATATATATATATATATATATATATATATATATATATATATATATATATATATATATTGATAATGCTAAAAACGAACATATATTTCATAGCATTATTCCTCAAAAAAGACAAGCTTTTAGTTGCAATTGTTCTATTTACAAGTGATATTCGTTTAAATAATAAAAGGTGAAGACAAAAGATAGATTCAACGAATTGAAGACGCAAACGACCAAAAAGCTCAAAAGAACAAAAGACAATCAAAAAGGTTCCAATTATTGATAAGAAACGTCTCGAAATTACAAGAGTACAAGATTCAAAACGCAAAGGACAAAATATAAAATTGTACGCAAGGACGTTCCAAAATCCGGAACCGGGACCAGAGTCAACTCTTAACGCTCGACGCAACGGACTAAAAATTACAAGTTAACTATGTATATAAATATAATATAATATATAATTAATTATATTAATTATATATATATTATATATATATTATAAACTGTCGGTAAACAAAGAGCCAAACTCCTCTGAGCTGTAAAAGTAACCTCCGCGACTCGCGGAGTTTGAAGGCAAAATTCACCGCGAGTCGCGGAGCCCCAAAAATCGAAATTCCCTATAAAGCCAACCGAATTCTGATCACAATTCATATCTTTTTCTTCTCTTATCATACGTAAAATTTATATATATATATATATATAATTTATATTTTAATTTTAATTTTAATTCTAATAATAAGGGTATGTTAGCGAATGTTGTAAGGGTGTAAGTCGAAATTCTGTCCGTGTAACGCTACGCTATTTTTAATCATTGTAAGTTATGTTCAACCTTTTTATATTAATGTCTCGTAGCTAAGTTATTATTATGCTTATTTAAAACAAAGTAATCATGATGTTGGGCTAATTACTAAAATTGGGTAATTGGGCTTTGTACCATAATTGGGGTTTGGACAAAAGAACGACACTTGTGGAAATTAGACTATGGGCTATTAATGGGCTTTATATTTGTTTAACTAAATGATAGTTTGTTAATGTTAATATAAAGATTTACAATTGGGCGTCCCTATAAATTACCATATACACTCGATCGGACACGATGGGCGGGGTATTTATATGTACGAATAATCGTTCATTTAACCGGACACGGGAATGGATTAATAGCCACTAGAATAATTAAAACAGGGGTGAAATTACATTCAAGGGTAATTGGTGTAATTGTTAACAAAGTAGTAAAACCTTGGTTTACACGCAGTCGATAACCTGGTGTATTCATTAAACAAAGTATTAAAACCTTGTTACAATTCGAATCCCCAATTAGTTGGAATATTTAACTTCGGGTATAATAATAATTTGACGAGGACACTCGCACTTTATATTTATGACTGATGGACTGTTATGGACAAAAACCAGAGGGACATATTAAATAATCCAGGACAAAGGACAATTAACCCATGGGCATAAAACTAAAATCAACACGTCAAACATCATGATTACGGAAGTTTAAATAAGCATAATTCTTTTATTTCATATTTAATTTCCTTCATTTTATATTTAATTGCACTTCTAATTATCGCACTTTTATTTATTGTTATTTAATCGCACTTTTAATTATCGTACTTTTTAATTATCGCAATTTTATTTTATCGCACTTTTATTATTCGTAATTTCATTATCGTTATTTACTTTACGCTTTAAATTAAGTCTTTTATTTATTTAATATTTTACATTAGGTTTTAACTGCGACTAAAGTCTTAAAATCGACAAACCGGTCATTAAACGGTAAAAACCCCCCTTTATAATAATAATATTACTTATATATATATTTGTATTTTTATAAAAGTAAACTAATATAGCGTTGAGCTTTGTTTAAAGATTTCCCTGTAGAACGAACCGGACTTACTAAAAACTACACTACTGTACGATTAGGTACACTGCCTATAAGTGTTGTAGCAAGGTTTAAGTATATCCATTCTATAAATAAATAAATATCTTGTGTAAAATTGTATCGTATTTAATAGTGTTTTCTGCTAAAATTAATAACTATTTTATATACACCTCGCATAACATCATATATATATATATATATATATATATATATATATATATATATATATATATATATATATATATATATATATATATATATATATATATATATATATATATATATATATATATGGTCAGTATTATATAAAAATATCATTAGTTTGTTATATATAAGTGTTTATTTAAATATTGTTATTATGTTTGATATGTAGGTATATAAACTATTATTATAACTATGATATATGTAGTAAGTATATTTTAGGTATAAAATATTTATCTGTAACAAAAATAGTAGTTTTTGATAATAATGATTTACTAATAATAATAACTTTCTTAATATCAATAATACTAATAATAATAACGATATTTGTTAAAATCTATACTTATGTTAATATTAATAATAGTAAAACTAATAATTACGAAAATCATATTAATACCAATGTTAGTGAAAAATAATAATAATTTGTATGTTTTTTTTATAATAACAATAATAATCCTAATCCTAATCATAATAATAATAGCAGTACTAAAATGATAATTTACTAATGATAATAACATTATTAATACTTATAGTAATAATAATGATAATTGTTTTAACACTTATTATGATACTAATAATAATTATTATAATACTTATAATTAGGTTAACAATACTAATTAATACACTTTTATCAATTATAATACTAGTAGTATTAATAATAACAATGATAATATTAACATCATTAATAATAATAATAATAATAATAATAATAATAGTAATTATGAAAATGATAATAATAATAATAATAATAATAATAATAATAATAATAATAATAATAATAATAATAATAATAATAATAATAATAATAATAATAATTTTGGTATTTAAAAACTACCTTAGAAGCCTTAAAAAAAATTTAGTAGCACCAAGCGAGGATCGAACCCGCAACCTCTTGCTCACACTCAAACCCACTTAACCATCCCGCCAAACTTATTTTTCTGTTTTAATACCCATACCATATTTATTACAACCGTAATTGTTTTGTTCTTCATCTCCTTTATTTCTGTCGACCAAAGAACTCATACACCCATCCAATTTTTATAACACTGAAATTATATTTTGAATTAAACCACAATATAGAATTTGAACAATTAATATGTTGGTTAATGTTTGAAAAGGTAAAAAAAAAATTAAATAAATAAACTAACTGCACTGTTGTTCGAGAAAAAAAAATATATGAACATCAATCGATTTTTGAATTCCAATGGGTTTTAGATAAAAGTTAAAACATGAAGTAAGTTCCAAATCGTTCATGTAATCTTTTCACATCATCAATTAAACCTAACTTATAACAGAAAATCTGAATTTAATCGATGAACAACCTGTTGACTTTTAATATCAATATTTTGACTCTTTAAATTTGAAATCGTTAAAAGGAATTAGAAGCTGTAACTCTCCAAATAGTTTGCTTGGAAGATATCTATCCTAACTGTACTAAAAGATTTTGAAATTTAACTCGAATTCAATGTTTTAAAAAAAATAAAACGTTACAGAATATTACCTGTGTTCATCGTGTTCTTAAATCAATTTTGTCAATTTGAAGTAGTTGAAATTGATAACTGCTATTGATAGTGTGATGTTGAGTAGTTTACCATATCACTGGACAATTATATTGCTATAAAGAAGAATTGTGGTCTCATTTTGGATTTACAGGAAACAGAAAAATAAACAAATAAATAAGAAAAAGGTTGATATGGATTGCTAACAACTTAGATGATTAATTTCCTTTATATTTTGGATTTAACTGGTTGAAGTCGTAATGGAATCAAACTCAGAGACAGGAAATCAGATTTCTAAAATAGTGAGATGGTGATAGGAAGCAGGATACTTAAGTCATTTTTACTCCTATATTTTTAGGCTTTGCCGTAGAATTCCTTAAGTGCTTTTTCTTTAGACTAAGATTTAGGTGCTTTAGAATTTTGCGACGCCTTTTTAAGTTTTAGCTTCTTTTTAAGTTATTTCCATTTGGGATTTAGTTTTTCCTGTAAGCTTTAATATTTTTAGACGACTTTTATTATGTACCAATTATCATTCCAATTAGTAATTTCAATTTGCGATTATAATTTTAAGTTAGTTGTAGTAATAAGGTTAGGTTAGTTAAGTATTTTTAAGTTTTGATAAGTTTCTTTTATTTTTCCGTCACCTTTTATTTTTCAACCATTTTTTTCTTTTTCGACCTTTTGCGACGAACTCTTTTTCTTTCTTATTTCTCGCCATTCTAGTTTTTAGGACTTAGAATTTTTTCTACTTCTTATCTAAATTTCTTAAAATTACGAAAATTTATTTTAAGTGGTTAAATTAATAGACATCAAAATTTTCTGGTTCGTAGTAATAGTTGTATTTGTACGTGGACCGGGTTATTGGAGCCAAACAGTCCTCAATTATATTGAGACCAAACGAATCCTGCCCCTCTGCTGCATCTTTTGGCTATTCGAAACGTGGGCAAAATCAGAAAAGTCTATTGATTGGATAACTTATTATAATTTTTCTTTCCTTTTTAAAACTAATAGGATATTCAGTGAATGCACCGAGCAAGACGTTCATCACCTTTTGTACGTTCACCACCTGTAACTAGATCAAGACATTTAGCAAATATAACCGCCGTTGATTTTTCTTTAGAATCGTCATCCAGTCGACCAAGTACTTCAGTTCAAATTTCCGATAATCCATTTTTTGAACCCGACCTCACAATTGAGAATCCGGAGAATATTCAGGAACGGTTCGTAGATCCTGAACCATTAAACTTTCCTCCGGAGCCACCAATCATTCAAACAGAGATTGTTGAGGAACGAACCATTAAATCAGAATCATCTAGTGATACCGATTCAACAAATTCAATTATGGAGAATCTGGAACCTTTAAGTATGGAAGACCGAATGAGAGCTAAACGCACTGGCCAAGGTCACGCAATTACTCATCCAGACATTAATGCGCCAGATTATGAAATCAAAGGACAAATTCTACACATGGTGACTAATCAATGCCAATTTAGTGGTGCGCCGAAGGAAGATCCAAATGAACATCTACGTACCTTTAATAGGATCTGCACACTATTTAAAATCCGAGAAGTGGAGGATGAACAGATATATCTCATGTTATTTCCCTGGACTTTAAAGGGAGAAGCCAAAGATTGGTTGGAATCGTTACCTGAAGGGGCGATTGATACATGGGACGTTTTAGTTGACAAATTTCTTAAACAATTCTTTCCTGCATCTAAAGCCGTAAGACTTCAAGCAGAAATTGTTACGTTCACACAGAAACCAAATGAAACTCTATATGAGGCGTGGACAAGATATGGAAAGTTGTTAAGAGGATGTCCGCAACATGGTTTAGACACCTGTCAAATAGTACAAATATTCTACCAAGGATGCGACATCACTACAAGGAAAGACATAGATATAGCAGCTGGTGGTTCGATTATGAAGAAAACCGAAACTGATGCTTACAAAATTATTGATAACACTGCTTCCCACTCACATGAGTGGCACCAAGAAAAAGATATCATTAGATCATCTAAAGCAGCTAGAGCCAATTCTAGCCATGACTTAGATTCCATTTCCGCAAAGATAGATGCTGTGGAGAGACGAATGGAAAAGATGACTAAAGATATTCACTCAATACGAATTAGTTGTGAGCAGTGTGGAGGACCACATTTGACAAAAGATTGTCTCAGTATTGAATTAACAATGGAACAAAGAGAGAATATTTCATACATAAACCAAAGGCCTGGAAATAATTATCAGAATAATTATCAACCGCCAAGACCGATTTACAATCAAAACCAGAATTATAACCGAAATATTCCATACAACAACCAACAAGGTCCTAGCAATCAACAAGTATCCAATAATACTTACAACCAGCAAAGACCTAATTTTCAAAACAAACCACCACAACAAACCGATGATAAAAAGCCGAATTTAGAAGATATGATGACGAAGCTAGTTGAAACTCAAACGCAGTTTTTCACATCTCAAAAACAAACAAATGAACAAAATGCTCAAGCATTTAGAAATCAACAAGCTTCTATTCAAAATCTGGAACAAGAAGTAAGTAACCTAGCAAGGTTAATAGGTGAAAGAAAACCGGGAAGTCTACCTAGTGATACAAATGCTAACCCCCGGAATGAAACAGCTAAAGCCATTACCACAAGAAGTGGTACAACACTTAAACCACCTGAAATACCTGTAACTTCGGATGAAACTATTCCTACTCCACAAGAACCACAACCTGATCAAGATAAGGAAAAAGAATCGGTAGTTGAAAAGGTTAATGAAGATAACACAGTTAAGGATAAACCTTATGTTAAACCATACCAACCACCACTTCCTTACCCGAGTAAAATGAAGAAAGAGAAACTTGAAGCCGAGCAATCCAAATTCTTGGATATGTTTAAACAGATAAATGTAAATCTTCCTTTCATTGATGTGATTTCAGGAATGCCAAGATATGCTAAATTCTTGAAAGATCTAATCTCAAATAGAAAGAAAATGGAAGAACTCTCGGCTGTTACTATGAATGCTAATTGTTCAGCAGTGCTGTTGAATAAGATACCAGAAAAACTATCTGATCCAGGAAGTTTCACAATTCCATGTTTTCTGGGTAGTCTTAGTTCAATAGAAGCATTGGCAGACTTAGGTGCTAGTATAAATCTAATGCCGTATTCACTATACGCTAAACTAGACCTTGGAGAATTGAAACCAACAAGAATAAGCATACAACTAGCCGATAGATCAATAAAATATCCTAGAGGGATAATGGAGAACATGCTAGTTAAAGTTGGTACTTTAGTATTTCCAGTAGATTTTGTTGTTTTGGACATGGAAGAAGATTCTCAAGTTCCTCTCATATTAGGAAGACCATTCTTAAACACGGCTAAAGCAATGATAGACGTGTTCGGTAAGAAATTGACCCTAAGTATAGAGGATGAGAGTGTTACCTTTTCAGTTGATAGAGCAATGCAACAACCACAATCTGCAGATGATACATGTTATTATATTCAAACTATAGATGCACATGCAGAATTATTAGAAGAATTTCCAGAATTACAAGGAACAGGAGAATGTTCTTTAGGAGAAGGTAATGAACCAATTGATGAAGCTGAAATGTTAGCTACACTTATAGCTAATGGATATGAACCAACAACAGAAGAAATTCAAATGCTAAAAGAAGAAGACAGATATCAATATAAATCATCGATAGAAGAACCTCCGAAATTAGAGTTAAAGCCACTTCCAAACCATTTGGAATACGCTTATTTACATGGTGAATCTGAATTACCTGTAATAATATCGTCTTCTCTTACTGAAAATGAGAAATCACAACTCATTTCTGTGTTGAAAGCTCATAAACCAGCCATTGCATGGAAGATTCATGATATTAAAGGAATAAGTCCTTCGTATTGCACACATAAAATCCTTATGGAAGAAGGTCATAAAACGTATGTGCAACGCCAACGAAGACTAAATCCTAATATGCAAGATGTAGTTAAGAAAGAGATTATTAAAATGCTAGATGCAGGTTTGATATATCCAATTTCTGATAGCCCATGGGTAAGCCCAGTTCAATGCGTGCCTAAGAAGGGTGGCATGACTGTCATTACAAATGAGAAAAATGAGCTTATTCCTACTAGGACTTTAACAGGATGGCGTGTATGTATTGATTATAGAAAATTAAATGACGCCACCAGAAAAGATCACTTTCCCTTACCTTTCATAGATCAAATGTTGGAAAGATTAGCCGGAAATAGTTACTATTGTTTTCTAAATGGATTTTCCGGATATTTTCAAATTCCAATAGCACCCGAGGACCAAGAGAAAACCACATTCACGTGCCCTTATGGTACTTTTGCTTACAAACGCATGCCATTTGGACTTTGCAACGCCCCTGCAACCTTTCAAAGGTGTATGATGGCGATTTTTCACGACATGATAGAAGAATGCATGGAAGTATTCATGGATGACTTTTCAGTCTTCGGTGATACATTTAAATCATGTCTAGTTAATCTGGAACGAATGCTAATTAGATGCGAAAAATCAAATCTAGTACTTAATTGGGAGAAATGCCATTTCATGGTTAAAGAAGGCATCGTTCTTGGACATAAAATTTCAAAAGAAGGAATTGAAGTGGATAGAGCTAAAGTAGATGTAATTGCTAAACTTCCACATCCCACCAATATTAGAGGAGTTAGGATTTTTCTAGGGCATGCCGGTTTTTACCGACGTTTCATAAAAGATTTTTCTAAAATTGCCACTCCTATGAATAAACTCCTAGAAAAGGATGCGCCATTCATCTTTTCAGATGAGTGTATCAAATCTTTTAATATTCTTAAAGAGAAACTCACTAATGCACCGATCATGATAACACCAAATTGGAATCTACCATTTGAACTAATGTGCGATGCAAGTGATTTTGCAATGGGAGCCGTTTTAGGACAAAGGATTGAAAAACGCTTTCAACCTATATATTATGCTAGTAAGACGTTACAAGGAGCATAAACAAACTATACAACTACTGAAAAAGAACTCCTTGCTATTGTCTTTGCTTTTGACAAATTTCGATCATATCTCGTTCTAGCAAAAACGGTGGTCTATACCGACCATTCTGCTCTTAGATACTTATTTTCAAAACAAGATGCTAAACCAAGATTAATCCGTTGGATCTTACTCTTACAAGAGTTTGATATTGAAATCCGAGATAAAAGAGGAGCAGAAAATCTCGCCGCTGATCATCTTTCTCGTCTTGAAAATCCCGAATTAGAAGTTCTAAATGAATCGGCCATACAAGACAACTTCCCTGATGAATATCTATTGAAGATAGATTATAAAGAAATCCCATGGTTTGCAGACTATGCAAACTACTTAGTTTGTGGATTCCTTGAAAAAGGATTATCGTACCAAAAACGAAAGAAATTCTTCAGTGATATAAAACACTATTTCTGGGAAGATCCACATCTGTTTAAAAGTTGTCCCGATGGAATAATACGCCGATGTGTATTTGGAGATGAAGCTAGTAAAATTTTAAACCATTGTCACACAGGACCAACAGGAGGGCATTATGGGCCTCAACTAACAGCAAGAAAAATTTATGAAGCTGGATTCTATTGGCCTACAATTTACAAAGACGCACACCTTCTTTGCAAATCCTGTGATGCATGTCAAAGGGCCGGAAAAATAAGTCAACGTGATGAAATGCCACAAAATGTCATCCAAGTATGTGAAGTATTTGACATTTGGGGTATTGACTTTATGGGTCCATTTCCAAAATCTCATAATAATCTATATATACTCGTAGCCATTGATTATGTATCTAAATGGGCGGAAGCACAAGCTCTCCCAACTAACGATGCACGAGTTGTAGTCAATTTTTTAAAACGTCTTTTTGCAAGGTTTGGAACACCGAAAGCTTTAATAAGTGATCGGGGTACTCATTTCTGTAATAATCAACTTGAGAAAGTTCTTAAAAGATATGGAGTAACTCATAAAATCTCCACCGCATATCATCCACAAACAAGTGGACAAGTTGAAAATACCAACCGAGCTTTAAAACGTATTCTAGAAAAAACCGTAGGATCAAATCCGAAGGAATGGTCCATTAAATTGGAGGATGCACTCTGGGCTTTTAGAACAGCCTACAAAACTCCAATTGGAACCACACCTTTTAGAGTTGTTTATGGAAAAGCATGTCATCTTCCAGTAGAAATTGAACACAAAGCATTTTGGGCTTTGAAAATATGTAATCTTGATTTACATGAAGCCGGACGTCTACGATTAAGTCAACTAAATGAATTAGAAGAATTAAGACATGAAGCATACGAAAATTCGTTAATCTATAAGGAAAGAACGAAGAAATGGCATGATAAAAGAATCAGAAGTTCAAAAGAATTTAAAGAAGGAGACAGAGTTCTTCTTTTCAATTCACGATTCAAGCTATTTCCTGGAAAATTGAAATCAAGATGGTCTGGACCATTCATAGTCAAAAGAGTTTTCCCATACAGAACGATAGAATTGATAAATTCAAATGGGATTGAATTTAAAGTTAATGGTCACAGAGTTAAACATTACATACATGGTCCGATGGAAGTCGACAACGAAGTTAATCACAATTTCGACACCACAGCTAACTAAGTGTGGGGAGAATCAAGTCTTTAAAGGATAATATGTATTTCTGTTAGAGTTAGATTGTCTGTTTTCGTGTAGTTCTCGAAAATGGAACCCGAATGGTCTTTCCCTAGCAGACCCTAAAGAACTAGTCTTCTCCCCCCATTCTGAATTTTTATTTTTTTTAGGTTTTTACAAAATGAAGACTGCCTGTGAACTAAACCATGGTCTAATGCTACACGCTTTGATCACTAAAAGAAATAATGATATACTCCCGAGTGAAATAGTATCAGTAATCAGAGAAAGAATGGACGGAGTTAGAAAAGAATCCAGATGCGAAGATAATAAGTTACAATTTGGTAAAGGAAAATCAAAATCCGCAGCGAAAAGAAGAGCACGACACCTAGAACGATGTCACAAATGCGGAAAATGGTCACATGGAGGTAAATGTTCAAATAATCAAACCTATTCAAATACCGAATTTGTTACTTTATGCAGAGACGGACCGTTCATATGTTTAGAAGAAAAGACACTGAATGCTCGAGGTTACGCCTATGTAGCCATGGAAAACCAATTAAACCGACTATCTTATGAATGGGATAGATCATATAACTAAGAAATCTATTTCACAGGTATGTCTGTACAGTTTTTATTTTTATTTTTATTTTTAACCTTTTGATAATAAACGCTAATTTGTTCGCTAAAAAGTATTAAATTGGTATTGAATAAAATTAGGTTTGGCGACCGAAATTATTGATATCATTCAAAAATTTATTACATCACTGCGAAATTTAACGTTTATTCTTAAGGTATAAATATCTTTAATCAATTAACCCAAAATATTTCAAAAAATTCGTCATGAGTTAAATTAGGTCTTGGAACCGAAATTACTTTACCGAAAAGAGGGGCGCATATTTTTGATAATATTTGATTGATTAAAGTGGGATAAAAAGACAAAAAGATTTTTAATTTTATTTTTACCATGTTTTTAAAATTAATATTTAAATCTTAAATTAATATTGTAATTTTTATAAAAACAATATATTTAAAATTGTAAATATTTGAAAAAATTAATATAAGTTTGATATAAATTTATAAATTTTTAAATTAAAGTTGGTGTGAATTTTTAATTTTTAAAATATAAATTTTTAATTTTATGCATTTCAAATTTTAAGTTTGGTGTGAATTTTTAATATTAATTTTGAATTTCATATTTAAGTTGTGTGAATTTAATAACAAAAATTTACTTTATCTCATTAAGTTAAGAATATGATTTTTAAAATTCGTCGTAAGTTGAAGACTAGGTCTTTGAACCGAAATTGCTTTACCCAAGGTAGGGACGAGAACTTTTATTATCATTATTTTTAATCTTATTGAATTAAAAGTATGCCAAAAACATTGAAAAAACCCAAAAATCTTAGCTTTTAAAACAATCGCTACAAAAAGACAAATTTTAAAATTTTGTCGAGGGACGGACTAGGACATCGATTCGAAACGACCTCGTCCTAAATAACAAGGGAAACAAAATTTTAAAATTAATTACTTAATTGTTTTAATAAGTTAATGATTATAAAAAAAAAAAAAAAAATACCAAACTCCGCGACTCGCGGAGTTTGGAGGGTAAATCCCCGCGACTCGCGGAGGGACCAATTTACAGGAAAAAAAATATACCCGCAGAACAGATCAGTCCCCAACCCAAAACAAAAACATACTGCGAAAATAGCTGCGAAAAAACCCGAAAACCACCCCCAAAAATCCCAATTTTTAACCGTTAATCACCAAATTTTTTGCTAAAATCATGTTGAGAAGGATGCTATCTAAGAATTACTCAAGAAAAACGGTAAATTTCTACACCTAAACACCATTTAATTCGAAATTTGGTGTTCTTGAGCTATTTTTTCCCCAAATTGATTTTGATGCTTTTTAGTGTAATTAGACTTAAATTGTTTATGTATTATGCTTGTATAACCTAGATTGATGCTGTTTAACATGATTAGAAGCCTTGAACTTCAAATTTTGAATAATCTAGGGTTTGTATTCTTGAGCAATTTAGGGCTTTTTGATATAAACAGGTTATGGCCGATTTTTGTCATGAATTGTTGCTAAATTGAGTAGTGTAACATGTCTAGGTAGTTAAATGATCCAAACTTTGAGCCTAAACATGATTTTGAGAATTAAAGTGGACTTTTTCAAGTCTAAAATTCATGAACTTGATTTTTGAAAGATAATGCCATTTGAGACTTGTTTGATTGCTAGTAATGATTATTTTGACATGTTATTTGTAGTGACCCGAACTTTTCCATGTTTATATATATTAATTGAGATTGATATTTACATGATTAAATGTTTCCAACATGTTAAGCAATCAAACTTGTTAAGACTTGATTAATTGAAATATGTTTCATATAGACAATTGACCACCCAAGTTGACCGGTGATTCACGAACGTTAAAACTTGTAAAAACTATACGATGACATATATATGGTTATATATATAGTTAACATGTTTTTATTATAAGTATGTATCTCATTAGGTATTTTAACAATGAGTTATATACATAAAAATGAGACTATTAATTTAAGAAACTCGAAAACGATATATATAACGATTATCGTTATAACAACGTCTTACTAGGTACATATGAATCATATTAAGATATTGATACACTTGGTTAATTATGTTAAATGATAAGTAAATATATTATTAAGTGTATTAACAATGAAATATGTGATGACCCGGAGATTTCCGAACAAATTTAAACTTTAACCTTTATATATATCCGACACGATAAGCAAAAATCGGTAATGTTGAGTCTTGAATGTTTTGAAACTATATTCATGTAATCAAATACCTTTTGACCATGCCTAACGATTCACGAACAATTATGTGTAAATAAATATAGATACATATACATGTGTGATTATTAAATTGAGATATATTAATAAAACATTGAACGCATTAGTTAATATAAATATAAGCTATGAAATCTATTTTTATGAACTTGGAAATGCTATCAAGGTATTGAATAAATAATATTTTATATGAACGTGTTTGTTCAATGTAAGTTTATCGACGAGATTAAAAGATAATATCAAATGATTGGTTTATCAGATACATTGAATTAGAATTACGAGTCTCCGTTATGAGGTCCACTTTGAATTAGGAAAACCTTACCTTTTTAACGGTATTCGGAAATTTAATAAGGTGATTTACATAAAAGAACAAAAGTGTTATTATTGAGGATTAGACAGAAGTTAGTGGAGATTTGAATTTCATAAAACTTGATTGATCTATTTTTAAACGTGCGAAAACATTTTCCGAGATAATAAAACTTGTTATTTAAAATATCTTTGTTTAAATAACGTAAGTTAGAATATTGGTTACTAGATATATATATATATATATATGTATAATGTGCAACGTGTATTTAAAACATGTTTAGGTATAGTAAATATATATAGGATTGCAAATTAGTTATATAAACGATAGTAACATTTGTTATTTGATTCGATAGATATTAAGATATATTATTTAGAAAGATCAAGGTGATTAAAATAAACATGGACGTATATCAAATTAAGTTTAAAAGTGTAATGTTACGTGTTATAAGATTTCCTAAACGAAACTTTGAACTATTATTTGTTTTGGATAAACTAAATACTATATTAATATTTTCATACGATATGTACAAGGTTATATTTTTCAATGAAAATATATTTATATTTTACAAAGGGATAAATAATAATATCAAATCAGTCACAAAACGTTTTGATTTAAACTAATAATATTAAACATGTTTTGATAAACCACGAGTTTAGAATTTATAAAAGGAAATGATCAAAATACTCAAAAGATAAAGTTACACTTTGAGTGGGTTAGTTTTTAATTAATTTAAGTCTAGTTATTAATAAAGGTACATGTCACAAAACATTTAATTTAAAAATAAATTATTTGACAAATAACGAGACTTTGATTTATATAAGGAAATAACCACAACGCTCAACTTTATAAGTTATATTTTTATAAAGGTAATTTATTGTTAAGTAAGTCTAATTTTTGTAAAAGGTACACGTCGCGTAACGTAAAAGGCTAGTTTTCTAAACGTACGAAAGTGCGCCCGAAAAACCGAAAGTGGTACATGAGTCGTGAGACCACGACCGTGTCATTTTTGTAAAAATTATATTTTTACCATGAGCGTAAATATAATATAATATTTAATTAATTCTAAAGATTAAATATATTAAATATTAAATTATATATAACTTAACTTACGTGTTACATATGTTTGTTTAAAAGGAAAGAAGTGTCGGCCGAATGAAAACAAGTGATCATAGCTGTAAATTAGTGTCATGCAATCACATGAGATGGTTGGTGAGGCCAAATTCGTTTAAAAGCCGAACATTCTCATTTTATGATCTATTTCCCATTCATATCGTCCCTCTCTCTCTTTATATATATTACTATTATAATTATTATTATTATTATTATTAATAAGATTATTTTGATTAATCTTAATATTATTATTAGTAGTATTAGAGTTAGTATTATTAGTATTATACATAAAATACTACGACGAGGTGCTGCCCAAATGTTTTCAAACGGGTTTTGTAAGTAGGATAGGGCTAAGGAAATTATGGGTTATAGCTTTGGAGATTATGGGTAATGTTCGGGGGTTATGCTCATGAGATCAATCTAGTGTTTGTTATCTCCGTTGCGTCTACGTACCCTTCCTACAATATTGAACCTCAATATTGATACGTGAGCACTCATAACTTAACTTTTATTTATCAATAGTGTATCCCTGACTAGTGCTCGAGAAAATAAAATTATGCATGCTTGTATATTTGATATTGCCCTTAGATAGGTTATGTTGAATCTTAAAGGTTGTTATACTAGGGATGAAATAAGGTATAAGATATGCATGTCATTAGAAAGCTAGCGAAAAATTAAGAACTTTTCATTTAGATATCGAATGAATTCGATGAACGGTTAGAAAGTTATGAATTTAACAATTAATTTCGTAATTAAGATTGCTAATGATAATTAGTGAACTAATTTTCTGGGTAATAAAAAGTGGTTATTTAGATTCTACTCGTCGAGTAGATGAATTTTCATATAAAGCACGTCTCGTTTCGTTGAACGGTTGTCAAGTTATGGACAAAAGAAGTTTTGCAAATTTTGAAAAAATGTCGAAAAGGGAACTGAAATTCTCGCTGATCTGCGTTGTTTCAGATTTAAGAAAAAATACCACTGAATTTTTTGCTGTAAGGTCTAGCAAACGACTCTGGCCGGTTGTCAATTTGAGTCTCGACGATTTTTCTAAAAATCGTCAAAGTTGACTGTTTGGTCACATTTTAAAATTCTGAAAAGAGCTGAAACTTTTTATTAAAAATATCAGTGTTGTATCAGTTGTCATGGTCGGCCTGATGTGTGTTTACTTTTGCCAAAAATCATGTTATATCTTTGTGGTAACTAGAATTTGCAGGCTTTGTCCGTTTGTCAATCCGAGTTTCGAGGAATTTTCTAAAAATCTCCAAAGTAGGCTACTCGGTCACTTTTGTAAATTTATTAAAGCTGAAAAATTAACTTTGAAACGCCAAAACCGCGTTGGCAACTACGAGTTGTCTAGGTTTAGTTTACTTCTGTAAAATTTATGCTTAATCTTTTTGGTAATGTGTAACTTTTATCTTTGGCCGTTTATCAATCAGAGCTCCGATAATTTTTCTAAAGGCCGTTTAGGCATGTTTGACCGAAAATTCATTTTTTTGTATAAGTTATTGTATTTTTGCATGCGACCTCGTTTTTACTTTAACCTTTGACTTTTGACCTTGAATTTTGACTTTTCCGTTAACTTTTCAGTTAATATTTTTGTATTGACTTTCTATAAAAAAACTAAAATACTATTTTATGATTATGAAACCAATTGTGATACGTTGTTTCACACGTCACCTTTTACTAGAATTTTAACTGAGCATGGGTAATATAACATGTTACTATACTGTTGAGTCAGACTCGAGCATTAGGATTGTGGTACACTATGACTTGGCCTAAATTGTTAGACAAATATTGACCGTCATATAAATATATATAATTAATATAGGTTCGTGAATCCAAGGCCAACCCTACACTTGTTCAATGATGTTATATGTATTTTTACTACAAAATACAGTATGGTGAGTTTCATTTGCCTTTTTACCCTTTATATTTTTGGGACTGAGAATACATGCGCTTTTATAAATGTTTGACAAAATAGACACAAGTAATTGAAACTACATTCTATGGTTGAATTATCGAAATCGAATATGCCCCTTTTTATTAAAGTCTGGTAATCTAAGAATTAGGGAACAGACACCCTAATTGACGCGAATCCTAAAGATAGATCTATTGGGCCTAACAAACCCCATCCAAAGTACCGGATGCTTTAGTACTTCGAAATTTATATCATGTCCGAAGGAGGATCCCGGAATGATAGGGGATATTCTTATATGTATCTAGTTAATGTCGGTTACCAGGTATTCACCATATGAATGATTATTTTTGTCTCTATGCATGGGACGTATATTTATGAGAACTGGAAATGAAATTCTTGTGGTCTATTAAAATGATGGAAATAAATGATTATGATAAACTAATGAACTCACCAACCTTTTGGTTGACACTTTAAAGCATGTTTATTCTCAGGTGTTAAAGAAATCTTCCGCTGTGCATTAGCTCATTTTAAGGACATTACTTGGAGTCATTCATGACATATTTTCAAAGACGTTGCATTCGAGTCGTTGAAGTTCATTAGAGATTATTATCAAATAAATGACAGATTAGGTCATTTATAGTTTGGATATTATGAAATGGTATGCATGCCTGTTAATTTTCGATGTAAATGAAAGTTTGTCTTTTGAAAAGAATGCAATGTTTGTAAAATGTATCATTTAGAGGTCAAGTACCTCGCGATGTAATCATATGTTGTTGTATTCGTCCCTATGGATTGGGTCGGGTCGTCTCATGTGGTATCAGAGCGGTGGTCTTAGCGAACCAGGTCTGCATTAGTGTGTCTAACTGATAAGTCGTTAGGATACATTAGTGAGTCTGGACTTCGACCGTGTCTGCATGTCAAAAGTTTTTGCTTATCATTTGTGTCAAAAATCACTTACTTATCATCCTTAAGACTAGACGCGTTTTCCTGCATTTATTACGTAATAGTGTATAGACGAATTCTTGTCTTAGCATATCTATTACTGTGAACTTTGACTGTCATTTTTCAAAGATTCCTCCGTAATTTATGGGATTTTGGTATTATATATACATATGTAAATTATGTATTGAATAATATCAAATCTAACTCCTATAATCTATTCCATACAAAAAAAATTCATTTCCCTGATCAAACGAGATGGATCCCTCAACCAGTTCGAACTCCTGAGATTCCGACAGTTATGCCGATATGGAATTTCACTCAAGCTCCGAAAACAGTGTTACCGGAATGGATCAACCAATCAGCCATCATCTATTCTGGATGAAATAGGGATGGGTTCGTAGCCTCCTCAATTATTGGAGACAAGAAGAAGGTGATCCTTTCCACCCACCAAATTGCCCTATTGGCGATGAACCTGAAGCACTTACCGGCGAACCTGTTCGTGAAACCATTTTCTCTCTCATTTCCAGAGTATCTCGTCACGATTATATCCTACATCAAATCCTAGATTTTATTTATCCGCTCGTCCCAACCGACAATCATCCCGGTGTACTAGCAGAAGTTAACGAACTTCGTGCACGCGTGACGGCTTTGGGGCTTATAGTGCAAGGATTACAAACACCATCAGCAGCACTGGCAGCATAATCAGTACCGCCAATAACATCAACATCGCAAACCTCAATACTCTAGACATCAGCAGCATCACCGGCATCAACGGTATCATCATCATTAACACCAACAGCACCATTACCATCATCAACAATCACATTCGCATCACACGCCTCAACATCATAATCTATACCTCGGATATCAACATCACACGCATCATAGATACCAAGGAGTACCAACAACAACAAACGATGAAGTATTGATTCATAACTTCATCTGAGGAATATTCTACGGCGATTATGTAATCTCTAAAGTCTTATAGATTATCTATTTCCACCCTAACCCTAAATCAGATGAGTGAACCAAAATGAGTCAAGGAAGAATCGAAACCCTAACAAGGATGGTGCGCGATTTACTTGTTATACAAGCATCACTGACAATTACCGGAAGTATCATCAGCAGCAACAATACCGTTAGCATCACCAGTATAGTCAGTAACGTCAGCATCGTCAGAATCAGCAACACCTATGACATCACAAATCCCATCAGTTCAAGAATCACTGTGGAAATCGTTACCAATCAACAACGAATATGTTGTATCAACGAGTTATATAGTATTAACTCATTCCTTCTGAAGAATTATTATATGTTTTATATATATGAATTCTGGAATTATAATAAATCTTTTTGTACTAAGCTATTAAGTATGAATTGAAAAAGAGTAGATACTACTCGTTTAAATTCATATTACTAATATCTTATAATGTACATCCTTCATTAACAACTTAATCATCGTTAACCACAATCTCTGTTTCAATCTAATGAACTCCGGTTCATAATAAATCAAGTGTATCATTCAATAACATGTTTGATTATACACTTTCATCTTCGATATACCCGAAATTTACGGGAAAACAATATTCGTATCTTGCGAAGTTAGCAAGAGTTCTATGAGCATCAGCATGATTCACTAAGGAAATACATATAAATATTGAAGCATTGATTACATTAGTGAAATACTCCGCAAAGATTATGTAATCTCTAATGTTTTAGAGAAAATTCATTTCTAATTCAATCCGAAAATCAAATGAGCTTAGTATGATATTAACTCATTGAATCTGTATTACATCTGAAGAAAATATACCCACATATATTTTCATAAAGGTTGTAATGAGAATTCTTGTTCAAAATATTATTTGTGAAATTTTTTTTACGGGTAGGTAATACCCGAGAGATATATAAAATCACAATTAATATGTTACATTCTTCAATTCTGATTCAATAATCATCAACTAAACCAATATACATTCTTCTATAGAAATCAAAACAACCATACTCATTCGAATCTAATTACATATTCTGATTTTGGGAATTTCAGAATTCAACTCGAGATACAACCAAAATCATCACTCTTAGATCTTTACATTTTTCAAAGCTATACTTTGACTTCAAAACTGTGATAGAACATCACTTTTAATCGTAACACACAAGATGGATATGAAAAATCATTTGGATATTGCCTATGACAATCTGCAATTAAATCCCTTCGAAATTCTAGAAGACACATCAAATAATAAACAATTGAGATGATGATCCAACCACACGTTATCCGAAGTTTTGTACCTGAAAAACTCTCGAAACCAAAGTCATAATCTAACATGTACCTGCATCGAATTCTTCTAGCAAAAAAACAACATTTCGATTCCTTTTCAAAGTAGCCAATTTTGTCACAGCTCCAGCAAGTCAACTTCGATTTTTCAGTCGGACCAGTCTTATTATAACCTTGATAGATACGTTGCCCTTTCGTCATTATTACTGGGGAATCTTTCATATTCCACTCTATTACCACCAGTGTTTAATCATCTAAAACACGATTCTTCTGAACCCACCTCAGATTGCTAACCAAAGATTCAGATATTAGCATTAAATGCAGAGGAAACATAAAAATTGTAGATGGTTTAAACGGTCAAAAGTTTGATGATAAAAGATAGTGAGATGGTAAAGCTCAGAAAAAGAAAGGATTTGGTACTGAAAAACGGATTGAGCAAAGTATGAAGGAAGCCGTGGACAAATCACAGAGACTGAATCTGCCTTCAAAGGATCCAAATGATTCAGTGCCTGCTGAACTCGTTAGCAAACACCTTACTTCTTATTCTAAACCTTCACAGACAGATATTCTTCATCATCATCATATCTTAAATGTTATAAGATATCTTCGTATCTTCCATTATACATATTCTCCATATCTTTGGAGATATTTTCACAACTATTCTTATCAAGTATCATTTATCTCTCCGTAATATCTGCAACATAAAAGAAACCGTGTCAGTTTCTAAATTCTGAAAAATTCGAATATGAATGTTTTTGAAGTAGTGTTGGGAACTGATGCATGAGTTAGTATAATATAATGACACTTGATCAACGTCATTATATTACAGTAATTCATACTGAGTTTCTAATGGATGTGATGATTCACAGGACATACCGTCATCATGTACCATTTACACGACTCTTACATTCTATCTAATCTCTAAATATATCAGGAAAATATTTCTTGATGATTCGGTCCTTTTTAGGGTATTCTGGTAATTTAACAAATCAGGATTTACCATTACCCTATCCTTCTTAGAACAATTACTGTGTTCATTCTGAAATCCATACCTACGAATTCTGGACCATTACAAGAGCTATTTAATCACAAGAAGAAGAAACGAAAGGACAAAGCTCCGAAATAGAAATTTAGAGTATGAAACGCAGTAAATAGAAGAAAGCATTAACTGGGGATGACGATGACTATAGAAGACAAAAACAGGGACATCGAAATATAAGGGAAGATATAAAACCCAACAACCACCCAGAAGCTACAAACCGTGCATATCAATACTTATTGCCACGTAAAGGCACGGGAAAATTAATAACACTATAACCCCAAGATAATAGTAGAAGTAAATAAAATCTTCCGGTGGTAGATGAAAGAGAAGGATGACAGATGTAAAAATTAAGAGTATATCAAGGATCAGAATGGGATGGAGCATATTGACGAATGTTTTAAAGTATGAACTGAGGAGAAAGAATAGAAGGTGTGAGTTGTAAGGAAACAACGGGGGTAGATTTATAGAAAAATATCCGACAGAGCAATCGGAACAGATTATTGCATTTACTCAAAGAAGATCCTGATTTCCTAAATCGCCGAAGAATCAAATCTTAATATGAAGATTTCTTCTAAATTCCTTAAATTCCGGAAATCAATCTTGACTACGTCACCGGTTAAGTCAAACTTACTTTTATTCATTTTCACTCTTAAGTGATAGTTTCATTCGTGCTCTTCACAAAAACAAATCATTTTATCTATATTAATCAATGATGATAAAACCCTAATTATCAGTTCATATACGTCATGAAAACACTCTTACTGTTAGCCATGACAACCTCTATCAAATTTCGGGACGAAATTTCTTTTAACGGGTAGGTACTGTGATGACCCGGAGATTTCCGAACAAATTTAAACTTTAACCTTTATATATATCCGACACGATAAGCAAAAATCGGTAATGTTGAGTCTTGAATGTTTTGAAACTATATTCATGTAATCAAATACCTTTTGACCATGCCTAACGATTCACGAACAATTATGTGTAAATAAATATAGATACATATACATGTGTGATTATTAAATTGAGATATATTAATAAAACATTGAACGCATTAGTTAATATAAATATAAGCTATGAAATCTATTTTTATGAACTTGGAAATGCTATCAAGGTATTGAATAAATAATATTTTATATGAACGTGTTTGTTCAATGTAAGTTTATCGACGAGATTAAAAGATAATATCAAATGATTGGTTTATCAGATACATTGAATTAGAATTACGAGTCTCCGTTATGAGGTCCACTTTGAATTAGGAAAACCTTACCTTTTTAACGGTATTCGGAAATTTAATAAGGTGATTTACATAAAAGAACAAAAGTGTTATTATTGAGGATTAGACAGAAGTTAGTGGAGATTTGAATTTCATAAAACTTGATTGATCTATTTTTAAACGTGCGAAAACATTTTCCGAGATAATAAAACTTGTTATTTAAAATATCTTTGTTTAAATAACGTAAGTTAGAATATTGGTTACTAGATATATATATATATATATATGTATAATGTGCAACGTGTATTTAAAACATGTTTAGGTATAGTAAATATATATAGGATTGCAAATTAGTTATATAAACGATAGTAACATTTGTTATTTGATTCGATAGATATTAAGATATATTATTTAGAAAGATCAAGGTGATTAAAATAAACATGGACGTATATCAAATTAAGTTTAAAAGTGTAATGTTACGTGTTATAAGATTTCCTAAACGAAACTTTGAACTATTATTTGTTTTGGATAAACTAAATACTATATTAATATTTTCATACGATATGTACAAGGTTATATTTTTCAATGAAAATATATTTATATTTTACAAAGGGATAAATAATAATATCAAATCAGTCACAAAACGTTTTGATTTAAACTAATAATATTAAACATGTTTTGATAAACCACGAGTTTAGAATTTATAAAAGGAAATGATCAAAATACTCAAAAGATAAAGTTACACTTTGAGTGGGTTAGTTTTTAATTAATTTAAGTCTAGTTATTAATAAAGGTACATGTCACAAAACATTTAATTTAAAAATAAATTATTTGACAAATAACGAGACTTTGATTTATATAAGGAAATAACCACAACGCTCAACTTTATAAGTTATATTTTTATAAAGGTAATTTATTGTTAAGTAAGTCTAATTTTTGTAAAAGGTACACGTCGCGTAACGTAAAAGGCTAGTTTTCTAAACGTACGAAAGTGCGCCCGAAAAACCGAAAGTGGTACATGAGTCGTGAGACCACGACCGTGTCATTTTTGTAAAAATTATATTTTTACCATGAGCGTAAATATAATATAATATTTAATTAATTCTAAAGATTAAATATATTAAATATTAAATTATATATAACTTAACTTACGTGTTACATATGTTTGTTTAAAAGGAAAGAAGTGTCGGCCGAATGAAAACAAGTGATCATAGCTGTAAATTAGTGTCATGCAATCACATGAGATGGTTGGTGAGGCCAAATTCGTTTAAAAGCCGAACATTCTCATTTTATGATCTATTTCCCATTCATATCGTCCCTCTCTCTCTTTATATATATTACTATTATAATTATTATTATTATTATTATTAATAAGATTATTTTGATTAATCTTAATATTATTATTAGTAGTATTAGAGTTAGTATTATTAGTATTATACATAAAATACTACGACGAGGTGCTGCCCAAATGTTTTCAAACGGGTTTTGTAAGTAGGATAGGGCTAAGGAAATTATGGGTTATAGCTTTGGAGATTATGGGTAATGTTCGGGGGTTATGCTCATGAGATCAATCTAGTGTTTGTTATCTCCGTTGCGTCTACGTACCCTTCCTACAATATTGAACCTCAATATTGATACGTGAGCACTCATAACTTAACTTTTATTTATCAATAGTGTATCCCTGACTAGTGCTCGAGAAAATAAAATTATGCATGCTTGTATATTTGATATTGCCCTTAGATAGGTTATGTTGAATCTTAAAGGTTGTTATACTAGGGATGAAATAAGGTATAAGATATGCATGTCATTAGAAAGCTAGCGAAAAATTAAGAACTTTTCATTTAGATATCGAATGAATTCGATGAACGGTTAGAAAGTTATGAATTTAACAATTAATTTCGTAATTAAGATTGCTAATGATAATTAGTGAACTAATTTTCTGGGTAATAAAAAGTGGTTATTTAGATTCTACTCGTCGAGTAGATGAATTTTCATATAAAGCACGTCTCGTTTCGTTGAACGGTTGTCAAGTTATGGACAAAAGAAGTTTTGCAAATTTTGAAAAAATGTCGAAAAGGGAACTGAAATTCTCGCTGATCTGCGTTGTTTCAGATTTAAGAAAAAATACCACTGAATTTTTTGCTGTAAGGTCTAGCAAACGACTCTGGCCGGTTGTCAATTTGAGTCTCGACGATTTTTCTAAAAATCGTCAAAGTTGACTGTTTGGTCACATTTTAAAATTCTGAAAAGAGCTGAAACTTTTTATTAAAAATATCAGTGTTGTATCAGTTGTCATGGTCGGCCTGATGTGTGTTTACTTTTGCCAAAAATCATGTTATATCTTTGTGGTAACTAGAATTTGCAGGCTTTGTCCGTTTGTCAATCCGAGTTTCGAGGAATTTTCTAAAAATCTCCAAAGTAGGCTACTCGGTCACTTTTGTAAATTTATTAAAGCTGAAAAATTAACTTTGAAACGCCAAAACCGCGTTGGCAACTACGAGTTGTCTAGGTTTAGTTTACTTCTGTAAAATTTATGCTTAATCTTTTTGGTAATGTGTAACTTTTATCTTTGGCCGTTTATCAATCAGAGCTCCGATAATTTTTCTAAAGGCCGTTTAGGCATGTTTGACCGAAAATTCATTTTTTTGTATAAGTTATTGTATTTTTGCATGCGACCTCGTTTTTACTTTAACCTTTGACTTTTGACCTTGAATTTTGACTTTTCCGTTAACTTTTCAGTTAATATTTTTGTATTGACTTTCTATAAAAAAACTAAAATACTATTTTATGATTATGAAACCAATTGTGATACGTTGTTTCACACGTCACCTTTTACTAGAATTTTAACTGAGCATGGGTAATATAACATGTTACTATACTGTTGAGTCAGACTCGAGCATTAGGATTGTGGTACACTATGACTTGGCCTAAATTGTTAGACAAATATTGACCGTCATATAAATATATATAATTAATATAGGTTCGTGAATCCAAGGCCAACCCTACACTTGTTCAATGATGTTATATGTATTTTTACTACAAAATACAGTATGGTGAGTTTCATTTGCCTTTTTACCCTTTATATTTTTGGGACTGAGAATACATGCGCTTTTATAAATGTTTGACAAAATAGACACAAGTAATTGAAACTACATTCTATGGTTGAATTATCGAAATCGAATATGCCCCTTTTTATTAAAGTCTGGTAATCTAAGAATTAGGGAACAGACACCCTAATTGACGCGAATCCTAAAGATAGATCTATTGGGCCTAACAAACCCCATCCAAAGTACCGGATGCTTTAGTACTTCGAAATTTATATCATGTCCGAAGGAGGATCCCGGAATGATAGGGGATATTCTTATATGTATCTAGTTAATGTCGGTTACCAGGTATTCACCATATGAATGATTATTTTTGTCTCTATGCATGGGACGTATATTTATGAGAACTGGAAATGAAATTCTTGTGGTCTATTAAAATGATGGAAATAAATGATTATGATAAACTAATGAACTCACCAACCTTTTGGTTGACACTTTAAAGCATGTTTATTCTCAGGTGTTAAAGAAATCTTCCGCTGTGCATTAGCTCATTTTAAGGACATTACTTGGAGTCATTCATGACATATTTTCAAAGACGTTGCATTCGAGTCGTTGAAGTTCATTAGAGATTATTATCAAATAAATGACAGATTAGGTCATTTATAGTTTGGATATTATGAAATGGTATGCATGCCTGTTAATTTTCGATGTAAATGAAAGTTTGTCTTTTGAAAAGAATGCAATGTTTGTAAAATGTATCATTTAGAGGTCAAGTACCTCGCGATGTAATCATATGTTGTTGTATTCGTCCCTATGGATTGGGTCGGGTCGTCTCAAAATACATATGTAAAAATAAGACTACTAACTTAATGATTTCGAAACGAGACATATATGTAACGATTATCGTTGTAATGACATTTAACTGTATATACATCATACTGAGATATATTATATATCATAATATCATGATAATATAACAATTTAATATCTCATTTGTTATAATAAACAATGGATTAACAACATTCAACAAGATCGTTAACCTAAAGGTTTCAAAACAACATTTACATGTAACGACTAACGATGACTTAACGACTCAGTTAAAATGTATATACATGTAGTGTTTTAATATGTATTCATACACTTTTGAAAGACTTCAAGACACTTATCAAAATACTTCTACTTAACAAAAATGCTTACAATTACATCCTCGTTCAGTTTCATCAACAATTCTACTCGTATGCACCCGTATTCGTACTCGTACAATACACAGCTTTTAGATGTATGTACTATTGGTATATACACTCCAATGATCAGCTCTTAGCAGCCCATGTGAGTCACCTAACACATGTGGGAACCATCATTTGGCAACTAGCATGAAATATCTCATAAAATTACAAAAATATGAGTAATCATTCATGACTTATTTACATGAAAACAAAATTACATATCCTTTATATCTAATCCATACACCAACGACCAAAAACACCTACAAACACTTTCATTCTTCAATTTTCTTCATCTAATTGATCTCTCTCAAGTTCTATCTTCAAGTTCTAAGTGTTCTTCATAAATTCCAAAAGTTCTAGTTTCATAAAATCAAGAATACTTTCAAGTTTGCTAGCTCACTTCCAATCTTGTAAGGTGATCATCCAACCTCAAGAAATCTTTGTTTCTTACAGTAGGTTATCATTCTAATACAAGGTAATAATCATATTCAAACTTTGGTTCAATTTCTATAACTATAACAATCTTATTTCAAGTGATGATCTTACTTGAACTTGTTTTCGTGTCATGATTTTGCTTCAAGAACTTCGAGCCATCCAAGGATCCATTGAAGCTAGATCCATTTTTCTCTTTTCCAGTAGGTTTATCCAAGGAACTTAAGGTAGTAATGATGTTCATAACATCATTCAATTCATACATATAAAGCTATCTTATTCGAAGGTTTAAACTTGTAATCACTAGAACATAGTTTAGTTAATTCTAAACTTGTTCGCAAACAAAAGTTAATCCTTCTAACTTGACTTTTAAAATCAACTAAACACATGTTCTATATCTATATGATATGCTAACTTAATGATTTAAAACCTGGAAACACGAAAAACACCGTAAAACCGGATTTACGCCGTCGTAGTAACACCGCGGGCTGTTTTGGGTTAGTTAATTAAAAACTATGATAAACTTTGATTTAAATGTTGTTATTCTGAGAAAATGATTTTTATTATGAACATGAAACTATATCCAAAAAGTATGGTTAAACTCAAAGTGGAAGTATGTTTTCTAAAATAGTCATCTAGACGTCGTTCTTTCGACTGAAATGACTACCTTTACAAAAACGACTTGTAACTTATTTTTCTGACTATAAACTTATACTTTTCTGTTTATATTCATAAAATAGAGTTCAATATGAAACCATAGCAATTTGATTCACTCAAAACGGATTTAAAATGAAGAAGTTATGGGTAAAACAAGATTGGATAATTTTTCTCATTTTAGCTACGTGAAAATTGGTAACAAATCTATTCCAACCATAACTTAATCAACTTGTATTGTATATTATGTAATCTTGAGATACCATAGACACGTATACAATGTTTCGACCTATCATGTTGACACATCTATATATATTTCGGAACAACCATAGACACTCTATATGTGAATGTTGGAGTTAGCTATACAGGGTTGAGGTTGATTCCAAAATATATATAGTTTGAGTTGTGATCAATACTGAGATACGTATACACTGGGTCGTGGATTGATTCAAGATAATATTTATCGATTTATTTCTGTACATCTAACTGTGGACAACTAGTTGTAGGTTACTAACGAGGACAGCTGACTTAATAAACTTAAAACATCAAAATATATTAAAAGTGTTGTAAATATATTTTGAACATACTTTGATATATATGTATATATTGTTATAGGTTCGTGAATCAACTAGTAGCCAAGTCTTACTTCCCGACGAAGTAAAAATCTGTGAAAGTGAGTTATAGTCCCACTTTTAAAATCTAATATTTTTGGGATGAGAATACATGCAGGTTTTATAAATGATTTACAAAATAGACACAAGTACATGAAACTACATTCTATGGTTGAATTATCGAAATCGAATATGCCCCTTTTTATTAAGTCTGGTAATCTAAGAATTAGGGAACAGACACCCTAATTGACGCGAATCCTAAAGATAGATCTATTGGGCCTAACAAACCCCATCCAAAGTACCGGATGCTTTAGTACTTCGAAATTTATATCATATCCGAAGGGTGTCCCGGAATGATGGGGATATTCTTATATATATGCATCTTGTTAATGTCGGTTACCAGGTGTTCACCATATGAATGATTTTTATCTCTATGTATGGGATGTGTATTGAAATATGAAATCTTGTGGTCTATTGTTACGATTTGATATATATCGGTTAAACCTATAACTCACCAACATTTTTGTTGACGTTTAAAGCATGTTTATTCTCAGGTGAATACTAAGAGCTTCCGCTGTTGCATACTAAAATAAGGACAAGATTTGGAGTCCATGTTTGTATGATATTGTGTAAAAACTGCATTCCAGAAACTGATTTCGATGTAACATATTTGTATTGTAAACCATTATGTAATGGTCGTGTGTAAACAGGATATTTTAGATTATCATTATTTGATAATCTACGTAAAGTTTTTTAAACCTTTATTTATGAAATAAAGGTTATGGTTTGTTTTAAAAATGAATGCAGTCTTTGAAAAACGTTTCATATAGAGGTCAAAACCTCGCAACGAAATCAATTAATATGGAACGTTTTTAATCAATAAGAACGGGACATTTCAGTTGGTATCAGAGCGTTGGTCTTAGAGAACCAGAATTTTGCATTAGTGTGTCTTATCGAGTTTGTTAGGATGCATTAGTGAGTCTGGACTTCGACCGTGTTTACTTGAAAAATGATTGCTTAACATTTTTGTTGGAAACTATATATTTTTAACATATGAATATTATGTGATATATTAATCTCTTAACGTGTTTGATATTATGTGATAGATGTCTACCTCTAGAACAAGTCCCATTGACTCACCTAATAATAATGAAGAGTCAAATGTAAATTGGAATGATTCGTGGACTGATTCACAAGTTCCCGAAGAGGAACCGGAAGAGGAGTCGGAACCGGAAGAAGAATCGGAACCGGAAGAAGAATCGGAACCGGAAGAAGAAATAGAACCGGTGGGGGAAATAATAAAACGGTTAAGTAAAAGAGAATCCTCAACCAACCGACCAAGGTTAATTATGGTCAATGGTGTTTCCGCCAAGGAAGCAAAATATTGGGAGGATTACCAATTCTCCGATGAATCGGATTCCGACGAGAATTCCGATGATGTTATAGAAATTACCCCAACTGAATTTAAAAAGGCAGAAGAAAATAATAAGGGAAAGGGCATAAAAATAGAGAAATCTAATTCCAACCCCGATGAACTTTATATGTATCGTCAACCCCCGAAGTCCTTAAGTTGTAACAATGACCCGGGAACCTCTAAACCACCAGGTTTTTCTAAACCAATGTGGACAACGACGGCTCGTATTAGGGGAACATCATATATCCCTAGAAACTTGGCAAAACGAACCAAAACCGAACAAGAAGAAACGAGCGAGTCGGAATAAGATAGTTGTATTCGTGTGGTGTAATATATGTAATATAGTGTGCTTATGCTTTATGATATATGTAAAAAATTGCTTGTATTAATAAGTATTTTTTTATGAATCTAACTTTTGTCTATTTTACAGTATAAAAACACAAAATGGATAGACAACCCAATATTTTAAGAGACCTACCCGGAGACATGATTGATGAAATCTTGTCTAGAGTCGGTCAGAATTCCTCGGCACAACTATTTAAGGCGAGATCAGTTTGTAAGACATTCGAAGAACGTTCCAAGAATGTCTTGGTTTATAAGAGACTTTCGTTTGAAAGATGGGGGATATCACATTGGGAAACCCATAAGTTACGATGTGTTTACTTTGACGCATATATTGAGGGGAACCCAAATGCTATTTTACGCAACGGGTTAAGAAATTATTTTGACTCAATATATCCGAATATTGGACTTCGTGATTTAGAAAAAGCGGCTAACATGCAACATAAAGAAGCATGTTATGCTTACGGATTAGTAATGTTCGCTTCTCACCAAAGTGAGAACAAGCACATCGGGCTACAACTATTAAACAAAACGTTTCCACAAGTGACGGAGTCGGTAATTGGGGTAAGAAATGAGGTTTTTAGATTGTTACGGGACTGTTGGACATTACGTAACCCTCGTCCCTTTGACGACGTTACAACACGCTGTCTTATCAACGGCCATAACGGTTATGTTCCACAAGACCAAGGATGGGAAGTAGTCCTAGTAAAACCAGAATGCATGACTTGTTTCTGGACGTATGAATTACGTGTCTTTATTGCCTTTGCTGAACGACTTGTGTACTAGCTAGAATTATCTTCACAACCATCTTGTAACAAATTTATTGTGTGCTATATTTCATGCTATATGTAAAATAAGTGGTATTGTAAGTTTGTAAAATATTGTGTAAAAGTTTGAACACGAAATATTATTATAATCAGTTTTTCATATAGAATTGTAGTAGTTGAATTGTATATTAGCTACTAAGTATGAACTTAACGGGTAGGTACTACCCGAATTTAAACTTATAAAACGCTAATATGAAGAAAAAGCTTTTATAAATGAGTTCATATTATGCTACGAAATACTATTAACTACTCTTAATATTCTGTATGATTAACTTGTTCCATTTGACTATTTTGAAGGAAATGGCACCGACTACTCGACACACCGTGAATATGAATGAAGAGGAATTCCGTACTTTTCTAGCTTCAAACATAGCCGCAGTACAGGCTGCGCTACATACCAACAATAACCTTGGATCTAGCAGTACAGGAAATCGTGTAGGATGCACCTACAAAGAATTCACTGCCTGCAAACCTTTGGAATTCGATGGAACCGAAGGACCGATCGGATTGAAACGGTGGACCGAGAAGGTCGAATCGGTGTTTGCCATAAGTAAGTGTACTGAAGAGGACAAAGTGAAGTACGCTACGCATACCTTCACAGGTTCTGCGTTAACATGGTGGAATACCTATCTAGAGCAAGTGGGACAAGACGATGCGTACGCACTACCGTGGTCAGCATTCAAGCACTTGATGAACGAGAAGTACCGTCCCAGAACCGAGGTCAATAAGCTCAAGACAGAACTTAGAGGGTTACGAACCCAAGGATTTGATATTACCACGTACGAAAGACGATTCACAGAATTGTGCCTATTGTGTCCGGGAGCATTCGAAGATGAGGAAGAGAAGATCGACGCGTTTGTGAAAGGATTACCGGAAAGAATCCAAGAAGATATAAGTTCACACGAGCCCGCCTCTATACAGCAGGCATGTAGAATGGCTCACAAACTAGTGAACCAGATTGAAGAAAGAATTAAAGAACAGACTGCGGAAGAGGCCAATGTGAAGCAAGTTAAAAGAAAGTGGGAGGAAAACGGTGATAAGAATCACCAATACAACAACAACAGCAATTACAACAATAATCGCAACAATTATCCCAACAATCGCAACATCAATCGCAACTACAACAAACGGCCCAACAACAACAACAACAACAACAACAACAGCAACTACAACAATCATCCCAACAACAATAATAACCGCAACAACAACAACAATCAGAAGCAGCTATGCCAAAGGTGTGAAAAGTATCACTCGGGATTCTGCACCAAATTTTGCAACAAGTGTAAAAGAAATGGTCATAGCGCGGCGAAATGTGAGGTCTACGGACCAGGGGTTAATAGAACGAAAGGAATAAATGGTGTCGGAACGATTAATGGCGGAGCAAGTAGTGTTGGAGCAAGTTATGCCAATGTAGTTTGTTATAAATGTGGAAAACCGGGCCACATTATTAGAAATTGCCCGAACCAGGAGAACACGAATGGACAAGGCCGCAGAAGAGTTTTCAATATTAATGCGGCAGAGGCACAGGAAGACCCGGAGCTTGTTACGGGTACGTTTCTTATTGACAATAAATCTGCTTACGTTTTATTTGATTCGGGTGCGGATAGAAGCTATATGAGTAGAGATTTTTGTGCTAAATTAAGTTGTCCATTGACGCCTTTGGATAGTAAATTTTTACTCGAATTAGCAAATGGTAAATTAATTTCAGCAGATAATATATGTCGGAATCGAGAAATTAAACTGGTTAGCGAAACATTTAAGATTGATTTGATACCAGTAGAGTTAGGGAGTTTTGATGTGATAATCGGTATGGACTGGTTGAAAGAAGTGAAAGCAGAGATCGTTTGTTACAAAAATGCAATTCGCATTATACGAGAAAAAGGAAAACCCTTAATGGTGTACGGAGAAAAGGGCAACACGAAGCTACGTCTTATTAGTAATTTGAAGGCACAAAAACTAATAAGAAAAGGTTGCTATGCTGTTCTAGCACACGTCGAGAAAGTACAAACTGAAGAAAAGAGCATCAATGATGTTCCCATTGCAAAAGAATTTCCCGATGTATTTCCGAAAGAATTACCGGGATTACCCCCACATCGATCCGTTGAATTTCAAATAGATCTTGTACCAGGAGCTGCACCAATAGCTCGTGCTCCTTACAGACTCGCACCCAGCGAGATGAAAGAACTGCAAAGCCAATTGCAAGAACTTTTAGAGCGTGGTTTCATTCGACCAAGCACATCACCGTGGGGAGCTCCTGTTTTGTTTGTCAAGAAGAAAGATGGTACATTCAGGTTGTGTATCGACTACCGAGAGTTGAACAAACTTACCATCAAGAACCGCTACCCACTACCGAGAATCGATGACTTATTTGATCAACTACAAGGCTCGTCTGTTTATTCAAAGATTGACTTACGTTCCGGGTATCATCAAATGCGGGTGAAAGAAGATGATATTCCAAAGACTGCTTTCAGAACACGTTACGGTCATTACGAGTTTATGGTCATGCCGTTTGGTTTAACTAATGCACCAGCTGTGTTCATGGACCTTATGAACCGAGTGTGTGGACCATACCTTGACAAGTTTGTCATTGTTTTCATTGATGACATACTTATTTACTCAAAGAATGACCAAGAACACGGTGAACATTTGAGAAAGGTGTTAGAAGTATTGAGGAAGGAAGAATTGTACGCTAAGTTTTCAAAGTGTGCATTTTGGTTGGAAGAAGTTCAATTCCTCGGTCACATAGTGAACAAAGAAGGTATTAAGGTGGATCCGGCAAAGATAGAAACTGTTGAAAAGTGGGAAACCCCGAAAACTCCGAAACACATACGCCAGTTTTTAGGACTAGCTGGTTACTACAGAAGGTTCATCCAAGACTTTCCAGAATAGCAAAACCCTTGACTGCATTAACGCATAAAGGGAAGAAATTTGAATGGAATGATGAACAAGAGAAAGCGTTTCAGTTATTGAAGAAAAAGCTAACTACGGCACCTATATTGTCATTGCCTGAAGGGAATGATGATTTTGTGATTTATTGTGACGCATCAAAGCAAGGTCTCGGTTGTGTATTAATGCAACGAACGAAGGTGATTGCTTATGCGTCTAGACAATTGAAGATTCACGAACAAAATTATACGACGCATGATTTGGAATTAGGCGCAGTTGTTTTTGCATTAAAGACTTGGAGACACTACTTATATGGGGTCAAAAGTATTATATATACTGACCACAAAAGTCTTCAACACATATTTAATCAGAAACAACTGAATATGAGGCAGCGTAGGTGGATTGAATTATTGAATGATTACGACTTCGAGATTCGTTACCACCCGGGGAAGGCAAATGTGGTAGCCGATGCCTTGAGCAGGAAGGACAGAGAACCCATTCGAGTAAAATCTATGAATATAATGATTCATAATAACCTTACTACTCAAATAAAGGAGGCGCAACAAGGAGTTTTAAAAGAGGGAAATTTAAAGGATGAAATACCCAAAGGATCGGAGAAACATCTTAATATTCAGGAAGACGGAACCCTGTATAGGGCTGAAAGGATTTGGGTACCAAAATTTGGAGATATGAGAGAAATGGCACTTAGAGAAGCTCATAAAACCAGATACTCAATACATCCTGGAATGGGGAAGATGTACAAGGATCTCAAGAAACATTTTTGGTGGCCGGGTATGAAAGCCGATGTTGCTAAATATGTAGGAGAATGTTTGACGTGTTCTAAGGTCAAAGCTGAGCATCAGAAACCATCAGGTCTACTTCAACAACCCGAAATCCCAGAATGGAAATGGGAAAACATTACCATGGATTTCATCACTAAATTGCCAAGGACTGCAAGTGGTTTTGATACTATTTGGGTAATAGTTGATCGTCTCACCAAATCAGCACACTTCCTGCCAATAAGAGAAGATGACAAGATGGAGAAGTTAGCACGACTGTATTTGAAGGAAGTCGTCTCCAGACATGGAATACCAATCTCTATTATCTCTGATAGGGATGGCAGATTTATTTCAAGATTCTGGCAGACATTACAGCAAGCATTAGGAACTCGTCTAGACATGAGTACTGCCTATCATCTACAAACTGATGGGCAGAGCGAAAGGACGATACAAACGCTTGAAGACATGCTACGAGCATGTGTTATTGATTTCGGAAACAGTTGGGATCGACATCTACCGTTAGCAGAATTTTCCTACAACAACAGCTACCATTCAAGCATTGAGATGGCGCCGTTTGAAGCACTTTATGGTAGAAAATGCAGGTCTCTGATTTGTTGGAGTGAAGTGGGGGATAGACAGATTACGGTGAAATGTCCCGTTCTTATTGATTAAAAACGTTCCATATTAATTGATTTCGTTGCGAGGTTTTGACCTCTATATGAGACGTTTTTCAAAGACTGCATTCATTTTAAAACAAACCATAACCTTTATTTCATCAATAAAGGTTTAAAAAGCTTTACGTAGATTATCAAATAATGATAATCTAAAATATCCTGTTTACACACGACCATTACATAATGGTTTACAATACAAATATGTTTCAACAAAATAAGTTTCTTGAATGCAGTTTTTACACAATATCATACAAGCATGGACTCCAAATCTCGTCCTTATTTAAGTATGCGACAGCGGAAGCTCTTAATAATCACCTGAGAATAGACATGCTTAAAACATCAACAAAAATGTTGGTGAGTTATAGGTTTAACCTATATATATCAAATCGTAACAATAGACCACAAGATTTCATATTTCAATACACATCCCATACATAGAGATAAAAATCATTCATATGGTGAACACCTGGTAACCGACATTAACAAGATGCATATATAAGAATATCCCCATCATTCCGGGACACCCTTCGGATATGATATAAATTTCGAAGTACTAAAGCATCCGGTACTTTGGATGGGGTTTGTTAGGCCCAATAGATCTATCTTTAGGATTCGCGTCAATTAGGGTGTCTGTTCCCTAATTCTTAGATTACCAGACTTAATAAAAAGGGGCATATTCGATTTCGATAATTCAACCATAGAATGTAGTTTCACGTACTTGTGTCTATTTTGTAAATCATTTATAAAACCTGCATATATTCTCATCCCAAAAATATTAGATTTTAAAAGTGGGACTATAACTCACTTTCACAGATTTTTACTTCGTCGGGAAGTAAGACTTGGCCACTGGTTGATTCACGAACCTATAACAATATATACATATATATCAAAGTATGTTCAAAATATATTTACAACACTTTTAATATATTTTGATGTTTTAAGTTTATTAAGTCAGCTGTCCTCGTTAGTAACCTACAACTAGTTGTCCACAGTTAGATATACAGAAATAAATCGATAAATATTATCTTGAATCAATCCACGACCCAGTGTATACGTATCTCAGTATTGATCACAACTCAAACTATACATATTTTGGAATCAACCTCAACCCTGTATAGCTAACTCCAACATTCACATATAGAGTGTCTATGGTTGTTCCGAAATATATATAGATGTGTCGACATGATAGGTCAAAACATTGTATACGTGTCTATGGTATCTCAAGATTACATAATATACAATACAAGTTGATTAAGTTATGGTTGGAATATATTTGTTACCAATTTTCACGTAGCTAAAATGAGAAAAATTATCCAATCTTGTTTTACCCATAACTTCTTCATTTTAAATCCGTTTTGAGTGAATCAAATTGCTATGGTTTCATATTGAACTCTATTTTATGAATCTAAACAGAAAAAGTATAGGTTTATAGTCGGAAAAATAAGTTACAAGTCGTTTTTGTAAAGGTAGTCATTTCAGTCGAAAGAACGACGTCTAGATGACCATTTTAGAAAACATACTTCCACTTTGAGTTTAACTATAATTTTTGGATATAGTTTCATGTTCATAATAAAAATCATTTTCTCAGAATAACAACTTTTAAATCAAAGTTTATCATAGTTTTTAATTAACTAACCCAAAACAGCCCGCGGTGTTACTACGACGGCGTAAATCCGGTTTTACGGTGTTTTTCGTGTTTTCAGGTTTTAAATCATTAAGTTAGCATATCATATAGATATAGAACATGTGTTTAGTTAATTTTAAAAGTCAAGTTAGAAGGATTAACTTTTGTTTGCGAACAAGTTTAGAATTAACTAAACTATGTTCTAGTGATTACGAGTTTAAACCTTCGAATAAGATAGTTTTATATATATGAATCGAATGATGTTATGAACATCATTACTACCTCAAGTTTAGTAGGTAAACCTACTGGAAGTGACAAGAAATGATCTAGCTTCAAAGGATCTTGGATGGCTTGAAAGTTCTTGAAGTAGGATCATGACACAAAAACAAGTTCAAGTAAGATTTTTACTCGAATTAAGATAGTTTATAGTTATAGAAATTGAATCAAAGTTTGAATATGAATATTACCTTGAATAAGAAAGATAACCTACTGTATATAACAAAGGTTTCTTGATCTTAGATGATTACTTGGAATGGATTAGAAAGCTTGGAAGTAAATTAGTAAACTTGAAGGGATTTTTGAAGTGTTCTTGAAGTGTTCTTCCTATGATGATTATAGCTTGATTCTTGAAGTGATTTTTGATGAAGATGATGATTAATTACTGGAAAAATACGTTCATAATAGTGTGGGTGTGTTGAGAGAGAATTAGAAAGAGAATTGGAAGTGAAATGGAGTGAATGATGAGTGGTAATTGGTGAGTGGTGAGTGGGGTTAAAAGGAGTTCTAGTTTGTTGACTAGCTCATGGTAGAAGTTAAAATTGATTAGTCATACAAGACATAATCAAGAGTGGAATCCCATGCTAGTTCCTATTGGTATATACCCATAGTAAGTACGTTTTGAAGCTGTGTATAATACGGGTAAAAATACGACTAGAATTCTTGATGAAAGAAAAGAATGTGAAAGTAACTTTAACCATTTTCGTTAAGTATGAGTGTTTTGATATATGTCTTGAAGTCTTCCAAAAGTATTTTAATACATCTAAATACACTACATGTATATACATTTTAACTGAGTCGTTAAGTCATCGTTAGTCGTTACATGTAAGTGTTGTTTTGAAACCTTTAAGTTAACGATCTCAATTAATGCTGTTAACCCATTATTTATTATATCTAATGAGATGTTAAATTATTATATTATCATGATATTATGATATATTAATATATCTTAATATGATATATATACATTTAAATGTTGTTACAACGATAATCGTTACATATATGTCTCGTTTCGAAATCCTTAAGTTAGTAGTCTTGTTTATATGTATATAACTCATTGTTAATATACTTATGGAGATACTTACTTATCATAATCTCATGTTAACCATATGTATATCCATATATATATCGTCATGTCATTTTTACAAGTTTTAACGTTCGTGAATCGCCGGTCAACTTGGGTGGTCAATTGTCTATATGAAACATATTTCAATTAATCAAGTCTTAACAAGTTTGATTGCTTAACATGTTGGAAACATTTAATCATGTAAATATCAATCTTAATTAATATATATAAACATGGAAAAGTTCGGGTCACTACAGTACCTACCCGTTAAATAAATTTCGTCCCGAAATTTTAAGCTGTTGAAGGTGTTGATGAATCTTCTGGAAATAGATGCGGGTATTTCTTCTTCATCTGATCTTCACGCTCCCAGGTGAACTCGGGTCCTCTACGAGCATTCCATCAAACCTTAACAATTGGTATCTTGTTTTGCTTAAGTCTTTTAACCTCACGATCCATTATTTCGACGGGTTCTTCGATGAATTGAAGTTTTTCGTTGATTTGGATTTCATCTAACGGAATAGTGAGATCTTCTTTAGCAAAACATTTCTTCAAATTCGAGACGTGGAAAGTGTTATGTACAGCCGCGAGTTGTTGAGGTAACTCAAGTCGGTAAGCTACTGGTCCGACACGATCAATAATCTTGAATGGTCCAATATACCTTGGATTTAATTTCCCTCGTTTACCAAATCGAACAACGCCTTTCCAAGGTGCAACTTTAAGCATGACCATCTCTCCAATTTCAAATTCTATATCTTTTCTTTTAATGTCAGCGTAGCTCTTTTGTCGACTTTGGGCGGTTTTCAACCGTTGTTGAATTTGGATGATCTTCTCGGTAGTTTCTTGTATAATCTCCGGACCCGTAATCTGTCTATCCCCCACTTCACTCCAACAAATTGGAGACCTGCACTTTCTACCATAAAGTGCTTCAAACGGCGCCATCTCAATGCTTGAATGGTAGCTGTTGTTGTAGGAAAATTCTGCTAACGGTAGATGTCGATCCCAACTGTTTCCGAAATCAATAACACATGCTCGTAGCATGTCTTCAAGCGTTTGTATCGTCCTTTCGCTCTGCCCATCAGTTTGTGGATGATAGGCAGTACTCATGTCTAGACGAGTTCCTAATGCTTGCTGTAATGTCTGCCAGAATCTTGAAATAAATCTGCCATCCCTATCAGAGATAATAGAGATTGGTATTCCATGTCTGGAGACGACTTCCTTCAAATACAGTCGTGCTAACTTCTCCATCTTGTCATCTTCTCTTATTGGTAGGAAGTGTGCGGATTTGGTGAGACGATCAACTATTACCCAAATAGTATCAAAACCACTTGCAGTCCTTGGCAATTTAGTGATGAAATCCATGGTAATGTTTTCCCATTTCCATTCCGGGATTTCGGGTTGTTGAAGTAGACCTGATGGCTTCTGATGCTCAGCTTTGACCTTAGAACACGTCAAACATTCTCCTACGTATTTAGCAACATCGGCTTTCATACCCGGCCACCAAAAATGTTTCTTGAGATCCTTGTACATCTTCCCCGTTCCAGGATGTATTGAGTATCTGGTTTTATGAGCTTCTCTAAGTACCATTTCTCTCATATCTCCAAATTTTGGTACCCAAATCCTTTCAGCCCTATACCGGGTTCCGTCTTCCTGAATATTAAGATGCTTCTCCGATCCTTTGGGTATTTCATCCTTTAAATTTCCCTCTTTTAAAACTCCTTGTTGCGCCTCCTTTATTTGAGTAGTAATGTTATTATGAATCATTATATTCATAGATTTTACTCGAATGGGTTCTCTGTCCTTCCTGCTCAAGGCATCGGCTACCACATTTGCCTTCCCCGGGTGGTAACGAATCTCAAAGTCATAATCATTCAATAATTCAATCCACCTACGCTGCCTCATATTCAGTTGTTTCTGATTAAATATGTGTTGAAGACTTTTGTGGTCGGTATATATAATACTTTTGACCCCATATAAGTAGTGCCTCCAAGTCTTTAATGCAAAAACAACCGCGCCTAATTCCAAATCATGCGTCGTATAATTTTATTCGTGAATCTTCAATTGTCTAGACGCATAAGCAATCACCTTCGTTCGTTGCATTAATACACAACCGAGACCTTGCTTTGATGCATCACAATAAATCACAAAATCATCATTCCCTTCAGGCAATGACAATATAGGTGCCGTAGTTAGCTTTTTCTTCAATAACTGAAACGCTTTCTCTTGTTCATCATTCCATTCAAATTTCTTCCCTTTATGCGTTAATGCAGTCAAGGGTTTTGCTATTCTGGAAAAGTCTTGGATGAACCTTCTGTAGTAACCAGCTAGTCCTAAAAACTGGCGTATGTGTTTCGGAGTTTTCGGGGTTTCCCACTTTTCAACAGTTTCTATCTTTGCCGGATCCACCTTAATACCTTCTTTGTTCACTATGTGACCGAGGAATTGAACTTCTTCCAACCAAAATGCACACTTTGAAAACTTAGCGTACAATTCTTCCTTCCTCAATACTTCTAACACTTTTCTCAAATGTTCACCGTGTTCTTGGTCATTCTTTGAGTAAATAAGTATGTCATCAATGAAAACAATGACAAACTTGTCAAGGTATGGTCCACACACTCGGTTCATAAGGTCCATGAACACAGCTGGTGCATTAGTTAAACCAAACGGCATGACCATAAACTCGTAATGACCGTAACGTGTTCTGAAAGCAGTCTTTGGAATATCATCTTCTTTCACCCGCATTTGATGATACCCGGAATGTAAGTCAATCTTTGAATAAACAGACGAGCCTTGTAGTTGATCAAATAAGTCATCGATTCTCGGTAGTGGGTAGCGGTTCTTGATGGTAAGTTTGTTCAACTCTCGGTAGTCGATACACAACCTGAATGTACCATCTTTCTTCTTGACAAACAAAACAGGAGCTCCCCACGGTGATGTGCTTGGTCGAATGAAACCACGCTCTTAAAGTTCTTGTAATTGGCTTTGCAGTTCTTTCATCTCGCTGGGTGCGAGTCTGTAAGGAGCACGAGCTATTGGTGCAGCTCCTGGTACAAGATCTATTTGAAATTCAACGGATCGATGTGGGGGTAATCCCGGTAATTCTTTCGGAAATACATCGGGAAATTCTTTTGCGACGGGAACATCATTGATGCTCTTTTCTTCAGTTTGTACTTTCTCGATGTGTGCTAGAACAGCATAGCAACCTTTTCTTATTAGTTTTTGTGCCTTCAAATTACTAATAAGATGTAGCTTCGTGTTGCCCTTTTCTCCGTACACCATTAAGGGTTTTCCTTTTTCTCGTATAATGCGAATTGCATTTTTGTAACAAACGATCTCTGCTTTCACTTCTTTCAACCAGTCCATACCGATTATCACATCAAAACTCCCTAACTCTACTGGTATCAAATCAATCTTAAATGTTTCGCTAACCAGTTTAATTTCTCAATTCCGACATATATTATCTGCTGAAATTAATTTACCATTTGCTAATTCGAGTAAAAATTTACTATCCAAAGGCGTCAATGGACAACTTAATTTAGCACAAAAATCTCTACTCATATAGCTTCTATCCGCACCCGAATCAAATAAAACGTAAGCAGATTTATTGTCAATAAGAAACGTACCCGTAACAAGCTCCGGGTCTTCCTGTGCCTCTGCCGCATTAATATTGAAAACTCTTCCACGGCCTTGTCCATTCGTGTTCTCCTGGTTCGGGCAATTTCTAATAATGTGGCCCGGTTTTCCACATTTATAACAAACTACATTGGCATAACTTGCTCCGACACTACTTGCTCCGCCATTACTCGTTCCGACACCATTTGTTCCTTTCGTTCTGTTAACCCCTGGTCCGTAGACATCACACTTCGCCGCGCTATGACCATTTCTTTTACACTTGTTGCAAAATTTGGTGCAGAACCCCGAGTGATACTTTTCACACCTTTGGCATAGCTGCTTCTGATTGTTGTTGTTGTTGCGGTTATTATTGTTGTTAAGATGATTGTTGTGGTTACTGTTGTTGTTGTTGTTGTTGTTGTTGGGCCGTTTGTTGTAGTTGCGATTGATGTTGCGATTGTTAGGATAGTTGTTGCGATTATTGTTATAATTGCTGTTGTTATTGTATTGGTGATTCTTATCACCGTTTTCCTCCCACTTTCTTTTGACTTGCTTCACATTGGCCTCTTCAGCAGTCTGTTCTTTAATTCTTTCTTCAATCTGGTTCACTAGTTTGTGAGCCATTCTACATGCCTGTTGTATGGAGGCGGGCTCGTGTGAACTTATATCTTCTTGGATTCTTTCTGGTAATCCTTTCATAAACGCGTCGATCTTCTCTTCCTCATCTTCGAATGCTCCCGGACACAATAGGCACAATTCTGTGAATCGTCTTTCATACGTGGTAATATCAAATCCTTGGGTTCGTAACCCTCTAAGTTCTGTCTTGAGCTTATTGACCTCGGTTCTGGGACGGTACTTTTCGTTCATCAAGTGCTTGAATGCTGACCACGGTAGTGCGTACGCATCGTCTTGTCCCACTTGCTCTAGATAGGTATTCCACCATGTTAACGCAGAACCTGTGAAGGTATGCGTAGCGTACTTCACTTTGTCCACTTCAGTACACTTACTTATGGCAAACACCGATTCGACCTTCTCGGTCCACCGTTTCAATCCGATTGGTCCTTCGGTTCCATCAAATTCCAAAGGTTTGCAGGCAGTGAATTCTTTGTAGGTGCATCCTACACGATTTCCTGTAGTGCTAGATCCAAGGTTATTGTTGGTATGTAGCGCAGCCTGTACTGTTGCTATTTTTGAAGCTAGAAAAGTACGGAATTCCTCTTCATTCATATTCACGGTGTGTCGAGTAGTCGGTGCCATTTCCTTCAAAATAGTTAAATGGAACAAGTTAATCATACAGAATATTAAGAGTAGTTAATAGTATTTCGTAGCATAATATGAACTCATTTATAAAAGCTTTTTCTTCATATTAGCGTTTTATAAGTTTAAATTCGGGTAGTACCTACCCGTTAAGTTCATACTTAGTAGCTAATATACAATTCAACTACTACAATTCTATATGAAAAACTGATTATAATAATATTTCGCGTTCAAACTTTTACACAATATTTTACAAACTTACAATACCGCTTATTTTACATATAGCATGAAATATAGCACACAATAAATTTGATACAAGATGGTTGTGAAGATAATTCTAGCTAGTACACAAGTCGTTCAGCAAAGGCAATAAAGACACGTAATTCATACGTCCAGAAACAAGTCATGCATTCTGGTTTTACTAGGATTACTTCCCATCCTTGGTCTTGTGGAACATAACCGTTATGGCCGTTGATAAGACAGCGTGTTGTAACGTCGTCAAAGGGACGAGGGTTACGTAATGTCCAACAGTCCCGTAACAATCTAAAAACCTCATTTCTTACCCCAATTACCGACTCCGTCACTTGTGGGAACGTTTTGTTTAATAGTTGTAGGCCGATGTTCTTGTTCTCACTTTGGTGAGAAGCGAACATTACTAATCCGTAAGCATAACATGCTTCTTTATGTTGCATGTTAGCCGCTTTTTCTAAATCACGAAGTCCAATATTCGGATATATTGAGTCAAAATAATTTCTTAACCCATTGCGTAAAATAGCATTTGGGTTCCCCGCAATATATGCGTCAAAGTAAACACATCGTAACTTATGGATTTCCCAATGTGATATCCCCCATCTTTCGAACGAAAGCCTTTTATAAACCAAGGCATTCTTGGAACGTTCTTCGAATGTCTTACAAACTGATCTAGCCTTAAATAGTTGTGCCGAAGAATTCTGACCGACTCTAGACAAGATTTCATCAATCATGTCTCCGGGTAGGTCTCTTAAAATATTGGGTTGTCTATTCATTTTATGTTTTTATACTGTAAAATAGACAAGAGTTAGATTCATAAAAAAATACTTATTAATACAAGCAAGTTTTACATATATCATAAAGCATAAGCACACTATATTACATATATTACACCACACGAATACAACTATCTTATTCCGACTCGCTTGTTTCTTCTTCTTCGGTTTTGGTTCGTTTTGCCAAGTTTCTAGGGATATATGATGTTCCCCTAATACTAGCTGTTATTTTCCACATTGGTTTAGAAAACCTGGTGGTTTAGAGGTTCCCGGGTCATTGTTACAACTTAAGGACTTCGGGGGTTGACGATACATATAAAGTTCATCGGGGTTGGAATTAGATTTCTCTATTTTTATGCCCTTTCCCTTATTATTTTCTTTTGCCTTTTTAAATTCAGTTGGGGTAATTTCTATAACATCATCGGAATTCTCGTCAGAATCCGATTCATCGGAGAATTGGTAATCCTCCCAATATTTTGCTTCCTTGGCGGAAACACCATTGACCATAATTAACCTTGGTCGGTTGGTTGAGGATTTTCTTTTACTTAACCGTTTTATTATTTCCCAAACTGGTTCTATTTCTTCATCCGGTTCCGATTCTTATTCCGGTTCCGATTCTTCTTCCGGTTCCGACTCTTCTTCCGGTTCCTCTTCGGGAACTTGTGAATCAGTCCACGAATCATTCCAATTTACATTTGACTCTTCATTATTATTAGGTGAGTCAATGGGACTTGTTCTAGAGGTAGACATCTATCACATAATATCAAACGCGTTAAGAGATTAATATATCACATAATATTCACATGTTAAAAATATATAGTTTCCAACATAATTTGTTAAGCAATCATTTTTCAAGTAAACACGGTCGAAGTCCAGACTCACTAATGCATCCTAACAAACTCGATAAGACACACTAATGCAAAATTCTGGTTCTCTAAGACCAACGCTCTGATACCAACTGAAATGTCCCGTTCTTATTGATTAAAAACGTTCCATATTAATTGATTTCGTTGCGAGGTTTTGACCTCTATATGAGACGTTTTTCAAAGACTGCATTCATTTTAAAACAAACCATAACCTTTATTTCATCAATAAAGGTTTAAAAAGCTTTACGTAGATTATCAAATAATGATAATCTAAAATATCCTGTTTACACACGACCATTACATAATGGTTTACAATACAAATATGTTTCAACAAAATAAGTTTCTTGAATGCAGTTTTTACACAATATCATACAAGCATGGACTCCAAATCTCGTCCTTATTTAAGTATGCGACAGCGGAAGCTCTTAATAATCACCTGAGAATAGACCTGCTTAAAACGTCAACAAAAATGTTGGTGAGTTATAGGTTTAACCTATATATATCAAATCGTAACAATAGACCACAAGATTTCATATTTCAATACACATCCCATACATAGAGATAAAAATCATTCATATGGTGAACACCTGGTAACCGACATTAACAAGATGCATATATAAGAATATCCCCATCATTCCGGGACACCCTTCGGATATGATATAAATTTCGAAGTACTAAAGCATCCGGTACTTTGGATGGGGTTTGTTAGGCCCAATAGATCTATCTTTAGGATTCGCGTCAATTAGGGTGTCTGTTCCCTAATTCTTAGATTACCAGACTTAATAAAAAGAGGCATATTCGATTTCGATAATTCAACCATAGAATGTAGTTTCACGTACTTGTGTCTATTTTGTAAATCATTTATAAAACCTGCATGTATTCTCATCCCAAAAATATTAGATTTTAAAAGTGGGACTATAACTCACTTTCACAGATTTTTACTTCGTCGGGAAGTAAGACTTGGCCACTGGTTGATTCACGAACCTATAACAATATATACATATATATCAAAGTATGTTCAAAATATATTTACAACACTTTTAATATATTTTGATGTTTTAAGTTTATTAAGTCAGCTGTCCTCGTTAGTAACCTACAACTAGTTGTCCACAGTTAGATATACAGAAATAAATCGATAAATATTATCTTGAATCAATCCACGACCCAGTGTATACGTATCTCAGTATTGATCACAACTCAAACTATACATATTTTGGAATCAACCTCAACCCTGTATAGCTAACTCCAACATTCACATATAGAGTGTCTATGGTTGTTCCGAAATATATATAGATGTGTCGACATGATAGGTCAAAACATTGTATACGTGTCTATGGTATCTCAAGATTACATAATATACAATACAAGTTGATTAAGTTATGGTTGGAATATATTTGTTACCAATTTTCACGTAGCTAAAATGAGAAAAATTATCCAATCTTGTTTTACCCATAACTTCTTCATTTTAAATCCGTTTTGAGTGAATCAAATTGCTATGGTTTCATATTGAACTCTATTTTATGAATCTAAACAGAAAAAGTATAGGTTTATAGTCGGAAAAATAAGTTACAAGTCGTTTTTGTAAAGGTAGTCATTTCAGTCGAAAGAACGACGTCTAGATGACCATTTTAGAAAACATACTTCCACTTTGAGTTTAACTATAATTTTTGGATATAGTTTCATGTTCATAATAAAAATCATTTTCTCAGAATAACAACTTTTAAATCAAAGTTTATCATAGTTTTTAATTAACTAACCCAAAACAGCCCGCGGTGTTACTACGACGGCGTAAATCCGGTTTTACGGTGTTTTTCGTGTTTTCAGGTTTTAAATCATTAAGTTAGCATATCATATAGATATAGAACATGTGTTTAGTTAATTTTAAAAGTCAAGTTAGAAGGATTAACTTTTGTTTGCGAACAAGTTTAGAATTAACTAAACTATGTTCTAGTGATTACGAGTTTAAACCTTCGAATAAGATAGTTTTATATATATGAATCGAATGATGTTATGAACATCATTACTACCTCAAGTTTAGTAGGTAAACCTACTGGAAGTGACAAGAAATGATCTAGCTTCAAAGGATCTTGGATGGCTTGAAAGTTCTTGAAGTAGGATCATGACACAAAAACAAGTTCAAGTAAGATTTTTACTCGAATTAAGATAGTTTATAGTTATAGAAATTGAATCAAAGTTTGAATATGAATATTACCTTGAATAAGAAAGATAACCTACTGTATATAACAAAGGTTTCTTGATCTTAGATGATTACTTGGAATGGATTAGAAAGCTTGGAAGTAAATTAGTAAACTTGAAGGGATTTTTGAAGTGTTCTTGAAGTGTTCTTCCTATGATGATTATAGCTTGATTCTTGAAGTGATTTTTGATGAAGATGATGATTAATTACTGGAAAAATACGTTCATAATAGTGTGGGTGTGTTGAGAGAGAATTAGAAAGAGAATTGGAAGTGAAATGGAGTGAATGATGAGTGGTAATTGGTGAGTGGTGAGTGGGGTTAAAAGGAGTTCTAGTTAGTTGAATAGCTCATGGTAGAAGTTAAAATTGATTAGTCATACATGACATAATCAAGAGTGGAATCCCATGCTAGTTCCTATTGGTATATACCCATAGTAAGTACGTTTTGAAGCTGTGTATAATACGGGTAAAAATACGACTAGAATTCTTGATGAAAGAAAAGAATGTGAAAGTAACTTTAACCATTTTCGTTAAGTATGAGTGTTTTGATATATGTCTTGAAGTCTTCCAAAAGTATTTTAATACATCTAAATACACTACATGTATATACATTTTAACTGAGTCGTTAAGTCATCGTTAGTCGTTACATGTAAGTGTTGTTTTGAAACCTTTAAGTTAACGATCTCAATTAATGCTGTTAACCCATTATTTATTATATCTAATGAGATGTTAAATTATTATATTATCATGATATTATGATATATTAATATATCTTAATATGATATATATACATTTAAATGTCGTTACAACGATAATCGTTACATATATGTCTCGTTTCGAAATCCTTAAGTTAGTAGTCTTGTTTATATGTATATAACTCATTGTTAATATACTTATGAAGATAATTACTTATCATAATCTCATGTTAACCATATGTATATCCATATATATATCGTCATGTCGTTTTTACAAGTTTTAACGTTCGTAAATCGCCGGTCAACTTGGGTGGTCAATTGTCTATATGAAACATATTTCAATTAATCAAGTCTTAACAAGTTTGATTGCTTAACATGTTGGAAACATTTAATCATGTAAATATCAATCTTAATTAATATATATAAACATGGAAAAGTTCGGGTCACTACATACGGGTCCGGAGATTATACAAGAAACTACCGAGAAGATCATCCAAATTCAACAACGGTTGAAAACCGCCCAAAGTCGAAAAAAGAGCTACGCTGACATTAAAAGAAAAGATATAGAATTTGAAATTGGAGAGATGGTCATGCTTAAAGTTGAACCTTGGAAAGGCGTTGTTCGATTTGGTAAACGAGGGAAATTAAATCCAAGGTATATTGGACCATTCAAGATTATTGATCGTGTCGGACCAGTAGCTTACCGACTTGAGTTACCTCAACAACTCGCGGCAGTACATAACACTTTCCACGTCTCGAATTTGAAGAAATGTTTTGCTAAAGAAGATCTCACTATTCCGTTAGATGAAATCCAAATCAACGAAAAATTTCAATTCATCGAAGAACCCATCGAAATAATGGATCGTGAGGTTAAAAGACTTAAGCAAAACAAGATACCAATTGTTAAGGTTCGATGGAATGCTCGTAGAGGACCTGAGTTCACCTGGGAGCGTGAAGATCAGATGAAGAAGAAATACCCGCATCTATTTCCAGAAGATTCTTCAACACCTTCAACAGCTTAAAATTTCGGGATGAAATTTATTTAACGGGTTGGTACTGTAGTGACCCGAACTTTTCCATGTTTATATATATTAATTGAGATTGATATTTACATGATTAAATGTTTCCAACATGTTAAGCAATCAAACTTGTTAAGACTTGATTAATTGAAATATGTTTCATATAGACAATTGACCACCCAAGTTGACCGGTGATTCACGAACGTTAAAACTTGTAAAAACTATACGATGACATATATATGGTTATATATATAGTTAAAATGTTTTTATTATAAGTATGTATCTCATTAGGTATTTTAACAATGAGTTATATACATAAAAATGAGACTATTAATTTAAGAAACTCGAAAACGATATATATAACGATTATCGTTATAACAACGTCTTACTAGGTACATATGAATCATATTAAGATATTGATACACTTGGTTAATTATGTTAAATGATAAGTAAATATATTATTAAGTGTATTAACAATGAAATACATATGTAAAAATAAGACTACTAACTTAATGATTTCGAAACGAGACATATATGTAACGATTATCGTTGTAATGACATTTAACTGTATATACATCATACTGAGATATATTATATATCATAATATCATGATAATATAACAATTTAATATCTCATTTGTTATAATAAACAATGGATTAACAACATTCAACAAGATCGTTAACCTAAAGGTTTCAAAACAACATTTACATGTAACGACTAACGATGACTTAACGACTCAGTTAAAATGTATATACATGTAGTGTTTTAATATGTATTCATACACTTTTGAAAGACTTCAAGACACTTATCAAAATACTTCTACTTAACAAAAATGCTTACAATTACATCCTCGTTCAGTTTCATCAACAATTCTACTCGTATGCACCCGTATTCGTACTCGTACAATACACAGCTTTTAGATGTATGTACTATTGGTATATACACTCCAATGATCAGCTCTTAGCAGCCCATGTGAGTCACCTAACACATGTGGGAACCATCATTTGGCAACTAGCATGAAATATCTCATAAAATTACAAAAATATGAGTAATCATTCATGACTTATTTACATGAAAACAAAATTACATATCCTTTATATCTAATCCATACACCAACGACCAAAAACACCTACAAACACTTTTATTCTTCAATTTTCTTCATCTAATTGATCTCTCTAAAGTTCTATCTTCAAGTTCTAAGTGTTCTTCATAAATTCCAAAAGTTCTAGTTTCATAAAATCAAGAATACTTTCAAGTTTGCTAGCTCACTTCCAATCTTGTAAGGTGATCATCCAACCTCAAGAAATCTTTGTTTCTTACAGTAGGTTATCATTCTAATACAAGGTAATAATCATATTCAAACTTTGGTTCAATTTCTATAACTATAACAATCTTATTTCAAGTGATGATCTTACTTGAACTTGTTTTCGTGTCATGATTTTGCTTCAAGAACTTCGAGCCATCCAAGGATCCATTGAAGCTAGATCCATTTTTCTCTTTTCCAGTAGGTTTATCCAAGGAACTTAAGGTAGTAATGATGTTCATAACATCATTCGATTCATACATATAAAGCTATCTTATTCGAAGGTTTAAACTTGTAATCACTAGAACATAGTTTAGTTAATTCTAAACTTGTTCGCAAACAAAAGTTAATCCTTCTAACTTGACTTTTAAAATCAACTAAACACATGTTCTATATCTATATGATATGCTAACTTAATGATTTAAAACCTGGAAACACGAAAAACACCGTAAAACCGGATTTACGCCGTCGTAGTAACACCGCGGGCTGTTTTGGGTTAGTTAATTAAAAACTATGATAAACTTTGATTTAAATGTTGTTATTCTGAGAAAATGATTTTTATTATGAACATGAAACTATATCCAAAAAGTATGGTTAAACTCAAAGTGGAAGTATGTTTTCTAAAATAGTCATCTAGACGTCGTTCTTTCGACTGAAATGACTACCTTTACAAAAACGACTTGTAACTTATTTTTCTGACTATAAACTTATACTTTTCTGTTTAGATTCATAAAATAGAGTTCAATATGAAACCATAGCAATTTGATTCACTCAAAACGGATTTAAAATGAAGAAGTTATGGGTAAAACAAGATTGGATAATTTTTCTCATTTTAGCTACGTGAAAATTGGTAACAAATCTATTCCAACCATAACTTAATCAACTTGTATTGTATATTATGTAATCTTGAGATACCATAGACACGTATACAATATTTCGACCTATCATGTTGACACATCTATATATATTTCGGAACAACCATAGACACTCTATATGTGAATGTTGGAGTTAGCTATACAGGGTCGAGGTTGATTCCAAAATATATATAGTTTGAGTAGTGATCAATACTGAGATACGTATACACTGGGTCGTGGATTGATTCAAGATAATATTTATCGATTTATTTCTGTACATCTAACTGTGGACAACTAGTTGTAGGTTACTAACGAGGACAGCTGACTTAATAAACTTAAAACATCAAAATATATTAAAAGTGTTGTAAATATATTTTGAACATACTTTGATATATATGTATATATTGTTATAGGTTCGTGAATCAACTAGTGGCCAAGTCTTACTTCCCGACGAAGTAAAAATCTGTGAAAGTGAGTTATAGTCCCACTTTTAAAATCTAATATTTTTGGGATGAGAATACATGCAGGTTTTATAAATGATTTACAAAATAGACACAAGTACATGAAACTACATTCTATGGTTGAATTATCGAAATCGAATATGCCCCTTTTTATTAAGTCTGGTAATCTAAGAATTAGGGAACAGACACCCTAATTGATGCGAATCCTAAAGATAGATCTATTGGGCCTAACAAACCCCATCCAAAGTACCGGATGCTTTAGTACTTCGAAATTTATATCATATCCGAAGGGTGTCCCGGAATGATGGGGATATTCTTATATATATGCTTCTTGTTAATGTCGGTTACCAGGTGTTCACCATATGAATGATTTTTATCTCTATGTATGGGATGTGTATTGAAATATGAAATCTTGTGGTCTATTGTTACGATTTGATATATATAGGTTAAACCTATAACTCACCAACATTTTTGTTGACGTTTAAAGCATGTTTATTCTCAGGTGAATACTAAGAGCTTCCGCTGTTGCATACTAAAATAAGGACAAGATTTGGAGTCCATGTTTGTATGATATTGTGTAAAAACTGCATTCCAGAAACTGATTTCGATGTAACATATTTGTATTGTAAACCATTATGTAATGGTCGTGTGTAAACAGGATATTTTAGATTATCATTATTTGATAATCTACGTAAAGTTTTTTAAACCTTTATTTATGAAATAAAGGTTATGGTTTGTTTTAAAAATGAATGCAGTCTTTGAAAAACGTTTCATATAGAGGTCAAAACCTCGCAACGAAATCAATTAATATGGAACGTTTTTAATCAATAAGAACGGGACATTTCATTATTTGAGTTGAATGCTTATGAACTTGGCGAAAATTTTCGTATATGCTTATTTGAAAAAGTGTAGATTTGATAAAAATGTGAAAATAAGCTTAAGTTTGATATAAATTGATAATGTCATTGTAATTATTTTGATTGATGATTTTGCTGACACTAATGCATATTTAGATGCACAAAAATTGTGTTTGATGTGTTTTGCAGAATGAAAGGGGTGAATCTTCATCCCAAGCCCGCAATGCTCCTGCTGAGAATTTGGAACAACAGGAGGTGGATAACTACTACAAGCAGGATGTACCTCATCCAGTCATGACCTTTTCCGATATGCATTTGGAAGAGTTGCACCCGAACCTGAGATTTGACAGACTTTGGATAGATTATCCAAAATATCAACGGGGTTTGCATACTCTTCATTCCAAGGTTGTTGAGGTACCGAGGGTCATAGAATGGGGACCCTTAGAAGCTGTAGAATTGGCCGGGCCAATTAGGGAATTACTTGTACAGAGGTATGGTAATTCTTCTTTTAATGACTGGATATGTTTATTCACCATACGTAGACCTGTATATAAAGTATGGTGTGAAGAATTGTTATGTAGTATAGAGTTGAATGATCGGGTAGCTAGTTTAACCGATCGTTCTTTTATTAGATTTTTGTTAGGCGGTTCGATGCGCCACATGTCTTTACTGGACATGGCTCAGGCTTTACGTATATATACGCCTAAGGAGTTAGCGTCTGCCGATTGTAGAGGATTGATACTAAATGGTAGAAAGATAGATGAGAATTTTGATACACACGGTGTGTGGAGTCAAATGACAAGCCATCACCGTTTCAAAGGGGGAAATTACTCTTATTTGGATATAGATAGAGCCGAATTAAGAGTGATACATAGGTTTTTAGCTAATTCGATTACACAAAGGGGTAAGAACAAAGAAAAAGTAATGAACAAGATTTGTTTTACCATATGTGTATTCGAGACCCACAAAGCGCTGTAAGTATACCATATTGTGTGGGTTATTATTTATCAGCTATGGTTCGGGGGATGCGACCGCATAGCATAATAGGAGGTGGTATTTTTATTACTTTGATTGGTGAATATCTCGGTGTGGATATAAGTCGGGGGGGATTATTAGTAGAAGAACCAGAACCCCGCGATACTATAGGTTTAAATGTATACCATGGTGCGAAAGTTTTGAAGAGGCGAAATAACGCCGCAGTACGATACCATGGTAGACATCCACAGGTGGAGAGAAACCAGCAGCAAGGTAATGTAGGAGGGGGGAATGAGATGCAAGAAATGCATAGGTTTATAGCTTCTCAGGAATACGAAAATGCTAGACAGAGAGCATTTGAAGATTGGCAAGTTCATCAGAACCAGATCATAGCTCATTGCCAACATATAGGTAGAAACTATATTCCTACACCGAAACCCATCTTCCCTCCTTGGTCTATAGAGATGCAGCCACCATATCCTACGTATGACCCTGCCGAAGCATTCTATAGCACTTATGGTTATGCCTGGAACCCCTATTGGTACCAATATCATCCTTAGTTTACTTATTATTTTTTTTTATTTTGTAATTTGTAATTATTGATACGTTTAATACTTTTGTTAATATTGTAATCATTTTTATAATTGTCTAACTTTTATTCTTAGATTTTAATAATTTTTGAACGTGGGGTAATATACCAAACTTTAAAAATATGTATATATGTTTGCAAGTTTATCTTATGTACACAACAGGGTAAAACAACGCATTTTCAAAGACTGGCATTAAGTTCAGCAAAAGCAACTAAGTTTGACGACAAGATGCAAAATATATGTGAAATAACAACAAGACGGAATGAACAAATGATGTGCACCATTTATCATTCAGCAAACAAACGCCAATATATTTGGAAACTTTGGTAAAAATTTAATCATTTTCACACTAATCACCCTCAATAATTTAAATTGTTACTGATTTCTTGCAAATGAGGGCATTGCAAGATCTTAAGTGTGGGAAGAGGTTAAATTCTTTCGGATTTTAAAATTTTTATCTTAAACACTTGGTTACCATTAAAAATACTAGTAAAGCAGTAGTTGTATTAGAATCTAGTGCTCTCTGATAAATAAAAAAAAGAACAGCCCTAGTCTTATATACTGACTACCCAATTCTAGTAAAATTTTTCAAAATTTCAATTAAATGAATTCAAAATCATGTTTATACATATTTATGAACGATAAAACTAGGTTTTAACACCGAAATTATTGTTACCTCGGAAAGGACATAAATTGAGAAACAAACTAAAATGTTAAAATTCATTTAAAATGGAATAGAGGACGATAAAAAGGAAAATAAAAGCCAAGTGTGGGAAAATTTACCAAGTTATCTTAAACATATGTCACATATATCTGTAACAAATAACTGAAAATACTTTTGCTTTGGACTAAACTAAACTGTTTTACCCGATGAAAGAAAAGAAGAGATGGATCTACACGATGAATCAATTCTATCATTAAAAGGAAGTAAAGTCTTCCGAAAAAGAAACGCGCTTCTTGATTTAGGTCATGAAGTTGTCGTTCAGACCAGCTGTAGGTTGACAAAAAATCTAGAAAAGTCATCTCTAAAATCAGCAGGAAATCCACGGACCTCAGCATTAAACAGGGTCGCCAAGTGGTCAGATTTATCCTAACCATGAGAAGGATTTATCTCGTACAATGGGGGGGGGGGCACCATGCAAATTAGCTGGATAAGACTAATGAATCAGATCCCCAGAAAGGATAATCTCCTTAAAGATTAAAAATCAGCCTTTAAGACTGATATTACTCAATCCTAGAGATTGACCTTAAAGATTGAGAATTACAAACTCATGGAATTCGATGATATCTAAACTCGAGCTTAAACGAGAAAATATATTGATCAAAATTACAAACCGATTTGTTTTTTGAAAACCCTATTTTCAATGCGTTCATTACCATTGAACGTAAAATCCTAGGAATTCACCTGGAATTCATTAGGTCACCTGAACTAAATCGGGTGTCAACCGTAAGAACGGTGGTTGCATAGTGGTCAAAGACAGGACCTTGTGCCAGACCAAAAAATTATAAGGGTGAGCTTTACAATTGCTCCTACCAAGGATAGTAATTGCGTCCGACACGTTATAGACCATAATCAAAAGCATGTCACGGGACATTGCCTTAACAGTTGCTTGTTCAACGCTTTCCTTTACAACTGGACGGTAGTTTGCCGAAAGGTAATATACGGAACAAGTAAACTGGACGTGTTGCTTTCTTAATACAAGGTTAGCAAGTGGGTGACACAAAACCATAAGTTTTGAGCTAAAATTTTCAAATCTGAAACCCACCAAACCCACAAAAATATTTTGCAAACACCGGTAAAGGGTTATCCCGGAAAACTTATCTAGGGTAAAAACTAGATTTAATTTTCAAAAGATCAAATGTTTTCATAAAGATCCAATTTCCTTAATGGATCTAAATTTTTATAGTCATGTGGGACTGTAAACCATATCGTTACTACCATTGTTTATACCGCCGTATAGAAATCACTGATGTACAAAGTGTGAAGAATAAAGAAGTGATTCTAGTATTTCAAGACAATATTGCTTGAGGACAAGCAACGCTCAAGTGTGGGAATATTTGATAATGCTAAAAACGAACATATATTTCATAGCATTATTCCTCAAAAAAGACAAGCTTTTAGTTGCAATTGTTCTATTTACAAGTGATATTCGTTTAAATAATAAAAGGTGAAGACAAAAGACAGATTCGACGAATTGAAGACGCAAACGACCAAAAAGCTCAAAAGAACAAAAGACAATCAAAAAGGTTCCAATTATTGATAAGAAACGTCTCGAAATTACAAGAGTACAAGATTCAAAACGCAAAGGACAAAATATAAAATTGTACGCAAGGACGTTCAAAAATCCGGAACCGGGACCAGAGTCAACTCTTAACGCTCGACGCAACGGACTAAAAATTACAAGTTAACTATGTATATAAATATAATATAATATATAATTAATTATATTAATTATATATATATTATATATATATTATAAACCGTCGGTAAACAAAGAGCCAAACTCCTCTGAGCTGTAAAAGTAACCTCCGCGACTCGCGGAGTTTGAAGGCAAAATTCACCGCGAGTCGCGGAGCCCCAAAAATCGAAATTCCCTATAAAGCCAACCGAATTCTGATCACAATTCATATCTTTTTCTTCTCTTATCATACGTAAAATTTATATATATATATAATTTATATTTTAATTTTAATTTTAATTCTAATAATAAGGGTATGTTAGCGAATGTTGTAAGGGTGTAAGTCGAAATTCTGTCCGTGTAACGCTACGCTATTTTTAATCATTGTAAGTTATGTTCAACCTTTTTATATTAATGTCTCGTAGCTAAGTTATTATTATGCTTATTTAAAACAAAGTAATCATGATGTTGGGCTAATTACTAAAATTGGGTAATTGGGCTTTGTACCATAATTGGGGTTTGGACAAAAGAACGACACTTGTGGAAATTAGACTATGGGCTATTAATGGGCTTTATATTTGTTTAACTAAATGATAGTTTGTTAATGTTAATATAAAGATTTACAATTGGGCGTCCCTATAAATTACCATATACACTCGATCGGACACGATGGGCGGGGTATTTATATGTACGAATAATCGTTCATTTAACCGGACACGGGAATGGATTAATAGCCACTAGAATAATTAAAACAGGGGTGAAATTACATTCAAGGGTAATTGGTGGAATTGTTAATAAAGTAGTAAAACCTTGGTTTACACGCAGTCGATAACCTGGTGTATTCATTAAACAAAGTATTAAAACCTTGTTACAATTCGAATCCCCAATTAGTTGGAATATTTAACTTCGAGTATAATAATAATTTGACGAGGACACTCGCACTTTATATTTATGACTGATGGACTGTTATGGACAAAAACCAGACGGACATATTAAATAATCCAGGACAAAGGACAATTAACCCATGGGCATAAAACTAAAATCAACACGTCAAACATCATGATTACGAAAGTTTAAATAAGCATAATTCTTTTATTTCATATTTAATTTCCTTCATTTTATATTTAATTGCACTTCTAATTATCGCACTTTTATTTATTGTTATTTAATCGCACTTTTAATTATCGTACTTTTTAATTATCGCAATTTTATTTTATCGCACTTTTATTATTCGCAATTTCATTATCGTTATTTACTTTATGCTTTAAATTAAGTCTTTTATTTATTTAATATTTTACATTAGGTTTTAACTGCGACTAAAGTCTTAAAATCGACAAACCGGTCATTAAACGGTAAAAACCCCCCTTTATAATAATAATATTACTTATATATATATTTGTATTTTTATAAAAGTAAACTAATATAGCGTTGAGCTTTGTTTAAAGATTTCCCTGTAGAACGAACCGGACTTACTAAAAACTACACTACTGTACGATTAGGTACACTGCCTATAAGTGTTGTAGCAAGGTTTAAGTATATCCATTCTATAAATAAATAAATATCTTGTGTAAAATTGTATCGTATTTAATAGTGTTTTCTGCTAAAATTAATAACTATTTTATATACACCTCGCATAACATCATATATATATATATATATATATATATATATATATATATATATATATATATATATATATATATATGGTCAGTATTATATAAAAATATCATTAGTTTGTTATATATAAGTGTTTATTTAAATATTGTTATTATGTTTGATATGTAGGTATATAAACTATTATTATAACTATGAAATATGTAGTAAGTATATTTTAGGTATAAAATATTTATCTGTAACAAAAATAGTAGTTTTTGATAATAATGATTTACTAATAATAATAACTTTCTTAATATCAATAATACTAATAATAATAACGATATTTGTTAAAATCTATACTTATGTTAATATTAATAATAGTAAAACTAATAATTACGAAAATCATATTAATACCAATGTTAGTGAAAAATAATAATAATTTGTATGTTTTTTTATAATAACAATAATAATCCTAATCCTAATCATAATAATAATAGCAGTACTAAAATGATAATTTACTAATGATAATAACATTATTAATACTTATAGTAATAATAATGATAATTGTTTTAACACTTATTATGATACTAATAATAATTATTATAATACTTATAATTAGGTTAACAATACTAATTAATACACTTTTATCAATTATAATACTAGTAGTATTAATAATAACAATGATAATATTAACATCATTAATAATAATAATAATAATAATAATAATAATAGTAATTATGAAAATGATAATAATAATAATAATAATAATAATAATAATAATAATAATAATAATAATAATAATAATTTTGGTATTTAAAAACTACCTTAGAAGCCTTAAAAAAAATTTAGTAGCACCAAGCGAGGATCGAACCCGCAACCTCTTGCTCACAATCAAACCCACTTAACCATCCCGCCAAACTTATTTTTCTGTTTTAATACCCATACCATATTTATTACAACCGTAATTGTTTTGTTCTTCATCTCCTTTATTTCTGTCGACCAAAGAACTCATACACCCATCCAATTTTTATAACACTGAAATTATATTTTGAATTAAACCACAATATAGAATTTGAACAATTAATATGTTGGTTAATGTTTGAAAAGGTAAAAAAAAATTAAATAAATAAACTAACTGCACTGTTGTTCGAGAAAAAAAATATATGAACATCAATCGATTTTTGAATTCCAATGGGTTTTAGATAAAAGTTAAAACATGAAGTAAGTTCCAAATCGTTCATGTAATCTTTTCACATCATCAATTAAACCTAACTTATAACAGAAAATCTGAATTTAATCGATGAACAACCTGTTGACTTTTAATATCAATATTTTGACTCTTTAAATTTGAAATCGTTAAAAGGAATTAGAAGCTGTAACTCTCCAAATAGTTTGCTTGGAAGATATCTATCCTAACTGTACTAAAAGATTTTGAAATTTAACTCGAATTCAATGTTTTAAAAAAAATAAAACGTTACAGAATATTACCTGTGTTCATCGTGTTCTTAAATCAATTTTGTCAATTTGAAGTAGTTGAAATTGATAACTGCTATTGATAGTGTGATGTTGAGTAGTTTACCATATCACTGGACAATTATATTGCTATAAAGAAGAATTGTGGTCTCATTTTGGATTTACAGGAAACAGAAAAATAAACAAATAAATAAGAAAAAGGTTGATATGGATTGCTAACAACTTAGATGATTAATTTCCTTTATATTTTGGATTTAACTGGTTGAAGTCGTAATGGAATCAAACTCAGAGACAGGAAATCAGATTTCTAAAATAGTGAGATGGTGATAGGAAGCAGGATACTTATATTCCTTGTATATATATGTATATAATTGTATTATATATATAATTTGCTGTATCTGTATTGAGATATAGATGTATAATCGTATTTATATATCTGCTTTTATGTATATCTGATTTTTTTATATATCTAGTTATATATATATCTGTTTATATGTATATATAATTCTTAAGTTTTTTTTTTTGTTAATTAACAAATATATTGATAATATTAATAATATTACTACTAATTAATAATAGTACTAATAATAATAATGTTTTGGATAATAGACTTAGTATAATAAATGATAAATAAGAACTTTAATAATTTGGTTAATAATAAAGATACTAAAGTGATAATAATTTTAATCATGATACTAATACTAGTTGTATTATTTATGATAATAATGATACTTGTAAAAAAAAATCATAATACTAATTAAACTTTACTATTAATTATATTAACAATGCTATTAATAATGATAATAATATTATTAATTATTATAACACCTTACATGTATTAACTTTCATACCTGTATATATTGAAACTAATAATTTAACAAGTAGTGTTATTAATATTAATGTTAATAATAATGGAAGTATTAATAATAATATAATAACTTATATATATCAAATATCATATCTATATGTTATATATTGAAAATATTACTATCAAAAATATTGATTTTAATATTAATATTAATATTAATATTGACAATGATAAAGAAAGTAATACTAATATTAACATAACAATTATATTCCTACCTTGTGATTAAACTTAACATATAACTATTACATTTTATTAATTATGTAATACTTAGTAAAAATATATATATATTATATAATAACATATTTTAATATTTATTATTTACATATTTAAGGTTCGTGAATCCTCGGATGGTCAATGGTCAAATGAATCCATATAAACAAATTCAAAAATTTTGGAGACTCAACATTACAGACTTTGGTTATCGTGTCGAAATCATACAAAGATTAAGTTTAAATTTGGTCGAAATTTCCCGGGTCGTCACAATTTGAAGCTGACCCTCTTGCATATTTTAAAGGCTTATCTCCGGTGATCACAAGTGCATCAATTACTACTCAAATGTGATCAAGCAAGAGAAAATTCTATGATCTTATAGATATAGAATTGGGTTGTTGTAAACTTATTAATCAAAATCATTTATCTTGTGAGTTTACTTAATGTAATGTATGTCCTAGTATTGTATTAGGATCATCATTACAAAGTGTATAGGTCTTGTAACTTCAATTAGTAGAAGCATATACTAGCTTAGTGATCTACTTCCTTAAAGGGACTTAGGAAGTTGATTAATCTTATTTGGAGATTAATACTTGTCCAAGGTGAAGACAAGTTAATCTAGGTTGGAGTTGATCTTTCAAAGGGAAAGAAAGATTAGGTTTGTTGTCTACCAAAGAAGTTGAAGACTTGTAAAACGGATCTCCACCGGGTTTGGAGAAAAGTACTTAGTGAAGCAACAAATCCCGATTAGTGTAATCGGGGAGTAGATTAAGGTGGATTAGTTAACATCCACCCGAACCACTATAAATCCTTGTGTCTATGTTCTTTACATTACTTCATTTATCACTTTGAACATATACACTATACACATCAAGTTTGAGTTGAGTTGGTTGATCAAAGTTAAATCGAATTTGGTGATCAATCAAAAAAGTTTTAAAAACGTATTAAGTAACTATTCACCCCCCTCTAGTTACTTACAATTGGTATCAGAGTGGTTGCTCAAATCATTGCGCTACAAACGATCGCGAAAGCGTCAAAATTCGTTTTGTGCAAAAACTTGAGTCAACGATTCTCGGATCAACTCAAACTATGGGATACTTGGAAGAATTAGTAAAAGAAGCACCAATCTTTGATAAGATGAATATTGATGTGTGGAAATTAAGATTTGAGTCTTATCTCAAATCCAAGGATTACTACTTGTGGAGAATAATCAAAGTAGGAGACTTTTTACCACAAGCTAGTTCAAGGCTAGTGAAGTCAATATTTCAAAACAATGATGTTTTGAAACAATTTGATGCAATTTCACTACTTCATGGAATTCTTCCTAGTGAAGAAAGGTTAAAGATAATTTCATGTGAAAGTGCTAAAGAATGTTGGGATTCACTATGTTCTCAAGAAGATTTAAAATCTAGAAGTTTAAAGGGTAAAGGAATTGGGAAGGATTTGGTAAAGGTTGGTGATTCTCAAGCAAAAGAGTTGGATGAAAATGAAGACTTTTGCCTCATGAGTTCTTTGAATGATTTGGATCAAGATGGTCAAAGTGAAAAAGAGGTTGAATCTCCAATTCAATGAAGATGACGTCTCAAGCATGGATTGCAATGAGGTACATGTATTCTATCATTCTAATTATGAAGAATTGTTAGATGATTACAAGACCATTAAATTTGTGTATAATAGTAGTCGTGACAAAGTAAAACTTTTGGAGAAAGAATTACACAAAGTTAGACAACTTAACAAAGTTTTAATTGATGAAAATAACACCTTGAAAAGAAAACTTGAAAGGATAACTATTTGTGATTCATTAAGAGATAAACATGAAATGAATATATGTCACGACTCTAGCAAACACAAATCTTGTAATCAAAGTCCATTGTCCATTATTAGGAAAATTGAGAATATGGGAAAAACGGACCAAGCTAGCAATTCCATGGTAGGGATAAGTCAAGGATTGGGTAATCTTAAAATCAATCAAAATCAATGATCAAAATGCTAATGGGAATAACCTTCTCAAAAAGACTTTGTATTAATGAAAGGTTTTTCTTACTAATGCAAAATTGTTTTTGAAAAATGATTTCAAAAGATTAGTGTAGGAAGCTTACTTGCCTTGAGATTGTGTGTTTATGTGAAAATGTATTGCATGACAAATACTAGATTAATGCATTTTGTGTATACTATATGAATGATTAAATATGAATATGTATATATATATATATATATATATATACATATACATATAGATATAGTATATTACGTGTCATTGATGATTAAACATCGGGAGGATGTAATCATTCAATGTTAGGAAAAGAAAACTTGTCCTCAAGTATTCTATAGAACCTAAGAATCGTCAAAACGCGTTCGAAGAAAGAAGAAGTGAAGAAACAAGTGTGACGACCCGGAAATTTTCGACCAAATTTAAACTTAATCTCTATCTCTATATGATTTTGACACGATAAGCAAAGTCTGTAATGTTGAGTCTCAAAAATGTTGGAACTATATTCATGTAATCAATTACCCTTTGACTATCTCCGACGATTCACGAACGATTATGTGTAAGTAGAAAATGTATATATATATATGTGTGTGTAGGTATATATATATATATATATATATATATATATATATATATATATATATATATATATATATATATATATATATAACAATAGTATATATAATAAGTTGAACTAATAAGATAAATTGTAATCATTTGAATTAAATTGAATATTTAAAGAAATACATAAAATAACTAAGTTGCTATTAAAATGAATATATATACATATATATTGAATTATATAATAAATATTCAATAGAATATATTACCAATATGACATAAATAATAATATATAAATATATTAATTTAATTACAAGTTTAAACATAATTGTTATTATTATTACCTTCATTATTATTAATATTAATGTTAATATCTGTAATATCAATATTATTATTTCTAATATAAAATATATAGATATGAAATTAGTATACATAAAACTTGTTATGTCTAAATTATTACTTGTAGTAATATCATATAGTATTATTATCGTTATCATTAAAAATCATTATTATTGTCATTTTGATAATTACCATTATAAATATCATTATTTATTATTACTAATATTAGTATGATTATTGTTATTAATAGAAAATAATACAATTATTATCATTAATAATATTAATATCATTTTTATTATTAAATATCATTATCATTAGTATTATTCTTAAGTATTATTTTGGTTATTATAAATATTATTATTCTTATTATTATTAACAGCAATCATTTATCCTTAATATAATTATATTATTATTAGTATTATTATTTATCATTATTAAAGGTATTATTATTATTTATATATATTAATTATTAATATTAATTTGATAAAATTACAAAAGAATGGGATCAGTATACGTTTCCATCAGTTCACTATAAGTTTTCGATTTTATCTGCAATTGGTTAACCATCCTTATCATTCATACAAAGCATATACAATCTATACAGCAATTTCCAAAATCTGTTAGCAATCGCGTTCAACCTTTTATTTTTTTATTTTTTTTTCTTCTGTCCTTTGGAATATTTTTGTCGATCAATATTGGTTATATAATTGATGCAAATCAATGTTAAAAGACAGCAGACAATCTATATTATCATTTAACAAATTCAATTACCTTTTACAGTTTGTAAATTTTCGAATTTAAATCAAAACTTGAAGAACACCCGTCGTTCTGCCATGTTCTTGCTTTATTTTTCAATTTACTCAAATTTGAAATCAATTACAAAATGTATTAATGCAGATATGTTATAAACCCTCTTCTTAAACTATCTGGAAAACCTTGGGTTTCAATTTTATCTATTAAGCTCTAATTTTGAAGTCAAACTTTTTTTTAAAAGTCAAAGAAGGTGTTCATAGCAAAATTTACATTCGTTTTGAGGTTTCAATTCAAATTAAGTGTTCAGAAAGTTTTTAGGAATGGAATGTAAACTTTTTCATGTTGTGAGTTGAATCTAAAACGCTTTTAATTTTAAAATCATGATAAGTGTTCATAGAGTGTTGCAGCGAACTGTTATGTTACTGTATATGCTTGGTTTTTTTTGTTATTAAATTTCTTTCTTTTCTGTGAAGTATAAAATCACGTTTATAAGTGGTTGTCATTTACAACCTAACACATGTTATAAATCTTATTTAAAACAATCTTGAATTCTAAAATAGAACCTGAGTTCATGTTCTTCATAAAACGCTGCAGTAAATCAAAATCTATTTAAATTCTTTTCAGTTTTGATATTTTACTTACAGTATAAACATTTAGGCTTCTGATATACAACCTAAATCGATTTAATAATTAGTGTATATAATTGTATTGGAGTATGGGTCGATCTGTGTTTGATAAAGAGGAAGAAGAAAGAGGGAAAAGGAAAACGGCTTAATAAATTTAGTACTGGATATGAATCAGAAAAACGGGATAGCTTGGATGGTTTGGGTGTTGGGTCGGTTAACGCGAGGTCGAGGGTTCGAGCCCAGGCATGGGCTGTTTTTTTTTTTTGAAAATCATCCTTTGAGGTAGCCTTTATGTATTTATGTATTTATTATTATTATTATTACTTATTAAATATTAAATATTATTATTATTATTATTAATACGATTATTATTGTTGTGATTAGTATTATTACTATTATTACTATTATTAATATTAGTATATTACTTATTATTGTTATTAATATTACTAATACAAGTAGTAATTATCAATTATTATTATTAGGCATTAGTAATAATAATAATAATAATAATATTATTATTATTATTATTATTATTATTATTATTATTATTATTATTATTATTATTATCACTTTACTAATATGTAACATCATTTAAGTATTATTAATGTGATTATTAGTATTATTAATATCAATATAAGTATTATTATGATTAGGACGATTATTATTATTATTATTATGAAAATGATACAAACCATTATTATCACGATTAATATTAGTATTAGTATCATTGTAGACTTATTATTATTATTAACAAAAGTATTATTATTATTAAGATTATCATTAGTAATAAAATTGTTATAATAATTATCATTAAGTATCATGTATTATTATCAAAATTAGTATTTTCATTATCATTATTATTAAACTTTTTATTTTATTAAAAACTACTGTTATTATCATTATTATAAGATTTATCTTTAAAACTATCATTAATATTATTATCATTATTATTAACACTAGTATTATCATCATCATAATTTTAAACACTACTAATATTATTTTAATATTAATATAATTACTATTTCAACAAACAAATGAAATATATATATATATATATATATATATAATATATATATATATATATATATATATATATATATATATATATATATATATATATATATATAATATTTGATACATATAACATAACAAAAGTTATAATTTATAGTAATAATGAGATATATAAGAATTATATCACTAATAATAATATATATATTTGTTCAATTACAAGTATATGTTTTAATGTATATACAAATGATATAGGTTCGTGAATCCGAGGTCAACCCTGCATTGTTCAGTTTTGTTGTATGAATATTTTTACTACAAAATATTGGATTGTGAGTTCATTTGATTCCCTTTTACTCTTTACATTTTTGGGACTGAGAATACATGCGCTGTTTTTACAACTGCTTTATTAAATGCTTTTGAATTATATTTTTGAACTGCGAATACATGAAATGCTTTTATAAATGTTTGACAAAATAGACACAAGTACTTAAAAACATTTTACGAATGAGTTATTATGAGTACACCGGATATCACCCCTTTTAGTATGGTAATCTAAGAATTAGGAAACCGAGCTCCTAATTGACGCGAATCCTAAAGATGGATCTATGGGCACTAACCAGCCCCAGTCAGAGAATTTGAACTGCTTTAATACTTCGAAATAGGTATACAACCGCCAGCTTTAAAAGATATGATCTGTTTGTGAGGTGTACACAACCATCATATTTAAAAGAGTGGCCTGATTGTATGCTTTTTGCATGACCGTGCGGAATGCCAGTATGCGAGGGATATTCTAGATGCATTTTGTTAAGGTCAATTACCCGGTGTTTGTAGTTCGTATGAATGACTTTTATCTCTATGCCGTGCGAAATGCCTGATATGAGATTATGTTTATGAAAGATATTAAAAATCGCGAGGCAACCTACGGGGGAGAAAAGGATACGAACCTACTCTGCTAAGCATTACGAAATATGGTTTTGTACACGAGATAGGTGTACTGTAACTAAATCTTGTGGTCTATTAAAATGATGAATTTTATTGTTTACAATAAACCTATGAACTCACCAACCTTTTGGTTGACACTTGAAAGCATGTTTATTCTCAGGTATGAAAGAAATCTTCCGCTGTGCATTTGCTCATTTTAAAGATATTACTTGGAGTCATTCATGGCATATTTCAAAAAGACATTGCATTCGAGTCGTCGAGTTCATCAAGAATATTATTAACTCATTTATAGTTGGATATATTATGAAATGGTATGCATGCCGTCAACTTTCGATGTAAAGAAAGTTTGTCTTTTAAAAACGAATGCAATGTTTGTAAAATGTATCATATAGAGGTTAAATACCTCGCAATGAAATCAACTATTGTGAATCGTTTATAATCGATATGAATGGGGCATTTCAGTTGGTATCAGAGCGGTGGTCTTAGCGAACCAGGTCTTGCATTAGTGTGTCTAACTGATAGTTGTTTAGATGCATTAGTGAGTCTGGACTTCGACCGTGTCTGCATGTCAAAAGTTTTTCTTATCATTTCGTGTCGAAAATTACCTACTTATCATCCTTAAAGTCTAGACACATCTTACTGCATTGATTGCATGAATAGTGTATAGACAAGATTCGTATCTTAGCGTATCTTCCAATTCATATTTTAACATATCTGTTACTGTAAACTTTGCCTGACATATTTCGTAAATCCCTCTGTAATCTACGAAATCTTTTGATCTATATATATAGATATTCTATGTAATTAGAATACCATCCGATAGCCGAAAATCATTTCATATCGAAAAATCCTTTATTCAATCGTATGAAATGGAATTCGCCACTAGTTCAAGTCCCTCGAATTCCGATATGGAGTTTCACTCGAGCTCCGAAAGCAGTGTGACCAGAATGGATCAACCAATCAGTCATCCTCAATTCATCTGATGGGTTCGTAGTCGACTTAATCAATGGAGACAAGAAGAAGGTGATCCTTTCCATCAACCGAAATCACCTCTTGGCGAAGAATCTGAAGCACTTACCGGCGAACCTATTCGTAATACCATTTTCTCTCTCATTTCCGGAGTATCTCGCCATGACTATATCACAAGCCAGATTCTAAAACTTATTCATTCGCTCGTTCCTACTGACAATCATCCCGGAGTAATAAAGTCAACGAGCTTCGCGCACGAGTTGTAACCTTGGAAAATATGGTGCAAAACGTACCAGCTTCAGCAATATCAAAGGCATCAACAGTACCACTAACAACAACATCCGCATCCCAAGCCTTAACTTCACAATCTGTCCCACGAGCATCAACATCATACGCACCATATATACCAAGGAGTACCAACAACAATGAACGATGAAGTATTGATTCATAACTTCATTGGAGAAATATTCTGCGAAGAATATGTGGTTTCTAAAAGTTTTAGAGATTACTTATTCTAGTCCTAACCGAAAACCAGATGAGATTAATATTATATTAACTCATTAAATCCATGATTACATCTAAAGAAAATATATATGTAGGTATATTTTCATAAAGATTGTAATTAAGAATTCTTTTGTACAAACTATTAATGATAAGAATATTTTAACGGGTAGGAAATACCCGAGAAATATTTAGATTTCACATTAATAAGTTACACTGTACATTCTTCGAATCTGATTCAACAATCATTTACTATCCTACTTACATCCACAGATATACGTATCCGTTCACCGCAGAATAACCATTTTCATTCAATTTCATATTTGGATTTTTACCTATCAGAATCCAACAAGTGGCATAATGAAGAAAACATTGGACAAAAATAAAATTTGTTAGAAACAAACAAATTAACTATGAGAAATGTTGTTAAGAATCCACGCTAACAAAATCCTAGCTAACTGTTCCTAGCTAACTGTTAATTCCTATTTACATTTATTTATCGCAATTTATTTATCGCAATTTTAATTCTCGCAATTTTATTTATCGTCCTTTAATTTCTGTTATTTATTTTTATGCACTTTAAATATCGGGACACATATACAATGTTTTGACATATCATATCGACGTCATCTATATATATTATTTGGAATAACCATAGACACTCTATATGCAGTAATGATCGAGTTCTCTATACAGGGTTGAGGTTGATTCTAAAATAATATATATACCTTGAGTTGTGATCGAGTATGAGACATGTATATAACGGGTCACGACATGTATTAATTAATTCGAATATTATATATTAAACTATATATGAATTGTTGAATTACTAACTGTGGACTACCAACATTGGACAATTAAAATGAATTAAAATATTGATTATAACATATGAAACTAAACATCTCTTCAAGTTTGCCACTTGATTTCATCTTAAACCTCATTTGTATCTTGACGATTACAATCTGCGTTCAAACCTTTCATGATTCTTGAAAACACCTCAATCGAGAAGATGAACCAACCGCACTTCACCTACAGAAAAAGGTCGATGCATATAGTTATGCACCTGAAAACACTCGGAACCTGAGTAAACGTTTAACACGTATCTGTACTAGCTCCTTTGGCATTGTTATTACTGAAAATAACTTTGCAATCCTTTTTCAAGGTAGTGAATTTTGTCACAGCTACAGCAAGTCAACTTTGACTTTTCAATCGTACTAGTCTTATTATAACCTTGATGTATACGATTGCCCTTTCGTCATCGTTACCGGGGAACCGTTTATATTTCACTACTTTAGCAGTAAATTTACCAACAACTTCGTTGATCTTTGACTTTCTGAAAAATCATTATATTATCGAAACCCTATCATATACTCACCCATATCTTGTAACGAGAACTGCCATACCAATTACCCGAAATCAGCAATCGGTACTTTGAAAACTCATAGCATATCTACGTCAACAGTTATATGTATAACATTTATCTCTTAGAATTATGATCTTTCATTCTGAAATTCTGAAAAGCACTCAGTCTACAAATCAATACTCTGAATGTTGAAAAAGCTGATGAAGCAGTGAAAACTGAAGACTGCCTTAACAATCAGAAGTTTGATGATAAAGAATAGTATGTTGGAAAAACTCAGAAAAGTTTGAACTGAAAAACGAATTGAGCAAACTATGAAGGAGGCCGTGGACAAATCACAAAGACTAAATCTACCCTCAAAAGAATCCAAATGATTCAGTATCTGCTGAAGTCATTAACGAATACATTGCTCCTGACTCTAAACCTTTATGGACAAATCTTCATCATCATCCATCGATACTAGAAATTCTAAGATACCATCGTATCTTTCATTATAAATATCTTCGATATTTCTAAAGATATTTTCATAACTACTCTTATCTAAAATCAGTTATCTCTTCGCGATACCAGTGTTACATCAGAAAGGAAACTGTTTTAGTTTCTAAATTCTGAAAAATTCGAACTTAAAATATGAATGTTTTGAAGTAGTGTTGGGAACTGATGCATGAGTTAGTATAATATAATGACACTTGATTAACGTGATTATATTACAGTAAGTCATGCTGAGTTTCTAATGGAACGTGATGATTCACAGACCATAACGTCATCATGTGCCATTTTACACGACTCTTACATTCTACCTAATCTCTAAACATATCAAGAACATATTTTCTTGATAGTTCTATCTTTTCTGTAATTTCTGGTAATTTAACCAATCAAGATCGTGCTATTATAATCTCTCTCTTAGAACATTAGCCATGTTCATTCGAAACTCCATACCTACGAATTCTAGACCATTACTGGTTGTACTTAAAATCAAGGAAAGAAAAGTATAGAAGTGATAAAGATAATGGAACAGTAGAGGTAAATTTATAACGGAAATATCCGACAGAGCAATCGAGGCAGATTACCGCATTTAATTAAAGAGATCCTAATTTCTTTAATCACCGAAGAATCAAATCTTAATCAGATCACGAAGATTTTCTGAAAATCCCTTGAATTCTGGAATTCAATCATGACTAGTGAAAAGTTATGATGAAACTTGTCTATCTCAATTCACTATTTAGTGATAACTTCATTCGTACGCTTCGAGTGATTAAATCGTTTTATTTATATTAGTCAATAGTGATAAAACTCTATTTAACAACTCAGATTCGTCATGAAAAACATTTTTATTGTTAACCATGACCATCCCAATCAAATTTCGGGATGAAATTTCTTTAACGGGTAGGTACTGTGACGACCCGGAAATTTTTGACCAAATTTAAACTTAATCTCTATATGATTTCGACACGATAAGCAAAGTCTGTAATGTTGAGTCTCAAAAATGTTGGAACTATATTCATGTAATCAATTACGCTTTGACTATCTCCGACGATTCACGAACGATTATGTGTAAGTAGAAAATGTATATATATATGTGTGTGTATAGGTATATATATATATATATATATATATATATATATATATATATATATATATATATATATATATATATATATATATATAAACAATAGTATATATAATAATGTGAACTAATAAGATAAATTGTAAACATTTGAATTAAATTGAATATTTAAAGAAATACATAAAATAACTAAGTTGCTATTAAAATGAATATATATACATATATATTGAATTATATAATAAATATTCAATAGAATATATTACCAATATGACATAAATAATAATATATAAATATATTAATTTAATTACAAGTTTAAACATAATTGTTATTATTATTACCTTCATTATTATTAATATTAATATTAATATCTGTAATATCAATATTATTATTTCTAATATAAAATATATAGATATGAAATTAGTATACATAAAACTTGTTATGTCTAAAGTATTACTTGTAGTAATATCATATAGTATTATTATCGGTATCATTAAAATCATTATTATTGTCATTTTGATAATTACCATTATAAATATCATTATTTATTATTACTAATATTAGTATGATTATTGTTATTAATAGAAAAAAATACAATTATTATCATTAATAATATTAATATCATTTTTATTATTAAATATCATTATCATTAGTATTATTCTTAAGTATTATTTTAGTTATTATAAATATTATTATTCTTATTATTATTAACAGCAATCATTTATCCTTAATATAATTATATTATTATTAGTATTATTATTTATCATTATTAAAGGTATTATTATTATTTATATATATTAATTATTAACCGTCACATCCATTATTATTCTTCAATTTAACCGTCACCATCAACAACAAACACCATTACATCCATTTTTTTGTTTCCATTTCTGTGTACCGAATATCATTCACCACCCATCAAGGCCGTCACCATCTATCTCTCCTTTCCTTTCCCTTTCACTCCAAACCAAAACCCATTTCATCTTTTGTTGCTTTCTGCTCTATTGCCGAGATCAAAGGCTATAGTAAAACCTCTATCAAAACTAATAAATATTATAGAATCAAGTAGGAACCGATGCAAGTGATGTTAATTCTATTATATATTCCCTTGTTGGCAGACAAAGACAACCCATGATTCCACTTGATTTAATTAAAGTAGTAGGTAATGGTGAGGTAATGATGAAGACATCACGAGGCATGCATGTGTGTATATTTGTTTTAACAGACTGAAAATTCTACTAAATCATTTTACGGAATAGTAATGCTGGTCCACAAAAAAAATCCGTTTTATACTTGGGTCGTGAATGTGTTTACATAGTTGGGCTTCTTGTAAATATAAATGAGTCGAAATCTTGATTGGGCCAAGAAGTGACGAGATCCATTTTAATTTTCTACATGGACCAAAAAGAATAAATTTGAAGAAAAGAAAAATAGAAAAATGGGTTAAAAGATAACATGTGTCTATTAAAATGGAAAAGTAATAGCAGCTCAATGGTCTAGAAGGGTGTTTGTGGGTTAGCGAGAGGTCAGAGGTTCGAGCCCTGTCTGAGGCACTCTTTTAGGGAAAAAGCTTTTGAAGGTAGTTTCAAGTATTATTATTTTTGTTGTTGTTATTATTATTATTATTATTAATTGTTGTTGTTATTAAGTTAATTATTATTATTACTAATATTATCATTAAGTATTATTATTATTATTATTATTATTATTATTATTATTATTATTATTATTATTATTATTATTATTATTATTATTATTATTATTATCAAAATTGTTATTTCCTTTATCACTATTAAGATTACTCTTATTAATTTACTCAATGAATATTATATATATATATATAAAATATTTATTACATATAATATAACTATACTGATAATTGTATAATAAATACTAATTATTTATCTAAAGTATAAATATAGTTAATTAAGTCATTAACGAAACATATAAGTTATTAAAATAACAATTAATATTAATATATTTGTTCGATTACAACTACGTGTGTTAATATATATATACAAATGATATAGGTTCGTGAATCCGAGGTCAACCCTGCATTTTTCAGTTTTGTAATATGTATTTTTACTACAAAATACAGTACGGTGAGTTTCATTTGCCCTTTTTTACTCTTTACGTTTTTGGGCTGAGAATACATGCAAATACTTTATTAACTGTTTCACAATATTTATATGTGTGAGTTTCATTAATCCCTTTTTAAATGCTTTTGCAATATATAGTTTTGGGACTGAGAATACATGCGCTATTTTTATAACTGTTTTACGAAATAGACACGAGTAAATGAAACTACATTCTATGGTTGAATTATCGAAATCGAATATTCCCCTTTTTATTAAGTCTGGTAATCTAAGAATTAGGGAACAGACACCCTAATTGACGCGAATCCTAAAGATAGATCTATCGGGCCCAACAAGCCCCATCCAAAGTACCGGATGCTTTAGTACTTCGAAATTTATATCATGTCCGAAGGAGGATCCCAGAATGATGGGGATATTCTTATATGCATATTGTGAATGTCGGTTACCAGGTGTTCAATCCATATGAATGATAAATTTGTCTTTATGCATGGGACGCATGTTTATGAGAAATGGAAGTATGAAATCTTGTGGTCTATTAAAATTATGATATGATTATTTATGTTAAACTAATGAATTCAACAACCTTTTGGTTGACACTTTAAAGCATGTTTATTCTCAGGTACGAAAGAAATCTTCCGCTGTGCATTTGCTCATCTTAGAGATATTACTTAGAGTCATTCATGACATATTTCAAAAGACATTGCATTCGAGTCGTTGAGTTCATCAAGATTATTATTAAGTCAATTATAGTAAGATATATTACGAAATGGTATGCATGTTGTCAAGTTTCGATGTAATGAAAGATTGTCTTTTCAAAAACGAATGCAATGTTTGTAAAATGTATCATATAGAGGTCAAGTACCTCGCGATGTAATCAACTGTTGTGAATCGTTTATAATCGATATGGACTTCGTCCGGATAGATTAGGACGGGTCTTTACAGTTGGTATCAGAGCGGTGGTCTTAGCAAACCAGGTCTGCATTAGTGTGTATAACTGATAAGTCGTTAGGATGCATTAGTGAGCTGGACTTCGACCGTGTCTGCATGTCAAAAAAAAATTTTGCTTATCATCTTTGTCGGAAATCATCAGTTTATAATCCTCAGAAAATTACCTGCTTATCATTTTTAGTCTAGACACATCTTACTGCAATGATCGCAAGAATAATGTATAGACAAAATCCATATTTTAGCGTATCTGTCACTGTAGACCTAATCTGACACGTTTCCTTAATTTTCTCCGTAATTTCCGGGATCTTTGGAAGTATGTATAGATATTCTATATATAATTAGAATATCATTCGATATTCAAAAATCATTTCATATCAAAACCCTTTAACTGATCGTGAGAGATGGATCCTACACCTAGCTTGGATTCCATTAGTTCTGGAAGCGATTTCGAGATGTATATTGAAGCAGACTCCGAAGTCAATAAACCAGAAGTGTCTCAACCATTTAGTAATTTTTCTTTCTGGAGGAAATGGGGGTGGGTCCGAGACTTACTCACTCGATGGAGAAATGAAGAAGGCGAGCCCTACCGCGAACCAAACTTACCTCCTAACATCGGAGAAAACGATGCACTCACCGGTGAACCTATGCGCAACACTGTATTCACCCTTCTTGCTAAAGTTTTCCACCTCGAAGGTCGCATTACTGCAATCTCAAAAAATATTCAACCTCTACTTCCGAATACCAATCGAAGGAAATATTAGAAGAAGTTAGGGAACTTCGAATTGATAATCAAGATCTATCGAATCAGATGAGTGGATGGATAGAGATGATAGAGGGTAGGATAGAAACCCTGACAAGAATGGTGCGTAATTTACAAGCTATACTTACTACACCAACATCATCACCAACCTCAGCACCAACAACACTTGTAGCACCGACAGCAACAGTACCACCATCAGCAGCACCAACAGCGTAACCAGTACCAACAACAACAACATCATCACACGTCTCAACCTCGCAATCTCTACCTCAAAGCATAATCATCGTTCTACGAATCGTTCTACATAAACTATCTTCGTCCTTCATGGCAATTATGTAATCTCTAATGTTTTAGAGATTATGTACTCTAGTTCTAGCCGTAAATCTGATGAGTTTAATATCATTTTGACTCATTAAATCTATAGTTACATCTGAAGAAAATATATATGTATATATATTTTCATGAAGATTGTAATTAAAAGTTCTTTTGTACAAACTGTTAATGTTGAAAATATTTTAACGGGTAGGTTTTACCCTAGAAATATTTAGATTTTGCATTAATAAGTTACACTGCACATTCTTCAAATTTGATTCAACGATCATTTACTATCCTATTTACAACCACCGATATACATATCCGTCAACACAGAGTAACCATTTTCAATCAATTTCATATTTGGATTTTGACCTATCAGAATCCAACAAGTGGCATAATGAAGAAAACATTTGACAAAAAAAAAAAAAAAAAAAAAAAATTTGTTAGAAACAAACAAATTAACTATGAGAAATTTGGTTAAGAATTCACGCTAACTGTTCCTAGCTAACTACTCCTAGCTAACTGATTACATTTTATTTATCGCAATTTAATTATCGCAACCTTGATCCTTGCAATTTTATTTATCTTCATTAAATTTTTGTTATTTATTTACTTTACGCACTTTAATTATCGTCATTTAATTTCTGTTATTTACTTTACGCACTTTATTTATCATCATTTATATTTCTGTTATTTATTTTATGCACTTTAAATATCGGGACACGTATACAAGGTTTTGACATATCATATCGACGCATTTATATATATTATTTGGAATAACCATAGACACTCTATATGCAGTAATGATCGAGTTCTCTATACAGGGTTGAGGTTGATTCTATCATAATATATATAATTTGAGTTGTGATCGAGTCTGAGACATGTACACGGGTTACGATACGTATTAATTAATTCGAATATTATATATTAAATTATATATGAATTATTGGACTGTTAACTGTGGATTATCGACTGTGAACTAATGACTTTGGACAATTAAAATGAATTAAAATGTTGATTATAATATATGAAACTAAATAATTCTTCAAGTTGCCACTTGATTTCATCTTAAACGCCATTTGTATCTTGACAATTCTAATCTGCGTTCAAACCTTTCATGATTCTTGAAAACACCTCAATTGAAAGGATGAACCAACCGCACTTCATCTATGGAAGAAAAGATTGACGCATATAGTTATGCACCTGAAGACTCCCGGACCCTAAGTAAAAGTTTAAAACGTGTCTGTGTTAGCTCTTTTGGCATTGTTATTACCGAAAATAACATTGCAACTCTTTTTCAAATTAGCCAATTTTATCACAGCTTCAACAAATCAACTTCAACTTCCATTCGAATTAGCCTTATTATAGCCTTGATTTATAAGTCTGCCTTTCGTCATCGTTGTCAGGGAACCTTTTATATTCTGCCACATTAGCAGTAAACTTACCAGCAACTTCATTACTCATTGGCTTAAGTCTCTTCGAAGAACCATTATATTTATTCATTGAAACCCTATCATATACTCATCCGCATCTTGAAACGAGAACTGCCATACCAATTATCGAGAATCAGCAATCAATACTTTGAAAACTCACAGCATATCTACATCAACATTTATATGTATGACATTTATCTCTTAGAATTATGATCTCTCATTCTGAAATTCTGGAAAGCACTCAGTCACAAATCAATACTCTGAATGTTGAAAAAGCTGAATGAAGCAGCAGAAACCATAGACAACCGTAAACGACCTTAATCATCGGAAGTTTGATGATAAAGAATAGTATGTTGGAAAAGCTCAGAAACGTTGGAACTGGAAAACGGATAGAGTTAACCATGAAGGAGACCAAGGATAAATACAAGGACCATACCCTATATTCAAAGAATCCAGATAATTCTGGATCCGTTGAAATCTTTAGAGAATATCTTGCTCCGAAGTCATGTTAAAATCCTGCAGAAAATCTTTCTCCATCAACCATCGAACTTATAAATTCCAAAATATCATCATCAATATCTTCGATATTTCTGAGGATATTTTTATAAATATTCTCGTCCGAAATTATATACCTCTTCGTGCTTCCTGTGTATCATTATATTGGAAACATTCAATAGAAAATTTAGTACCGAAAAGCAGATTATGCAAAACTATGAAGAAAGCCGTGGACAAATCACAAAGAATAAGTTTGACTTCAAAGAATCCAAATGATTCAATGTCTGCTAAAGTCTTTAGTGAATATCTTGCTCCTTACTCTAAACCCTTGCAGACAATAGTATCATCCTCTGATCTTAGATATTCCGAGATATTATCGTATCTTTCATTATAAATATCCTCCATATTTCTGGAGATATTTTGATAACTATTCTTATCTGAAATCATTAATCTCTTCGTGCTATCAGTATTACATCATATAGAAACTGTTAGTTTCTATATTCTGTAAAATTTCGAGCTTAAAATATGAATGTTATTGAAGTAATGTTGGGAACTGATGCATGAGTTAATATAATATAATGACACTTGATCAACGTGATTATATTACAGTAAGTCATGCTGAGTTTCTAATGGGACGTGATGATTCACAGATCCTAACGTCATCATGTGCCATGTTACATAACTCTTTCATTCTACTTAACTTCTGAACATATCAAGAAAATATATTCTTGATAGTTCTATTCTCAGTGATTCTGGAAATTTGACCAATCAAATCGTGCTAATACGTTCTTTCTTGTTTAGAACATGATGTTCATTCGAAACTCCATACTTATGAATTCTGGACACTTACTCGCTTTACTAGAGGTCTAGAAGATAATAAAAAGGCAAAAAACTCCAAAATATAAGAGAAAATAAAGCCCAATAACAATACGGAGATTACAAACCACGGATATTAATACGGATAGCAATATAAAGACACGGTATAATTAAGAATAGTATCACCCCAAGGTAATAGTAGAAGTAAACAGATTCTTCTGATGGAATATTGAAAAGAAGGATGACAGAAATGATAATTAGAAAAATATCAAGGATTAGAACTGGATTAAGCATTTTCACAATCTTTTGGATGTATGAACTAAGAAAGAAAGTATAGGAATGGTGAGAATAATGGAACAGAAGAGCTTAATTTGTAATGGAAATATCAGACAGAGTAATCGAGGCAGATCACCGTATTTAATTATAGAGATCTTAATTTTCTTACTCGCCGAAGAATCCAATCTTTTAAGATTTCGAAGATTTTCTCTAAATCCCTTGGATTCCGGAATTTCATCAAGACAACATCAAAAGTTAATACGAACCTTATTTTTCCTAAATTCAGCCATGACTAGTTAAAAGTTATGATGAAACATGTCCTTCTTATTTCACTCTTCCGTGATAGCTTCATTCGTACGCTTCAAATAATCGAATTGTTATTCCATATTACTCAATGATGATAAAACTCTATTTATCAGCTCATATTCGTCAAGAAAACATATTTATTGTTAGCCATGATGACCTCACTCAAATTTCGGGACGAAATTTCTTTAACGGGTAGGTACTGTGATGACCCAGGAATTTCCGACCAAATTTAAACTTAATCTTCATATGAATTCGACATGATAAGCAAAGTCTGTAATGTTGAGTCTCGAAAACTTTGGAACATTTTACATGAATACATTTGTCCTTTTGACCATTCCTGACGATTCACGAACAATTACGTGTAAATAAATATGTAAATATATATATAAATAAATATATATATATATATATATATATATATATATATATATATATATATATATATCGGTGTACAGATAATATTATAAATTAATAGAGTACGCTTAATCAATTGAAATTAAAAATGTAAAATAATAATTAGAATAATAAAGATACTATTAAAAATGATTATATATATATATATATATATATATATATATATATATATATATATATATATATGATATTATATGAATATATATATATATATATATATATATATATATATATATATATATATATATATATATAAGAATTCTATTAGTAATTATTATATGGTAACATTTATAAAATATATAAATATTAAATTTATAATAGATTATATAATTAGTAATTATGATATAATTAATAAATTGTAACATTAGTATATTAAATATAATTACAAGTATAAAATATAGTTGTTGTAGTAATATTATTATTACTTATATAATAATAATAATTATTATAAATATTATTATTATTATTAATATTATTATTATTAAAATATCTATAAATTATTATTAGACATGAAATATACAAACACAAGATTACAAATTCGGTTGAATTTCGCTATCTGTTTAATTCCCTTTCTGTATCTGATTGAATAACAGGTCGATTAACCTTACTAGATAACAAATCACAATTACTGCACAAATTGTTCAAATCGATTTCATGTCATTATCTATTTTCAACTTTATGTCTGTTTAAAACTTTGACAATCCATACATCGTTATATAACAAATAAACTGCAACCATCATGTTCGCCATCATCAACCATCATGTTCTCTCTCTCTAACTATCTCTCTTTCTTCTACCTTCTTTCTTGAACTCACCATAACAACCAACAAAGAGAACCTCCTGCAATCATCCACAACCACCACTAGGACGACCAAAACTGAAGCAAACAACCAACCTTTAGGTGCGTTATTGAACTGTTGCTATACCTACTGTATTTACAGCCTTAAAACACTCAAAACTACCCCAATTACAGTTGATTACTACTCCTACTCGTTTATAATTTTCTTTTACGATAACATGAGTCTTCTTTGTTATCGCTACTCGCTAGTCCCACAAAACTTTGTACTATTGTATGAGTATCGTAACCACAACCATTGGACTGCATGATTAATTACTATTTTCTGTTGTTCTTGTTAAACATCCATCGAAGGACACCCTTATCAACCACCACCACCAAAACTCTAACACCATCATTAGACCACCATGTCACCACCTCAACCCACCATCACCATGGAAGGTGAAATAATCGAAAACCAACACTATCTTCCATCTTCTTCAATTTAACTGTCACCATCAACAACAAACACCATTACATCCATTTTTTTATTTCCATTTCTGTGTACCGAATATCATTCACCACACATCAAAGCCGTCACCATCTATCTCTCCTTTCCTTTCCCTTTCACTCCAAACCAAAACCTATTTCATCTTTTGTTGCTTTCTGCTCTATTGCCGAGATCAAAGGCTATAGTAAAACCTCTATCAAAACTAATAAATATTATAGAATCAAGTAGGAACCGATGCAAGTGATGTTAATTCTATTATATATTCCCTTGTTGGCAGACAAAGACAACCCATAATTCCACTTGATTTAATTAAAGTAGTAGGTAATGGTGAGGTAATGATGAAGACATCATGAGGCATGCATGTGTGTATATTTGTTTTAACAGACTGAAAATTCTACTAAATCATTTTACGGAATAGTAATGCTGGTCCACAAAAAAAATCCGTTTTATACTTGGGTCGTGAATGTGTTTACATAGTTGGGCTTCTTGTAAATATAAATGAGTCGAAATCTTGATTGGGCCAAGAAGTGACGAGGTCCATTTTAATTTTCTACATGGACCAAAAAGAATAAATTTGAAGAAAAGAAAAATAGAAAAATGGGTTAAAAGATAACATGTGTCTATTAAAACGGAAAAGTAATAGCAGCTCAATGGTCTAGAAGGGTGTTTGTGGGTTAGCGAGAGGTCAGAGGTTCGAGCCCTGTCTGAGGCACTCTTTTAGGGAAAAAGCTTTTGAAGGTAGTTTCAAGTATTACTATTTTTGTTGTTGTTATTATTATTATTAATTGTTGTTGTTATTAAGTTAATTATTATTATTACTAATATTATCATTAAGTATTATTATTATTATTATTATTATTATTATTATTATTATTATTATTATTATTATTATTATTATTATAATTATTATTATTATTATTATTATTATTATTATTATTATTATTATTATTATTATTATCATCATCAAAATTGTTATTTCCTTTATCACTATTAAGATTACTATTATTAATTTACTCAATGAATATTATATATATATATAAAAAAAATATTGATTACATATAATATAACTATACTGATAATTGTATAATAAATACTAATTATTTATCTAAAGTATAAATATAGTTAATTAAGTCATTAACGAAACATATAAGTTATTAAAATAACAATTAATATTAATATATTTGTTCGATTACAACTACGTGTGTTAATATATATATATATATAAATGATATAGGTTCGTGAATCCGAGGTCAACCATGCATTTTTCAGTTTTGTAATATGTATTTTTACTACAAAATACAGTACGGTGAGTTTCATTTGCCCTTTTTTACTCTTTACGTTTTTGGGCTGAGAATACATGCAAATGCTTTATTAACTGTTTTACAATATTTATATGTGTGAGTTTCATTAATCCCTTTTTAAATGCTTTTGCAATATATATTTTTGGGACTGAGAATACATGCGCTATTTTTATAACTGTTTTACGAAATAGACACGAGTAAATGAAACTACATTCTATGGTTGAATTATCGAAATCGAATATGCCCCTTTTTATTAAGTCTGGTAATCTAAGAATTAGGGAACAGACACCCTAATTGACGCGAATCCTAAAGATAGATCTATCGGGCCCAACAAGCCCCATCCAAAGTACCGGATGCTTTAGTACTTCGAAATTTATATCATGTCCGAAGGAGGATCCCGGAATGATGGGGATATTCTTATATGCATATTGTGAATGTCGGTTACCAGGTGTTCAATCCATATGAATGATATATTTGTCTCTATGCATGGGACGCATGTTTATGAGAAATGGAAATATGAAATCTTGTGGTCTATTAAAATTATGAAATGATTATTTATGTTAAACTAATGAATTCACCAACCTTTTGGTTGACACTTTAAAGCATGTTTATTCTCAGGTACGAAAGAAATCTTCCGCTGTGCATTTGCTCATCTTAGAGATATTACTTAGAGTCATTCATGACATATTTCAAAAGACGTTGCATTCGAGTCATTGAGTTCATCAAGATTATTATTAAGTCAATTATAGTAAGATATATTACGAAATGGTATGCATGTTGTCAACTTTCGATGTAATGAAAGATTGTCTTTTCAAAAACGAATGCAATGTTTGTAAAATGTATCATATAGAGGTCAAGTACCTCGCGATGTAATCAACTGTTGTGAATCGTTTATAATCGATATGGACTTCGTCCGGATGGATTAGGACGGGTCTTTACAACACATGTTATAAATCTTATTTAAAACAATCTTGAATTCTAAAATAGAACCTGAGTTCATGTTCTTCATAAAACGCTGCAGTAAATCAAAATCAATTTAAATTCTTTTCAGTTTTGATATTTTATTTACAGTATAAACATTTAGGTTTCTGATATACAACCTAAATCGATTTGATAATTAGTGTATATAATTGTATTGGAGTATGGGTCGATCTGTGTTTGATAAAGAGGAAGAAGAAAGAGGGAAAAGGAAAAACGGCTTAATATATTTAGTATTGGATATGAATCAGAAAAATGGGATAGCTTGGATGGTTTGGGTGTTGGGTTAGTTAACGAGAGGTCGAGGGTTCGAGCCCGGGCATGGGCTGTTTTTTTTTGGAAAATCATCCTTTGAGGTAGCCTTTATGTAATTATTTATTATTATTATTATTACTTATTAAATATTAAATATTATTATTATTATTAATACGATTATTATTGTTGTGATTAGTATTATTACTGTTATTAATATTAGTATATTACTTATTATTGTTATTAATATTACTAATACAAGTAGTAATTATCAATTATTATTATTAGGCATTAGTAACATTATTATTATTATTATTATTATTATTATTATTATTATTATTATTATTATTATTATTATTATTATTATTATTATTATTATTATTATTATTATTATTATTATTATTATTATTATTATCACTTTACTATTATGTAACATCATTTAAGTATTATTAATGTGATTATTAGTATTATTAATATCAATATAAGTATTATTATGATTAGGACGATTAATATTATTATTATGAAAATGATACAAACCATTATTATCACGATTAATATTAGTATTAGTATCATTGTAGACTTATTATTATTATTAACAAAAGTATTATTATTATTAAGATTATCATTAGTAATAAAATTGTTATAATAATTATCATTAAGTATCATGTATTATTATCAAAATTATTATTTTCATTATCATTATTATTAAACTTTTCATTTTATTAAAAACTACTGTTATTATCATTATTATAAGATTTATCTTTAAAACTATCATTAATATTATTATCATTATTATTAACACTAGTATTATCATCATCATAATTTTAAACACTACTAATATTATTTTAATATTAATATAATTACTATTTCAACAAACAAATGAAATATATATATATATATATATATATATATATATATATATATATATATATATATATATATATATATATATATATATAAAATATTTGATACATATAACATAACAAAAGTTATAATTTATAGTAATAATGAGATATATAAGAATTATATCACTAATAATAATATATATATTTGTTCAATTACAAGTATATGTTTTAATATATATACAAATGATATAGGTTCGTGAATCTGAGGCCAACCCTGCATTGTTCAGTTTCGTTGTATGAATATTTTTACTACAAAATATTGGATTGTGAGTTCATTTGATTCCCTTTTACTCTTTACATTTTTGGAACTGAGAATACATGCGCTGTTTTTACAACTGCTTTATTAAATGCTTTTGAATTATATTTTTGAACTGCGAATACATGAAATGTTTTTATAAATGTTTGACGAAATAGACACAAGTACTTAAAAACATTCTACGAATGAGTTATTATGAGTACACCAGATATCACCCCTTTTAGTATGGTAATCTAAGAATTAGGAAACCGAGCTCCTAATTGACGCGAATCTTAAAGATAGATCTATGGGCACTAACCAGCCCCAGTCAGAGAATTTGAACGACTTTAGTACTTCGAAATAGGTATACAACCACCAGCTTTAAAAGATATGATCTGTTTGTGAGGTGTACACAACCATCATATTTAAAAGAGTGGCCTGATTGTATGCTTTTTGCATGACCGTGTGGAATGTCGGTATGCGGGGGATATTCTAGATGCATTTTGTTAAGGTCGATTACCAGGTGTTTGTAGTTCGTATGAATGACTTTTATCTCTATGCCTGAGAAATGCCTGATATGAGATTATGTTTATGAAAGATATTAAAAATTGCGAGGCAACCTACGGGGGAGAAAAGGATATGAACCTACTCTGCTAAGCATTACAAAATATGGTTTTGTACACGAGATAGGTGTATTGTATTTAAATCTTGTGGTCTATTAAAATGATGAATTTTATTGTTTACAATAAACCTATGAACTCGCCAACCTTTTGGTTGACACTTGAAAGCATGTTTATTCTCAGGTATGAAAGAAATCTTCCGTTGTGCATTTGGTCATTTTAAAGATATTACTTGGAGTCATTCATGGCATATTTCAAAAATACGTTGCATTCGAGTCGTCGAGTTCATCAAGAATATTATTAAGTCATTTATAGTTGGATATATTATGAAATGGTATGCATGCCGTCAACTTTCGATGTAAAGAAAGTTTGTCTTTTAAAAACGAATGCAATGTTTGTAAAATGTATCATATAGAGGTCAAATACCTCGCAATGAAATCGACTATTGTGAATCGTTTATAATCGATATGAATGGGGCATTTCAACATGTGATCAGAAGGATCCACGGTAGCACCACGGCTGACCGTATATACGACCGCAGACTCCTGTCTTGTACGTGTGAAAATATCTGCACGGCTAACACCACGATCGACCGTGCTTCGACCGTGCGTGGTCTGATTCTATTTTAAATTAAACTAAACCCTCACTTTTATTTCTTTTTAACCCACTTCAAAACACACACACCTACACACGACTGAGGAGATCGATCGCACGGAGAAGAACGCTCATTCCTTCAATTTCAATTCCTACTTTCGGTATGATTAATCCTTGCTTTCCTAACATTCAATTGTGTTTGTATGATGAATTAGGGTTATGAAGAAACCCTAACTAGAATGAATCAAAACCTAAATTGATGCAAACAATTGAAATTGTTCTTGAAGAACAATTTAGAAACGATTATATTAATGATTATTGTATATCTATGCATTGATTTAACTTTGGATAATTCTAGGGTTCATTATACATCTAGGTTATATTTTCATAGAAGCATTGTTCATATGATATGAATGAAATTGTTGCAAATTGAGTGTAATAATGTTGAATGTCAAAACATGTGTTGATAATGATTTCAAAAGTCTAGACACATATGAACTTTGTGAAAATCTTAATCTAGTTGCAAACTCATTGACACTAATGAAGAGTGAAAATGTGAAGAATATTAACATCAAAACACCTAAGTATTGATGATAATTAAAGTTTGCAAAACTTGTTAGCTACAATTGAATCGTACACCTTGAACTAATCTAAAGTATCATTGTGTAGAAAATGGCTAGAGGAAAAGGCAAGACTGTTGTAGCAAAAAGAAAAAACTCATATGATCCACCATCTGATCCTAAAGAGAGAATTGGCTACAACTTTGAATTTCTGACAGACAGAAAAATTGCCGAGGGGAGAAGAGTCGCTCACACCGAAATAACTGAACTTGTAAGGCAGTTTGAAAAACTCAAATGGAAATCCTTTCTCACTCTAAACGGCCATATCCATCCCTCACTTATTCGAGAATTTTATGCTAATTTCAACTTTGTGATTGATGAAGTATTCTTCAATCTTATGGGCGTTAATTATCGTTATTCACTCAAGGATTTCGGGATCATATTGGATGTTCCCACTGAGGGAGAAAAGTTCTACAACAGACAACATGATCTTTCAAACCTCCCTGACTTCATTTCAAACAAAACTCCTCTAATCGATACACTGTGCAAAAATGATGCTCCAAGAACTGAAATTGAGAAATCTGGTGTACAAGGAAAACACCTTCATCCTGAGTATGACACTTGGAACAAAATCATCATCCACAACATCTATTGCAAATCAGGTAATCACTCAAATGTCCACACCACTCAATTTGCTCTGATGTGGTGCTTAAAAAATGATATCAAAGTAAATATGGCATATCTCATGGCATCAAGAATGCACGGAACTGTTACGGAAACCACTCGTGCATTACCCTATGGACTACATCTCAATAAATTGTTTGACTATTTGGGTGTCACAAGTGATAACTTTCATCAACCTACACTTGCCATATTCAAAGGACCAAAAACCTCAGAAGTAACCTCCCGAAAATGAAAAAGGACGTCAGGAGAAGTAAGGATCGGTAGAGAAAATGCTGAGATACCTGACAGTGAAGACGAAGAAGCTGATGAACAAGTTCAAGAGTGTCAGATAATGGCAAAGATGGACAAAATCTACAAGGAACAAATTAAGAATCTCAAAAAGGAGTCAAAGATTGTGAAGATGATGAAAGGAGTAATAAAGAAGTTGACCTGCAAGACGAGCGATACGGAGGATGAAAATTCAAGTGAATCAATCTAAGAATTTCTTGAAAAAGAATAATTGTGGCAAGGAATGTGTAAGACAATTATGCTATGATTCTATGGTTGGATGTAGACATAATGCATTTGAACTTTATAATGTCTTAATCTTACCCAAAAATGTGAAAGACTATATAAATAAAAATGTGTTGCAGATAACATGTGGTCGCAGGCACGGCTGACCGTGACAGTGACCGCAGATTGACTGCAATTCATTCAAGGTTCATTAAATACACAACTATAGCAAATCAATACTACTAACTTACAAACAATATCCAAAAGCAATCAAATTTAACTTCTTCTTTAAAAATCTTGAACAAAACAATTACTCAAAATGGATGGAAATCCTTGCTCAAGATTCTTTAAATTGAGAATTCTCAAAGAACTTCTTGCACCTCAAAATAATGAGCTCTCCAAAACCTTGTATCTTCTTATACTCCAAACATCACTCAAATCTCAAAATGATAAAAGTTCACAACAAACTTCCATGTGATGAAAAGAAGAACTCTCAAGATGATTCAAGACATATCTAAGAAGAACATGAAGTGTTCTATGACTATCCTACTCTTCAAAGTGAGTTTGATAAAATTGGATGAGGATCATTTCTTTCACTTAAAACCTACACATTTCCTTCACTTGTCAAGCAATTCTATTCAAAGTTTGAATTTACCTCTGACCGAAGGGTAAAATTTACTCTGCTTGATCAAGACCATGTGATGACACTTAAGCGATTTGGCTACATCCTTAGAGTGCCCACAAAAGGAGCTGAGTTCTATGATACGAAGAATCATATACAACTCCTTCCAAAGTTAATTCTAAGAAGAGCACTAACCTCACTCTTCATTGATCCAGAACTAAAACTATGTACTCTCTGTCAAGAAGGAGTTTTTGACAATGACATTCGACCAGAGTATGGAACATGCAAAATGATCATAAGTCACAACATATTCTTTAGAAAAGAAGATGATGATAAAGTTTCCATGACTGAACTTAGACTTATGTGGTGCTTAACCAAGTCCATACAAGTAAATCTTGCCTACATAATGGCTTCCAGGATGCAAGATCTTAAACAAGATCCTTCACAATCCTATCCTTATGGTCGCCGCTTGACGCTTCTGTTCAAGCATCTCAACGCACTGAACCTCACATTTCCCCCATGAACCAAATGCATCATCACCCATGCTTAATAGAGCTACTTTCAATTGTTGTATCCTCCATGCATATTTTCATATATGCATTACTATGTTTCATGCTTGCTTTGAATAAAATGTGTGCTTATTGTATTTTAATATATATGTTTCTCCAATATGCACAATTTAAGGGGAGTTTTGTTCTAAGGGTGAGCTTAGTTCTACGGGGAGCTAACCTTTTTGCTTCGACAAAAGGGGGAGAAAGATGGATACAAGTGATTGTTAACACTTGCGTACTTATAGCAAAATGTCCATCATCACTTGTATGTTTGTCATCATCAAAAGGGGGAGAATGTTGGTTGAATGTGGGTTAATGCACTAAACGATAAACTTAAGTATGATTAACCAAAGTGTGATTAACCAAAGAATATGTTTTGATGATGACACATACATATACATAAGTGATGACTAACATCTTAACATAAAACACGCAAGGTCACTAATCCATACTTTATCTTGCAAACGACCAAGTCAAACATAAGTTAAAGAATGAAATTAAAACTTCAGCTAAACACACGGTCGAGGTACGGTCGACCGCATAGTCACCCGTGAAAACCCAAACTGAATTGTAACGCAGTTTTGTGAAACCAAGTTGCACGGTCATCACCACGGTCAACCACAGTGCGACCGCAGTTCTCTCTGTTACCATTTTCGACCAAATAAAGTTTGACTAGTTCCCGACCTCTATAATTCATGAAACCTTTCTCAACATGCTTAGAATAGATGCCTTCTTCATACTCAATCGAGTTTTGGTCATAAAAACACTAATTGTGATTAATTATGGGCCTAATGATATCTTAATAACAAATTAACCAAGATTAGGCATAACACATAAGTGTTAATCAACAACTTGTGATCTTAATTCTTATCTAGATATCCTTAGTCTGATCATCAAGTACCAACACACTTAAGCCAATGTCACTAGAACAATGATTGCTATTAGAAATGACTTAGTGATTAATTAAGGATAAATAAGGAACAATGCTCTCAAGGTTAACTAGTAATGACTTGTAATCCTAAAACATACTTAGATACATTTAGGATGGTCACCAAGTCCCAACTAGAGATTGATCTTCCCTTATGCATGTGTTGGACATTAATGTGTGCTTACACATTAATCATGTAATGTGTTATATTGAACATTAAACTTATTAAGTGCTTGAATTATAAGTTGTGCAAGTATCTATATGATTGATCCTAGAATAACTATCTTTTGCTATGTGAGTACTACTTGCTACTTGCCAATATGCTTAATACTCATAAACTTGTCAACTTGATTAATATGTTTGCTATGTGCTCATTAGTTAGGATTCAAGTAACTAACATACTCCAATAGATTAAGTGTAAAATGGTTCACAATGAATCTCACTATAAAAGGCAAACATTTAAGAGCATTTAAAGCTGACCCTCTTGCATATTTCAAAGGCTTATTTGTAACATCCCGTTTTCTCCCTACATGTCTTAAGGTATATACTTAACCGTTAGTACGTCTATATTTCGTTGTTATGTGATTAATAAATTTAAATGGTAATTTTATGTGTATGCGTTATGTATATATATAAATATACGTAACGCATGAGAACGTATATGTGCATGAGTATATACGCGGTTAGGAGTGTAGTAAGTCTTGTAAGACTATTTGGTGAAGGCTAGGGAATATAGGAAGCGGGAATGGAATGTACAAGTCGAATAAATCGGTGATGGAGTTTAAGTTGTCGAAATGACCAGGCGCAAGCCTTTACCGTGCCGCGGAAGACCATGTCGCGCCGCGACGTTAGACACAAAACAAAGTCAGGAGGCTCGATATTCAGATCAAAAATCACTTGCAATGTCGCGCAGCGGTAAAGGGAGTCGTGCTGCGACACTAGGCGCAAACCAATGTCAGGAGGAGATCAAAATAGCTCGAGAATTACGTGAAACGCCGCGCCGCAGCAAAACAGGGTTGCGCCGCGACCATCTATGCAGTCTGCTTCCGAATTTAGTTTTTAAAATGTGTAGTTCAAGGGTAATTTGGTTTTTTTGCATGTAGATCTGATTGGAGCATTTAATCTCCACCACTTATCCATATTATTCATTTCTTTTCCATTTTTCTTCTCCATTTACTCTCAAAACATAAAACCCACTTAGATTCAAAGTGAGATTTGAGAGTGAAGAATTTAGAGTTGATCTTTGGAGCAAGAATTAAAGTTGTTCTTCTCGTTCTTAGCTACGAGTGGATAGTATTGGTAAGTCTTAACTCCGTATTTTGAGTTTTAGTTAATTTATGGCTAGGGTTTGGCCATTTGGGACTTGTAAGACCCATTTGGGGATTTAATGGGTGGATTTGGGTTAATTTTGTAGTGACTCGAACTTTTCCATGTTTATATATATTAAATGAAATTTATATTTACATGATTAAGTGTTTTCAACATGTTAAGAAATTAAACTTGTTAAGACTTGATTAATTGAAATAGGTTTCATATAGACAATTGACCACCCAAGTTGACCGGTGATTCACGAACGTTAAAACTTGTAAAAACTATATGATGACATATATATAATTATATATATAGTTAACATGATATTATGATAAGTAAGTATCTCATTAGGTATTTTAACAATGAGTTATATACATAAAATTGTGTTTATTGAATTAAGAAACTCGAAACGATATATATAACGATTATCGTTATAACAACGTCTTACTAATTACATATGAATCATATTAAGATATTGTTACACTATGTTTAATCATGATAAATGATAAGTAAACATGTCATTATGTATATTAACAATGAACTACATATGTAAAAACAAGACTACTAACTTAAGGATTTCGAAACGAGACATATATGTAACGATTATCGTTGTAACGGCATTTAAATGTATACATATCATATTAAGATATATTAATATATCATAATATCATGATAATATAATAATTTAACATCTCATTAGATATAATAAACATTGGGTTAACAACATTTAATAAGATCGTTAACTTAAAGGTTTCAAATCAACATTTACATGTAACGACTAACGATGACTTAACGACTCAGTTAAAATGTATATACATGTAGTGTTTTAATATGTATTCATACAATTTTGAAAGACTTCAAGACAATTATCAAAATACTTCTACTTAACAAAAATGCTTACAATTACATTCTCGTTCAGTTTCATCAACAATTCTACTCGTATGCACCCGTATTCGTACTTGTACAATACACAGCTTTTAGATGTATGTACTAATGGTATATACACTCCAATGATCAGCTCTTAGCAGCCCATGTGAGTCACCTAACACATGTGGGAACCATCATTTGGCAACTAGCATGAAATATCTCATAAAATTACAAAAATATGAGTAATCATTCATGACTTATTTACATGAAGACAAAATTACACATCCATTATATCTAATCCATATACCAACGACCAAAAACACCTACAAACACTTTCATTCTTCAATTTTTTTCATCTAAGTAATCTCTCTCAAGTTCTATCTTCAAGTTCTAAGTGTTCTTCATAAATTCTATAAGTTCTAGTTTCATAAAATCAAGAATACTTCCAAGTTTGCTAGCTTACTTCCAATCTTGTGAAGTGATCATCCAACTTCAAGAAATCTTTATTATTTACAGTAAGATATCTTTCTAATACAAGGTATACTCATATTCAAACTTTGATTCAATTTTTATAACTATAACAATCTTATTTCGAGTGGAAATCTTACTTGAACTTGTTTTCGTGTCATGATTCTGCTTCAAGAACTTTCAAGCCATTCAAGGATCCTTTGAAGCTAGATCTATTTTTCTCATTTCCAGTAGGTTTATCCACAAAACTTGAGGTAGTAATGATGTTCATAACATCATTCGATTCATATATATAAAACTACCTTATTCGAAGGTTTAAACTTGAAATCACTAGAATATAGTTTAGTTAATTCTAAACTTGTTCGCAAACAAAAGTTAATCCTTTTAACTTGACTTTTAAAATCAATTAAACACATGTTCTATATCTATATGATATGCTAACTTAATGATTTAAAACCGGAAAACACGAAAAACACCGTAAAACCGGATATACGCCGTTGTAGTAACACCGCGGGCTGTTTTGGGTTAGTTAATTAAAAACTATGATAAACTTTGATTTAAAAGTTGTTCTTCTGGGAAAATGATTTTTCTTATGAACATGAAACTATATCCAAAAATCATGGTTAAACTCAAAGTGGAAGTATGTTTTCCAAAATGGTCATCTAGACGTCGTTCTTTCGACTGAAATGACTACCTTTACAAAAATGACTTGTAACCTATAATTCCAACTATAAACTTATACTTTTTCTGTATATATTCATAAACTTAAGTTCAATATGAAACCATAGCAATTGGATTCACTCAAAACGGATTTAAAATGAAGAAGTTATGGGTAAAACAAGATTGGTTATTTTTGCTTGTTGTAGCTACGTGAAAATTGGTAACAAATCTATATTAATCATATCCTAACTAACTTATATTGTATTATACATGTATTCTAATATATTATGTAATCTTGGGATACCATAGACTTGTATACAAATGTTTTTACATATCATATCGACCCATCTATATATATTATTTGGAACAACCATAGACACTCTATATGCAGTAATGTTGGAGTTAGCTATACAGGGTTGAGGTTGATTCCAAAAAATATATATAGTTTGAGTTGTGATCTAGCCTGAGACGTGTATACACTGGGTCGTGGATTGATTCAAGATAATATATATCGATTTATTTCTGTACATCTAATTATGGACAACTAGTTGTAGGTTACTAACAAGGACAGCTGACTTAATAAACTTAAAACAGTAAAATGTATTAAAAATGTTGTAAATATATTTTGAACATACTTTGATATATATATGTACATATTTGTTATAGGTTCATGAATCGACCAGTGGCCAAGTCTTACTTCCCGACGAAGTAAAAATCTGTGAAAGTGAGTTATAGTCCCACTTTTAAAATCTAATATTTTGGGATGAGAATACATGCAGTTTTATAAATGTTTTACGAAATAGACACAAGTAAATGAAACTACATTATATGGGTGAATGATCGAAGCCGAATATGCCCCTTTTGCTTGGTAGCCTAAGAATTAGTAAACCGATCTACTAATTGACGCGAATCCTAAAGATAGATCTATTGGGCCTAACGAACCCCATCCAAAGTACCGGATGCTTTAGTACTTCGAATTCGTTTTTATCATGTCCGAAGGATTTCCCGGAATGATAGGGGATATTCTTATATGCATTTGTTAATGTCGGTTACCAGGTGTTCACCATATGAATGATTTTTATCTCTATGTATGTGATGTATATTGAAATAATATGAAATCTTGTGGTCTATTTTTATGATTTGATAATATATAGGTTAAACCTATAACTCACCAACATTTTTGTTGACATTTTAAGCATGTTTATTCTCAGGTGATTATTAAGAGCTTCCGCTGTTGCATACTAAAATAAGGACAAGATTTGGAGTCCATGCTTGTATGATATTATGTAAAAACTGCATTCAAGAAACTTATTTTTGATGTAATATATTCTTGTTGTAAACCATTATGTAATGGTCGTGTGTAAACGGTATATTTTAGATTATCATTATTTGATAATCTACGTAATGCTTTTTAAACCTTTATAGATAAAATAAAGGTTATGGTTGTTTTAAAAATGAATGCAGTCTTTGAAAAACGTCTCATATAGAGGTCAAAACCTAACGACGAAATCAATTAATATGGAACGTTGATAATCAATATGAACGGGACATTTCAGTTGGTATCCGAGCGTTGGTCTTAGAGAACCAGAAAATTGCATTAGTGTGTCTTACCGAGGTTGTTAGGATGCATTAGTGAGTCTGGACTTCGACCGTGTTTTTCTTCAAAAACGATTGCTTAACATTTTTTTGTTGGAAACTATATATTATTAACATGTAAATATTATGTGATATATTAATCTCTTAACGTGTTTGATATTATGTGATAGATGTCTACCTCTAGTACAAATCACATTGATTCACCTAATAATAATGAAGAGTCGAATATATTTTGGGAAGATTCACAAATTCCCGAAGAGGAACCGGAAGAGGAGGAACCGGAAGAAGAGGAACCAGAAGAGGATGAATCGGAAGAGGAGGAACCAGAAGAAGAAGAAGAAGAAGAAGAAGAGGTTCTGGAGGAATAAATATTGATACCTAGAGTAAATCGATTAAATAAAAGAAAATCCTCAACCAACGGACCAAAGTTAATAATGGTCAATGGTGTTTCTGCCGAGGAAGCAAAATATTGGGAAGATTACCAATTTTTCGATGAATCAGATCCCGATGAGGATTCCGATGATGTTATAGAAATTACCTCGACCCAATTTAATAAAGCGAAAGAAAATAATAAGGGAAAAGGTATAAAAATACTGAAACTCGATTCCAACCCCGATGAACTTTATATGTATCGACAACATCCGTATTTCCTAAAATGTAACAATGACCCGGGAACCTCTAAACCACCAGGTTTTTCTA